>NW_022900942.1:64796312-64818905 GCF_012274545.1 Fukomys damarensis
CCTGCCCGGTCTCAGGGTAAACGTCATTTCCTAGAAAGCACCCCAGGACCCGTGTGTTGGTCAGCTTTTTGCCACTGTGACACCATACCTGACACAAACAGCCTGAAGGAGGAAACGTTTATTCCTACTCATGGCCTCGGGGTCTCCGTCCATGGCGGGTCGGTCCATTGCTTTTAGGCCTGCAGTGAGGCAGAAGCATCATGACAAGAGAAAGTACTCACTTTGTGGTGGCCAGGAAACAGACAGCGGGAGAATGTGCGGGTGGGCGTCCTCCTCCTCCATGCCGAAATCCCAACAACATAAAATATATAGGTGTCCAAAAAGATTCTGCTTTCATGCAGTTGGAAGGCTAGGGTGTGATTATAGCTTGACTTGATGAATTTGCAGTGAGCCACTGCAGTGGCCCCACTGAGAAGGCAACCCGTCTCTCCACTCTCCTGAAACACTGTACTTTGTGGTTGTCCCATTCCAGTCCTCAGTGGCTCGAAATCCCAACAACATAAAATATATAGGTGTCCAAAAAGATTCTGCTTTCATGCAGTTGGAAGGCTAGGGTGTGATTATAGCTTGACTTGATGAATTTGCAGTGAGCCACTGCAGTGGCCCCACTGAGAAGGCAACCCGTCTCTCCACTCTCCTGAAACACTGTACTTTGTGGTTGTCCCATTCCAGTCCTCAGTGGCTCCCCACTGTCCCAAGGATAGGTCCAAATAGCCAGCTTACAAGGTGCTTCCTACCTCATCCCCACCTAACCGACCACCTCTGCTCCTAGCCACGCCGTGCCACAAACTAGCCTTGCTTGCTGTCTTCTCACCATCTGCCTGCAACCGTCACCCACCTCCCACCTGCCCGGTCTCAGGGTAAACGTCATTTCCTAGAAAGCACCCCAGGACCCGTGTGTTGGTCAGCTTTTTGCCACTGTGACACCATACCTGACACAAACAGCCTGAAGGAGGAAACGTTTATTCCTATTCATGGCCTCGGGGTCTCCGTCCATGGCGGGTCGGTCCATTGCTTTTAGGCCTGCAGTGAGGCAGAAGCATCATGATGAGAGAAAGTACTCACTTTGTGGTGGCCAGGAAACAGAGAGCGGGAGAATGTGCGGGTGGGCGTCCTCCTCCTCCTCCCTTCTTCCACGTAAGTTCCATCTGGCCACAAGACTATAGGGTGGGGCCGCCATGTTGCGGTCTGAACCCAGATGTCCCCCAGGAGCCTCGTGTGTTCAGGGGTGGGACTTTGGAAGAGGCCTGGACCGTGGAGCTGTTAGCGGGGGGGACCTGGTTGGGGAGGCAGGTCATGGGGGTGCAACGTGGAAGGGCGCATCCCCTCCCCAGCTCCTCCCTGCTCTATCCCAGCCACCAAGGTGTGAGCAGCTTCCCTCCACCCAGTCCTCCACCATGCCGCCCACTGAGTCTTCCTACCTCATCCCCACCTAACCGACCACCTCTGCTCCTAGCCACGCCGTGCCACAAACTAGCCTTGCTTGCTGTCTTCTCACCATCTGCCTGCAACCGTCACCCACCTCCCACCTGCCCGGTCTCAGGGTAAACGTCATTTCCTAGAAAGCACCCCAGGACCCGTGTGTTGGTCAGCTTTTTGCCACTGTGACACCATACCTGACACAAACAGCCTGAAGGAGGAAACGTTTATTCCTATTCATGGCCTCGGGGTCTCCGTCCATGGCGGGTCGGTCCATTGCTTTTAGGCCTGCAGTGAGGCAGAAGCATCATGATGAGAGAAAGTACTCACTTTGTGGTGGCCAGGAAACAGAGAGCGGGAGAATGTGCGGGTGGGCGTCCTCCTCCTCCTCCCTTCTTCCACGTAAGTTCCATCTGGCCACAAGACTATAGGGTGGGGCCGCCATGTTGCGGTCTGAACCCAGATGTCGCCCAGGCGCCGTGTGCTCAGTGAAGAGGCCTGGACCGTGGAGCTGTTAGCGGGGGGGACCTGGTTGGGGAGGCAGGTCATGGGGGTGCAACGTGGAAGGGCGCATCCCCTCCCCAGCTCCTCCCTGCTCTATCCCAGCCACCAAGGTGTGAGCAGCTTCCCTCCACCCAGTCCTCCACCATGCCGCCCACTGAGCCTGCTGAACATGACTGAAACTTCTGAAGCCTGAGCCAAAATAAATCTCTACTCTTGAGTTGCAGGTGTCTGGCATTTTGTCCCAGTGATGAGGAAGTGACTGAGACACGTTCACTGTCAGGGCAATCTCCCCAACCCTCCCCGCCTTGTCGTCTCACACAGGCACATCTAAAAGTGTGCTGTGCCAACCATCACAACCACCCACCGCCTGTCCAAGGTGGGAGCGGGACCCTTCCAAAGGCGGAGCTTCCCACAGTGCGGCCCTCCGCACAGCTCATCAGGAGTGTTCTAGTGATCTGTGTTTTCTAAGTGGACCAGAAGCAACCAGCGTGTGTCTTCACCACTGTAACAACAGCAGCGGAGTAATGCCTGGTGCATGGAAACAGTCAGTAATACTAATTTACGGAATAAGACGGTGATGGCTAAACCACATCAGTGAAGATGAAAAATTACAGAAGAATAAAAAATTTTTAAATAACAAAAAGCTTAAAGGATGGAACCCAGCATGAATTAGTGACAGAACAGACACGGGCAATGATAAAGAAAGAAAGGACGTCACATTTCTACCTCTGGCAGTAGCATGCGCAGTCACCTGCAGCAAACAGAAGGCAAAGGTGCAAATGTGAGAGAGGAAGGAACAGGCTCAGGTTAGACATGTTGGATTTGAAGGCCCCAAGACCTGTGTCTTAGTCACTTAATCATCACAACACCTGACACCCACAACTGAAGGAGGAGGGGTTTCTCTTGGCTCACGTGTCAGTCCATGTTACACAGAAATGGCATGGAACAAGGGCCTGGCAGAAGAGAGCTGTTCACCTCATGGTTGCCAGGAAGCAGAGAGGAAAGGGAGGAGCCAAGGAGGGAGAGGACCCCTTCCAGACCACGCCCGGTGACCTCCAGCTAGCCCCCGCCTCCTACAGCAAGTCAACTGCAGTGCCTCCCTGATCCAATCTCCTTTTAAAGGCCCTGCCTCTGAGCACATGAATTTCAGGGGTCATTCTTGATCTAAACCATGACAAGTGCCTATGAGGCTAAGGTCATAGCAAGAAGTTATCACTGCTCTGCTCCAAACACAATTGGCTTCCCAGTGACCCAGCAAACTTGCCAACAGGTCCAGGCAGCCCTGCTTGAACCAGGTCTTCTGTAGCTCTCCAATCTCACTTTCCACACTGGTCTGCCCCTCACTGGCCTCGCTGGCCTCAGCAGCTCTGCACTGTCACCTGGTGAGGGTGCCCAGCACCTCAGGAACTCCAAGCTCCACCGTCGGCTTGCTGCTCCTCCTGAGTTCAGAAGGCACCTCACACTGGAGGCCCTCCTGTCCTGCAAATCACTCCAATGCCCTCTCTCTTTGCTCTCACAGCCACCTCTTTCAATTTCATCATAAGCACTGGAGGTGTTCCACTGTCTGTTCATCGGGTCTGACTCACCCTTCTGCATCGTAAGCTCCACTAGGTCAGGCCTTCAACCGTTTTCTTGACCAGCACAACCCTAGCACTTCGGACAGTGGCCCTTGCTAACTGTTCAAAAGTTTGTTGAATGAAATACAGCAAAAGAGACCTAACGGTAGCAAGACAGGAGTCCCCGCCACTGCCCTGGAGATGACAAAGCTGTGAGGATAAACAAGGTGACACCAAGTGCCAACTCTACCAGGACTATATCACGAGTTCCAGGTTTGATCTAAACCATGACAAGTGCCTATGAGGCTAAGGTCATAGCAAGAAGTTATCACTGCTCTGCTCCAAACACAATTGGCTTCCCAGTGACCCAGCAAACTTGCCAACAGGTCCAGGCAGCCCTGCTTGAACCAGGTCTTCTGTAGCTCTCCAATCTCACTTTCCACACCTGTCTGCTCCTCACTGGCCTCGCTGGCCTCAGCAGCCCTGCACTGTCACCTGGTGAGGGTGCCCAGAACCTCAGGAACTCCAAGCTCCACCGTCAGCTTGCTGCTCCTCCTGAGTTCAGAAGTCACCTCACACTGGAGGCCCTCCTGTCCTGCAAATCACTCCAATGCCCTCTCTCTTTGCTCTCACAGCCGCCTCTTTCAATTTCATCATAAGCACTCGAGGTGTTTCACTGTCTGTTCATCGGGTCTGACTCACCCTTCTGCATCATAAGCTCCACTAGGTCAGGCCTTCAACCGTTTTCTTGACCAGCACAACCCTAGCACTTCGGACAGTGGCCCTTGCTAACTGTTCAAAAGTTTGTTGAATGAAATACAGCAACAGAGACCTAATGGTAGCAAGAAAGGAGTCCCTGCCACTGCCCTGGAGTTGACAAAGCTGTGAGGATACAGAAGGTGACACCAAGTGCCAACTCTACCAGGACTATATCACGAGTTCCAGAAGGGAGTTCTGTTTAGCAGAGGCAAACAAAGCTGTTGAGGAGGCCGGGGAGCTGGGGCAGGGACAGAGAAAAGAGAGCGAATGCATTTTTGCTGCAGGTTCAGCACCCCTGATCCCCCAACCCGAAATGCTTCAAAGTCAAACTTCTTTGAGCACCAACACAACACCGCAAGGGGAAAGTTACACACCAGAAATCTGTTTTGTGCACAAATTACTGAAGATATTGTATAAAACTTATCTTCAGTCTATGTTTATAAGGTATATATAAAGCATATAGAGCATAAACGAGTATTTAGATTTGAGCCCCATCTCCAAAATATGTTACATATATATATTCAAATATATAAATATAATATATAAATAAATATATATATAAATATGCAAATACTCCAAAAACTTTTAAAAATGCAATGGGAGAGATTTCTGGCCTCAAGCATTTCAAATAAGGGATTCCTTCCCCTGGCCTCCTGTCTCAAGGGTCATAAAGCCTGACGAGCACCAGAAGCACCATACTGTGCTGCCTTTGTTCGCTTGGTTACGAATTCATTCATGTGTCACATAACTACAGACCAAAACAAAATAAGCACGTACAATGGAAGAAATTCAACTTCCTCCCCTGTCCCTATCTACTCTCTTCTCCTTACCACCTATACACAGGCCCTTGACTAAGAGGCGTTTTGGGGGATTTTTTGGCTTTGGAAAGTTTCTTGTACAATGCGGTCACATATTAACTCATACACTGGCCACCATACTGTAGGGGAAAATCCTACAAGTATGTAACTGTTAGAAATATTACCAAATCCCCTCCTCTAACCCTTGAGAAATAGAGTAAAACTCCTAAGCCCCACACCAAACTTGCCAGATCAGAATTTCCAGGGTGGATGCCACAGATCTGACTCTTTAGAAATGCTGTCCCTTGTGATTGGGATCATCAGCTGTGTCTGAGGACAGCTGCCCTGCCTAGAGAGGGACAGTGGTCATTCACTGGAGGCAGCAGTCGCTGCTATCTGATGGTGCAGGATCTGTTTACTATGGCAGCCAGAGTCTGGCCCCATGATCTTCCTAGCCAGACTTCTCTCTTGAACAGACAACCATATTGAAGATCACACACAGATGTTTACGTACGTCTATGCATGTACATACTCCTGCATTCACATAGAACCAGAGTCTCTCTGAGAAGCTAAGAACAAGGTGGTCATAACGCTGTCTTCAGGGAGTATGCTCTGGCACCGGGAGTGCATGGGTGGGAAGACTTCCATCCTCTTCAAATTTTGTACCATTTGAGTGGCTGTGACACTAAGCACTGCATCAACTTGAGTAAGAAACACACTTCTGACTGGCTCAGCATAGCTCTGTGTGTGACAGAATGCACTTGCTGAAGCGGGAAGCCCCACCCTGGGTGTGCGTGGCGCCAACCAATGGGCTTGTAGCCTGGATGGAATAAAAAGGGGAGGAAGAAGGAAAGCCTGATTCTGTTTCTTCAGAGGTGCTCCAGGCTTCACCTCCACCTTAGACGCCCATCCCAGGCTTCCAGAGCAGACCTTTCAGCCTCTTGGTGTGGACCCACACAGGACTCTACCGTGGGCACCAGATCTTTCGGGTCTCCAGAGCATGGACAGCCATTTTGTACTCTTCCATCGCTGACACTGTGGGCGGCCACTGTAAGCTACCTTATAAATCCATGTATATATATATTTATAGATTTAATATGAAATATTAAATTGCTACATATAAGTATATGTATATATTATATTAAATGTTTCTCTAGTGAGTGCTGACTGATGCAGTGGCCTGTTGAAAAACTAATACACATTCAAAATTTGAAACGTTATTTTTAACAATGCTGTGGTGATTTGAAATGTATTCTCAAATGTTTTACCAATTCCTCACATCACAAGGTGGTGTCCAATTCCCTACTTCTTCACTGGGGGTCAAGCTGAGCACCTCACTTGCACGGAAGGGCACAGCAGCTGTGACTCCCACGCCCACACCATGAAGGACGGCATCTGCCTAGCCCCTCTCTGGAAGCCAGCACCAGGCAGCACATTCCACAAAGTTGATAATTCATCCCCATAAGCTACCTAGCACCTTCCTTTGGAGTAAGAGCCATCAACCACTCTTCAAGCTCTCCCAGAAAGTACTTCACAACTTTCAAATCATCAGTTCAAATTCTACTTAGGGAGTGTATTAGTCAGCTTTTCACTGCTATGACAAAATACCTGCCATGATCCATGTACAAAGAAGAAAAGTTTACTTCACTTCACAGCTTCAGAGGTTTCCTTTCATGGTTCCTGGACCCTCTGGGTTTGGGCCTGCAGTGGCACAATATATCATGAGGAAGCACACAGCAGAGGGCTCTGCTCACCTCATGGCAGCCAGGAAGGCAAGAAAGAGAAAAAGGAGAGGTGAGGTCCATGTGCCCCCTGAGAACACAGCCCTGATTCACTAACCTCCTCCCAGGGGCTCCTCCTGCCCACAGGGCCACCACCCCTCACAGCGAGGGTAACGCACTGACCAGGGGACACTCAAAATCCAAGCCATCCCATTAAGCCACAAGGGTCAGTTATTACATGACTTAGTTCTCCAGCCTCCTAAAGGCCGGGAGAGGGCTGTCCCAGGCAGGTACAGCAGTCAAACTTGACTTTTGGAACACCCTTGCCTATTCCCGAATCTCTCTCCAAAAGGCCAGAGAAACTCAACTCCCACACGGCCCCTCTGTCACTCCTCCCATTCCCAACGCTATTATTAGGGACTCATCAAAATCACCAGCCTGCCTTCAGTTGATGAGAATTTGATCCTGTTCAGAGTTTGAGTAGATGCCATGGGTAAAGGCATTAGTATCACACACAGTTCCTTTCAGTGCCCGTTTCGGAGGTGCCTGGCACGTGGACACCTCAGAACTAGTGCTTGGTGTGAGGTTTCCTAGAGGCCCCTCAGCCCAGAGATGGGACCAGCCCTGTATGTAAATAAACATAATACAAGCTAAATAACTGTTGTAAGCATAACCACCGAGTGCATGCTGGGCACACAGGGGAGAAGCACTCACCAGCAACTTGGAAACCAAAGGTTTCGTTGAAGAAGTTACATTAGAGTGGAGCTTGAAGAACGAGAGAGATTTCAACAAGGTCAGAAAAGACACACACACACACACACACACACACACACACACACACACACAAAACCATGGAGGATGCGTAGACATCATGGCAAGCAAAGGTTGCCGAGGAGCAGAGCACCAGGTCGTGGCACACAGGGTGCCTGGAAGCGTGTGCTCATAATGTTCAGGGCAAGAGGACGAGCAGAGGCACTGCAGTGGTTGCTTATTAACCTACGCGGGGATAAGAGGAAGCCAGTATGGCACTAAAACAGGGAAGAGTCACCTCTCCTCGGGCTGGGCGTCCTGGGGACAGGAAGTGCAGGGCAGGAGGCTGTGGTTTGCAAGTCTTTCTGGGCCCTCATTTCTCACCTAGAATGTGCAGGCACTGCTTTGAAAACAACAGAAACTTTACATAAAACAGAACTGGACAGAGATGACTGTATATCATATTTAATCTGGGCAGACTGAACAGCGTGTTAGATGAATTAATGTCCACACACACAGCCATTTCCTGTCCATGCTCTCGGGGGATTCCTGTGACATCGGAGGGGTACAGAGCTTGCCCCAAGCTGGCAGTGGGCAGGAGGTGGGCTGCGTCCAGGCTCACGGGCTCCATTCCATCCACCTAACCCTTAGTGGCAGCAGCGCACTGAAGCAGGGGGGACAATCAGGGAAAACTTGGAAAGGAACCGCAAAGCGTTCAAGACTACCACAGCTGGCACCACAGACAGAAGTCGGCCTTGGGGACACCCACACGTGGCCTGGTCCCAAAGCTTCACATACAGGTGTCTCCGGCCTCTGCCTTCAGAGGGCACACGTCCCTGCACCCCCCGTGCAAGGTCACCACAGCTGCCGCACACCCCTCTCCTCCTTCGCCTCCCATTTTCCTTCTCAGAGCTCCCTGTCTTCCCCTGGCCCCTGCTCACCCTTCCTCAGTGGCCTCCCAAGCCCCTGCCTCGGCAGAGGCCTCTGTCCAGCTGCTACCCTCTCGAACTCTTTCTTCGGACACCGTCCACCTCTCCTCTGTCACCGTGTGGCGAGCTCTCCACCTGCCACCCTTCCACTGCAGCAAGCCGCCCAGGCCCGGCAGCCCAGGGCTTCTTCCTCCCCATTCCTTCTGCCTGCAGCTCGCCACCGACTCATCGCCTTTTACAATGTGAGCACGGTCCCTGTGGGCTGCTTCTCGGCCATCAGTGGGGAAGCACGCCAAGCACCCGGGGTCAGCTACACAAAGCATCGGTACCTGTTCTGCTCACGGAGGTGCCCGGTGCCCGACACACTTCCTGGCACCCCCTGGGCGCCCAACTGTACCTTGGAATAAGGCACCAGGTATGAAACACCAGATACAGAACGATTCAGTTCTCCGGTACCTGCGTGGTTTAGAAGTCTCTTTACTGCACACCCATGGGGCGGCATGACTCAGGGGAAACATCAGTTTTTTCTCTCAGTTCAGTGTGATCTTGTGAAAATGCTCCCCGAATACACAGCGGGATGCAGCTCGTTCTCAGCACCCTGACATGGCAAAGATGTCCCCCCATCCCTTCGTGAGACACCAACCGTCCACACTGACCAGTGGACGTCACCCGCCCCAGACGCCGGCCCAGGCCACTGTAACAAGTTCTCACCCATCCCCCGCTGTCCGCAGCTGCACTGTGTGCTTTTCAGCTCCTTGCAGCAAAGTTGCCCACTGTTCCTGATACTTAAGGGACAGAAGGAGAAATGCGTGTCGAGGAACAGAGACATACAGGAAACAAGTCCACTCGGCCCAGGACAGGAGCTTTCTCTTTTACAAAGTACACTGTCGCTAAGCGGACATGTGTGAGGCCAAAGTGTTGTATGTGCCCACATGTGTGACTCACCCTTCTCAGTGTTATATGTTCTCACTGCAATATGCTCCACGTATTAATCAGAATCTCAAAAACTATGATGAATAGTAGCAGCATTAGAAAAGCAGAGACACCTTGCACTTTGGGAGGAGTAAAATCACAATTAAACACTGTAAAAATCAAGATGTGGTGATGATTTTTGTACCAGAATAGCTAAGTATATTACCGCATCCCATGGGTATTCTACACGCCATTTTGTTTTTACTATTTTTATAGTTTCATTCTTAGGTATATTATCTGTAATAAAGGAGCAAAAAAGATCAAAACATGGTAAAATTATTTATTTTCCAGTGTCACAGAAGCACTGAGCAAGACCAAGGTATGAATCCATGCACTTCTAATACTGAAACTGGCTCTATTCACAATGCACATCAATGACTTTTCTTTCCAGGGTTAAAAAAGATCCCCTCCACACAAATTAAGAAATAAAATATAATTTTGATCTGATTACAGAAAAGGAAGCTACTTCCCAGTGTAGAACTGAGTTGCAGCCGTGTAAGCATTTAGTCGTGAGAAAGCATCTCCCAGATGAAGATCCAAACAGACCTCCTTTTCCTTAAGATGGAACTGTGCTTCCAACAGTATTTAAACTACCTGTGAAATGCAGCCACATGGACAGTTCAAGGGTCAGGGGGACCACATCACACACCCATCTGGACTGCAACTGCCCACTGTGTGGCTGGCCATGCTCTGCAGGTGACCATGAGGGCCACAGCCTCTTCTGCCTCTGACCCCCTCCTACCACACTGGCTAGGTGTGGCTAGGATGTGGGACCACTCAGCCCACTAGGATCGGGCCAACTGCTCTCTCTGCAAATCAAGTTCAGGAGGGTGTGCATTTAGGGTATGTGCTCCAATAAGGCACTGTTTTATTTCTCTGAAAAATAAGCATATAATTTCTGCAGTTTATATCTAAACATATCAACTATGTGTAAATGTATTTATAACAACTGACGATTCCCAATAGCTACTTAATAATACCTATCTTTGCACTATGCTCTAAATGTTTTGTACTCAGAAAGTCACTGAATCTTCACAAGTCCTGTCCTCATCCTCAGTTTATAGGAAACTGAGGCACATTCGCTAAGCTGCTTCTGTTCGTGCAGCTACAAGGAAACTAACAAAGAAGCGAAACCCAGGAGGAGCATTTTTGAACATTTGTGTATTCAACCAGTGATATGGATGTTTCAGGTGTAAAAATGGAGGCTCAGGAATCCTGAGAAAGGAAACAACAGATGATGCTAGAGGATAAGCAGAGAAACTACACAGACTAAGGTGAATTTAGGTAAACTGAGGCATCAGAAGGGAAACAGGCAGGAAGTGCAGCCAGCAGTAGCACAGGTGACACAGTGGCCTCTGCAAATCCCCCGCAAGCCCAGCCACCGGGAGCCCGGGTCCAGGGAGGGTACTGGGATCTCAGCACCATTGACCAGAGGCTGGGGGCACACAGCTACTACAGCCAGGAACCACAGCACTTTGCCAGAAACAACAGAGGCCCACAGCAGACCCACCACCAGGGGCAAACAGCGCACGAATGAGTGCTCATTTTGCCCCCTGGGTCCATATCTGTGTGAAACGGGATTCTCCCCCAGCAGCTGCTAGAAAATCTAAGAACCAGGACAGTTGGACATTGCATTATTTTTACTTTTATTTTTATTTCTCGAAGTTCGATTTTTTATTAGTACATACTTGCAGTACATAATGATTGCATTTAGCATGGGAAGCTGATATGTATACAGAGCGCATTTTAATTCTTTTTGTCCCCTTTCCCTCCCGTCCCTCCCTACTCCCTCCCATTCCTGTTCCGCCATTTGCAAAATTCTATTTCCATTTTTTTCTTCAACTTTCCTTTTTGAATTCCTTTTCACTTCCCTCCCTCCTCTTCTCCATTTCTTGTTCCTGTTCCCATCTGCAAAAGATCTCCTTACTTCTTTTAGCCACCTTTTACTGTGCTCTTCACTTGTCCTTTGGCTTTCTCATACAAGATGAGCCATGCAATGTTTAAGCTTGGTGCCTGATCTACATCACTTAGCATTATGTCCTCCAGGTGCGTCCACTTTCCTACAGATGCCTCAAATGCAGCCTTCTTCCTGGCAGACTAGTATTCTCTTTTGTACCAGGATCGAGTTCGGGTCACTGTGCTTGCGAGGAAGGTGGCGGAACCACCGAGGCAAATCCCCAGCCCTAGAGTAGTAGTCTATGCTGGGTCAATATCACACTTTTTTTTAATCCATTCATCTGTTGATGGACATACAGGTTGCAGCTAACGTGAGGTGTGCCGCTATAGACAAGGGTGTGCATGGATCCCTGTAATATCGTGACTAACTCTCTCAGGAAGATACTTACAAGGGGATAGGTGGGTCCAATGCAATTTCCAGTTAATTTTTGAGGAATCTCCATACTGATTTCCACAGTGGTTGTACTAGTTTACATTTCCTCCAACAATGCAGCAGGGCTCCTTTTTCCCCTCAGCCCCACCAGCATTTGTTAGTATTTGATTTCTTGATGATGGCCATTCCTTCTGGAATGATGTAAAATCTCAGTTGGTTTCAATTTGTATTACTCTAATGGCCAGTGATATTGAACATTTTTTCATGTATTTCTTGGCCATCTGTACATCTTCTTCTGTGAAATGGCACTATCCAAAGAGCCCTAAGTTGAAAATCCCTAACACAAAAACAACTGCTCACAGCTGCTCAGCTTTAAGAAGTTTCACACCTAAGAAAACTCCATAGTAACTCACTATGCTGTGTCCATTTGGCAAACATTGCTTCGATCCTTTCTGGGAAGGAAAATCCACTACTTTGAGTGATGACCTGCCCACACTTGGGTTGCTATGGTAACCTTCTGAGGAGGAGGTAACATATGGTAATTTCTTGTTATGTTATCTGTACATGAAAAATTAGGGTAGAAAATCTACCTTTTGTTAGCTAAGAACAGTCCCAGCCAGATGCATGCCTATAGTCCCAGCACTCTGGGAGGCTGAGGCAGGAGGATTCCTAGTTCAAGCCCAGCCCAAGCTACTTGGCAAAACTCTGTCTCAAAACAAAGGGCTGGGTGTGCAGCTTGGTGGATCTCTGTATTTGAACAGCATGGGGTGGGTTAGGACAATGCAGTGCCCAAAACCTTCCTTCTCTGCAAGTGTTGAGTGGAGTGTGACATGTGACCCTTAGGTTTGGTTGCCAACCGCAATGCCCAGAACTGGGGCAGTCGGCTTTGGGGCTCTCTGTGGGCTGAACCCATCCCCAGTCTTCGTGAGGCCCAGGGTCACAGAAGCCAAGAAGAGCCAGGGCCTGAGCTCCCTGTACCGGCCTTGCTTGGCCCTGGCAAACACACATAGCAGAGCGGGGAGCACAGGGCAGCCAGCCCGTGGGTGCTGTCTCTGCCTCAGGCTGAGAAATGATGCGAGTGTTTCAGGCAGATTGTTAGACTTCTACCTGGAAAACACAGAGGGCTCAAATTCCCACAGCACATCCCATGCCAGAGCCCTGCTGGTGCAGACACAGCTCTGGGCACCCTGTCTCTGTGGCACTGCCCCTTCTGGGCAACTGTCCCCCTGGGGACATCAGGTGTGTGGTCCTTGAACCCCAACACTGAGCAACCCCAGAGGGCACCCAAAGTGCGGGAACACAGAGGGGGACTCTCCGCCTCAAACTGCTTCCTTGGGCACTTTTCCTATCACTTCCAATCCAGTCAGATCCGAAGAAGGCCCCTCGAAGAAGCCTTTTTATATCTTAATTACCACTCCGTCAAACCTTCCAGAAGAAAAAGGAAACAGTGCCACCTAACCGTGTAAAAGGCTTTGTTCTCAAGGTTTAGTAATTACCAGCCAGAACTATTCACTTCCAATCTGTCTTTACCTCCAGCTGGATATAACTGAACAGTGAAAGCTCAGCAGTTGCTGCCTTCTCAAAAGCAAGCACAATGTCCATATTCATACATCTTAGAACACAGCACACTCTAGTTCTTTGAGGATATATTGCTCAGGGAGAATCCACAGAGTAATGTTTTTTTGTTTGTTTGTTTTGTTTTGTTTTGTTTTGTTTTTGGTACTAGGGATCGAACTCAGGCCCTTGTGCTTGTGAGGCAGGTGCCAGAACCACTGAGCTAAATCCCCAGCCCTCACAGAGTAATCTCTGAGATGAATGCATGTTACATGAGATGCTGGAGTATTCAGAATGTCATTCCATTCCCTCCCCAACCTTCTACTTCAGAAATCTGAGTTGGTCAAATGCTTTCAATCAGGGAAAAATCACCAAGTTACAGAAAAGGAGAAACCGAAATCCATACGGAGGTGCTCTAAAGCGCTGCAAAGATTCCAAACTCTTAAGCACACCTACCCCAAGGCTGTAAGATTTGTCGGGCGATTTACACCAGGTGGATGCTCTGTGTCCAGACGTTCAAGACTCCTTCTGCATTATGCACCAGAATCTGGGATCCTGTCAGCCCTGCTAAAACAGGGTGAGCTGCAAGCCCGCACGTGGATGTTCGCTGCTTCCCTGGCACCGAGTTAAGACACTGGCTACACTTCGCCTGAGGTCTCCACACTCCACCTCTAGTCACAGCAGGACTGGGTAAGAGGCAAGAAGGTGATATCAGCATGACTGTAAAAATCTACACCTCCGCTCTTATGAATACGTGGGGAGCTTCCTGAGAAGCCACATGTGCGGCCGTAATCAAATACATCTAAGTGCTGACTCCAAAGTCGGTGCCCACCACCTGGGAATTAAAATCTACACCGACCGTGCTGGCCTGAAGACAAGACCTCACCAGAAACTAATCAGCTTGAAAACTGCAGACCAAATAATGCCAGCTCGGTGCCTGACCTGCCTTTCAGAGAAGCCAACAGGCAAGAGAACAGTGAGAGCAGGTAAGTGAGGACAGGCGGCGAGGCTGGCGTTTTTGATCTTCCACCACAGGGGAGCTGAGACTCACACTGCTGTTTGTTACCTGACACCCTTGCACGCTCACACCGCGCGCTCGAACCCTGCCCTCCCCATTCACCCCTGCCCTCTGTCTGCGGCTCACTGTGGAGCTGGGAGGAGCGGACCTTGCACGTCAGGCTGGATTTTTTTGATCTTCCACCACAGGGGAGCTGAGACTCACACTGCTGTTTGTTACCTGACACCCTTGCCCGCTCGCCCTCCCCATTCACCCCTTCCCTCTGTCTGCGGCTCACTATGGAGCTGGGAGGAGCGGACCTTGCACGTCAGGCAGGCTAGATGCCGGCCCTCCCGTGGGGCGGCAATGTCAGCACCCCGCATGTTGTTCATCCCTGCAAACACCACTCGTGGACATCACCACATATTTCATATGTTCCATTGTGGACTTTGAGTTTCCATTCCCTGGCAAATGCCATTTAAACGGTACTTTATGGAAATGTAAGTCCCTGATGCTTCTTATGTTTTGTTTGTTTGTTTTTGTATGTTACAAGAGAGTGAACACAAGGCCTTCTCACTGAGTTATATCCCAGCCCCTTTTTTCACTTATTTTTAAATTTTGAGACAAGATCTTGCTAAGTCACTGAGTTGCCCTGGCTGGATTTGCACTGTGACCCTCCTGCCTCTGCCTCCCAAAGTACTGGTATTATGGGTGTACAGCACTAGGCCTGGCTTCCCTACAGCTTCCGCCAATACGTTGAAGCTTCAAGAATGTACTAAAAACTATTCTGACCCTGCCCTTTACACCAAATCTCAAGAAGTGGCCGGGACAGCAATACACTACACAAGAAGGCAGCTGACAGGATAAGATGCGGGGGAAACAGCTCACACAGGGACCCATGCATTACAGCCAAACTGTAGAGGGGCAAACCTCATAGATCAAAACAAAGGCTCTCTTGGTTCCTCCTTTAAGATTTCAAACTGGGACAGGACGCTGGGAAGGCCCACACTCTTTGTAGGTGCAGGTGGGCAGGGAAAGCGGGCCCTTGTCATTCGCTGAGCGACTCTGAGCTGTGGAAAGCATCTCCCCACCCTGTCTGCTGGCCAGGCACACAGGGCACAGGGCCCTGAGACGGGCACAGGAGACAGCAGGTGAGTGTGACATCACAGAAACCCCAAGACTCCGGAAGGCCAGGCCAGCATTTCAGCTCTGCCAACGCTCAGGGAAATGTGAGCAAATCCCTTTCTCAAATGGCTGGCAACAGTTCGTGTTTTTGCCACAGCTTGATTAGCAACAATTGTACCATTTATCTGCATAATTATCAACAGGAACCATCCTGACCCTAGAAATGATTTTACACCGCACAATAGGTCTCGAACTGTTAGGATGCCCCGGGTAGGGGATTGGCCCTCGGATTCACATTCTGAGCCAAGACTTCGGACCTTGTGATCACTGCTGTACTGTGTACACCTCTGTTTTATTCTTTAAAAACAAAACAGGCTGAGTTGAATCGACGCTTCTCAATCTGGGGATGACCTTGCCCTTCTGATCCCTCCCCAGGGGACATTTAGAGTTATTCTCAGTTGTCACAGTGAAGGAAGGGGAGAAGTTCTCCAGAGCTGTACAGACATTGCTACCCGGGACGCTGCTCCTGCCCAAACCTGCACAACAAAAACCTACAAATGCCATGGTGGTAGAGGCCTGTAATCCTAGCACCTAGGAGGCTGAGTCAGGAGGATCGTGAGTTTGAGGCCAGCCTGGGCTACTCAGCAAGATATAGTGCTCAGCTGAAAGTTCTAGAAGCATGAAAGACAACATAGTGGCACAGGATTGCATTTTTAAATTGTGCCCATGAACCTCCTGCTCTGTGCATAGAGCTGGTGATTACTGCACGACTGCACCCTACTTGGCTTCTCCTCTGTCTTCTCACTTTATCCACAGCACAGCCATGGGCACTGTTTGTTTCAGGCACAGATTGTGCAAGTTGTTCCAAAAGTCCGGCTGTGGTGTCTCCTAGTTCCCAGAGGAGAAGAAAATGGCCCGAAGGATGCCTTGTGACCTCATGCAAGAATGTAGACAGATGGTCGTCCCCACACACACAGAAGCCAAGACTCAATGACTGCTGGGAGTGGGCACACACCTGCAGACTCTCGGTCTGGTACCCGGAGTCCTTCTTCCAAATGGAGGTGGTGCACAACTGCCTGGATGCCACTCACACAGCCAGGGAATGAGATCGCAGCCGGCTCCAGGTTTCAAAGGGAAAAGGAAAATGGATGGGCTTTGTTCTAGCCAAGCTCAGAAGGGCGGAAAACACAGGTGTGGAGGCTCTAACAATTCACCTTTAAAATATGGAGATCGGGATGAAAAGGAACAGTGACAGGAGTTAAAGAGCAGCCTTTGCCATAGAGCAAAAAGCATAGCTCATTTATTTTTGATTTGCTATGTGGCCATAATAATGTAAAATACAGGGCTAAAACATCAGCATGTACATTTCCAATCAAACCCAAAGTTTTAGCTGATGACTCACAGAATCCCCAAATGCTCAGAACTTTGTAGAGCATCTTTCCGGTCTAAGCTGTCACTGGTGCGCTCAAAATCATCCACACTTTATTTACTGGGTTTCTCATATGTGTCAGGCAGTTGCTAAGCTCTGGGAATATGTGCAAGGGGCCCACACTGAACCCAAAATTTTTTCTGAAAAACACGGGAAAGTGCAGCCTCACACATCAGCGTCAGATAGCAGAGGACAGGCCACCTGGGGGAAAATGCACTGCTAAAAGAAGGTTGCATCCCGGCTTACAGAGGCACAGCGGCTTCCTGAAGGAGGAAACGTCACAGGAAAGCCAGGTACAGGTGAGCAGAGCCCACAGAAAGAGGACATCGCACCTCAACTATTAGACAACTGGTGAAAAAACTTAACCAATGAAATACTTGGGGAAAAAAAATCCACAGAAATATGAATGGCAATGTGACAAAGCCGAGGCTGTCCCCAAGTCCCGTTTCCTCTGCCTCCAGCACCAACATATGCCCATGGCCATGGGGTGTGGCCTGCAATAGCCAGATTCAATTGGGTCATTTCTAGGTTCAAGAGTCCGGGGGACAAGAGTCAGCACGATTGCCGATGCCCCACAGGATGATGCACAAGAAAGGTGATCATGGTAAACAGGAGAGACAATCTGGTCATGTTGAGGTTTGTATCTAGATGGTCCCCCCATAGGCCAGGCTTTGGGAGGTGATTGAAATATGGGATGTGATACTCATAAGTACATTAGTCCTGTGATGAGTTTGCTGCTAAATGTGATGTTGGGAGGTGAAACTCGATCAGAGGAGGCTGGAAGGATGGCCTGGGAGGGTCTGTGTCCCTCCCTCCTCCTCGATCTCTCACTGGTTCCTGCTGCCCTGCCAAGAGCTGTTTCTCCTCTTTCTCCTCCAAGTCCCTCTGCCTTGGGGTGAGCCACCTATGGACTGAAACCTCCACCAACTGTGAGCTGAAACAGACCTTTTCTCCTTTAACCTGTAGGTATCAGGTGTTGTGTCTCAGCGATGAGAAAGCAGACAGTTCTCAAGTGAAGTACAGTCGGCTAATTATCTAGCTGACTCTGCCTGTCAAACACTGGAGCAGAAGCTGCCTATTATTTATCTTAGGACCTAAAACTCTTGAGTATTTTAAATAGGGAGGTTTCCCTTTTTTTAATACAGATTTCCCAAGTTTGATTTGTTTTTGTTTGTTTGCTTGTTTGTTGATAACAACTACTTCCATTATTCCAAAAACAATCCTTGGTCTGCCACAGTCTCTATCACTTCCAAACCCCAGCACTGGGGATTTTTCTTGCTTGCAGAGCCCTTGTATTCAGAGAATTTTTGCAATATACAGATCCTCACATTGGGTGTGCACAGGTGAGAAAAATGAAAGTGAGCTAAGAAGACTCAAGAGTTCTCTATCTGGCGAGTTCACTCAGTTGCCTTCTTGCAAGGAAGGTCCAGTTTTCTTAGGCCCACAGCGGGACACACCTGGCTGGCCTGGGCCATGTAAAGAATTGTCATGCACAGCACGTGAAATAGTTCGCATATATACACACCAAACATCTGTTTTTGTATTTTTCATTATAACAAAGGGGAGCTGAGAGCTATTCAAATTGTTGACTCCAGGTTTAGATCTTAACTCCATCTACCAGGCCAGCGTCCCACACGGGGCCACATCAGAAAGCCAAAGCCAAGGGCAGCTGCTCACCTGTGGACCAGGCTTTGGACTGGGCACCATGCTGACCCAGATTCACTCCCGTAGGCCTGGATCTTGGTTTTTATTTAGAAAGAAATCAAGCAATGGCAACCAAAAGCAATTTTTAAAATGCTGTCAATCACATCTGTCCCTATTTATGCTTGAGTAGTAATCCACTGTGTATACATTTATTTATCGCTTTTCTTTATCCATGCATCTGCTGATGGACATGTAGGCCACTTCAAGATTTAGCTATTATGAATCGTGCTGCTGTGAACATGGGTGTGCATGGATCGCTGTCATATGATACAATATGGTCACTCTTTCAGGAAGTCACCAAGAAGGGGAATATTTGGGTCAAATGGAACTGCTAGTTCAGGGCTTCTGAACACTCTGCATACTGATTTTCACAGTGGCTGTACTAGTTTACACTCCCACTAATAATGAAGAAGGGTCCTCTCTCCCCCACAGCCTCACCAGCATTTGCTATTATTACTATTATTTCTTGATGACAGCCACTCCTTCTGGAGTAAAGTAGAATCTCAGTTTGTTTTAATTCACATTTCTTGAGACATTGAGATATTTGGAGGAAACTGATGTACCTTGAGACCATAATGCTAAGTGAAATGAATCAGACACAAGCCTACATATCACACAGTTTTGCTTAAGCAAGAAACTCAAAGTAGAACTAAGTTAAAGAGCAAAATGAAGGACAGGCAATAGGAAACAGGGAGATAAAATCATCCGCAAACGGGAAAGGGGATCAGAGATGGAGGAAGGTAGGAAGGGAGGGCAAGAGGAATGAAAAAGAATTGCAATGTGTTACGTACATGGGTCAAATCGTCATGAAAAATGTGATCAAGTAAATACATATAATATAAAACATATGACAAAATGCTATCGCTCAAGAGAGCCCAATTTTTAAGTCAGATGTACTGGAAATAAACAATCATGAAGAACAAGCAGGGGCTTATAATTGGAGGATCAGATTCCTTCCAGAGACTTGGAGGGGTCCGGGGTCAGGATGAGGGTTGGGCTGCATGGGGGGAAACTGAGTCACAAATAGTGTGACAGGACCAGTAATCGCAGGCCTTCCTGGGCAGGGCTGGAAAAGCGACCACAACCCCGGCCCACCAGTCAGTACCCACACCATGTGGGCATGGACCGACTACTCACAGGAGCCACTCGATGTGCTGTGAGCTAACGGGGGGTCCACACTGACAAGCGCACAGCTGCTGCTGGGCACACATCCCAGACACGGAAACTGCCCTGCACCCACTCAGGCTTGCACCAGCAAAACACCCAAAGCCAAACAACCATCTCTGCCCTGCTCCAAAGTCCTCCCCACTTCTCAGGCTGGAGATCAGGGGGCATCCTGGATTCTTTCCTCTCCTCTATCCACTAGCCACAGTGTAAATCTGATGCCTGAAATGCTCCTGGAGCCCCTCTATTCCATAAGTCCAGCTTGGTGGACATCAACAAACATACTTTACCCCACCAGAAGACCACTCAAAAATAGGGAGGTCAATGACAATTCTGTCAGAAGAGCTATTTTAATTTGAAAGCTATGATGACACCTCACATATCAAAACACTGTACATGAAAAGGTTGTACCAGGCACGGTGGTTAGGGCCAGTAGTCCCAGCTTCTGAGGAGGCTGAGGCGGGAGGATTGCTAACACCCAGGAGTTCGAGGCCAGCTGGGGCAACATAATAAGATCCCGTCTCAAAAAAGAGGAAAAGCGTTGTCCTCTACCTTACTCCTTAAATCCATTCTCCATAGCCAGGTGTGGTGACAAAGAAGGCTATGCATGCCTTCCTGCCCTGTCCCCCACAGCCCCCACCAAATACTTCCCAAATATCTTATTGATCAATTATTATTAACCATGACAGCAACCACATTTTTATAGCTTGACACCCTTTAACAGCCGCCTTCCGGAGGGGCATGCAAGCCTTCTCTAAAATGCCTGGCTTCGTTATGGGAATGCTTTGTGCGTGAGCTCAAAACAGCCCAAAATGAAGAAAAACCGTTCAGGAGGTGGCCGAGCAGCGGTCCCTGCTGGGGTGACGTCACCCATGGGAGGTGCACACAGGCCAGGGCAGTGGAGCAGGAACACCTCGGCCGGGCTGGAAGTCAAGGTTTCATTGTTACTGCTAACATGGACACTCACTGTGCTGGCAAAGCCCAGCAGGGGTAAACCCTCCTAAGGCCACGAATGCAGACACTCCAACAGCAGATGATTTTGTGGGGTGAATGTGTCAAAGAGCTTCCTGCCCCCCAAGTATCTTCTAATTCGTTGGTTTGCTTAAAGACGGAAGAGTCGTGACATTTATACTGCTTGTTGCTGCAGCCCTTGCAGAGTATGTGGACAGCGCCCTGGTTTCTAAAGTACCTGAGCAGTTTCCTCCACTTGAGGTATGTTCCTACAACCACTGTCCTCAAGATAGTTTTAGCCGCGTTTCAAAGATGGAAATGCTTCGTAAGCTACAAAACACTGTTCCTGTGAAAGGGGGCATCTCTCTTCCTAAAGCAGAAAGCCAAACATTACCAGTGTTTATTTCACTAACACTGAGATCGAATCTTTCAAGTCAAGTTCAACTGTATCTTCTGAGCTCTGACTTCATCTGCAATGAGATTCGGCCAGGGTCCTTCTGCTGTCCCCCAATCGAGTCACACTAGGGACATCTGACCCTCTTGGTGTCTGTCACTGGCTACACCCTTGCTGATGGCCACAGCCACAGAGCCGGTCTTTTTCATCCATGCTAATTTACTCACACCGTCTCAAGCTTTCCACCGTCACCCTCTATGTCATCAGGGAATATTTCCTAGCTAGTATTCTCCTGGCCCAGCACTAGTTCCTCTCCCTAATGAAGAGCTGCTTCCTGGTCTCTTTCCAAATTTTACAAACTAAATTTGTCTTCTCCCCACAACCCGGCTCTCCTGCTCACACCCCCCAGACCACCAAGAGCAATGTTCTTCCCTCCTTAGAGCAATGCCCTAAAGAACGCACACACCTCAGGGGATTTTCAGCTCTCCTTGGGCTCCAGAGAAGGGAACCGGACACACTGGAAGGAGGGGGAGCAGAGAGGGGTTCTGGGTCCTTACACGGCCTCACTCACATGGCTTTCGTGTCTCAGGCGAGGATTCCAGGGCTCTCCACCTGCAAATCCTCCTCCTAAAGGCACTGACGTTCCCAAGTCCTGTTTCACTGCCGTCATATGGTCAGGGTCCTGTATTTGGCAGCATGCAGTGAGCTACGTACGCATGGAGCCCTGCCGGGCCCCAGCCACCCACTCACTCCTAAAAAGGGGTCAGAAGCACCACTGGAGACCCCAGTTACTCAGGGACTGCAGCCAACTAACCGAGGGCACAGCACACCTGAGATTCTGGTGATATACTAATAAATACACCGTTTTCTCCTTAAAGAGGAAGTGGGGGCAGTTCCTTAACTTTCCTTAACTTAGTTTTCACCACAACACTTCCCACCAATACCTTTTTTCAGAAACCAAACGGAAAGCTCATCCTGGAGGTGGATCAAGCTCAATACCTCCCGTGACCCCGATTCTGCCCTGCCAAGCGCCAGCTGAGTGATTCCACAGAGGGGAGACACGAGAAGGGACGCGAGAGATGGTCCACACCTGCCAGCGGAATTCCTAACCCCTGCTCCTCGCATCACACCAGGTCAGGGCAGCAGAAGCCCGGCCCCCGGACGGACGCTCCGCAAAGCCCTCTCCACCTTTCCCCCAGCCCCCTGGCATCAGAAGGCTCCTGAATGCAGGGGGGAAGCGCAGCTCACACACTCCACCCCTCCACCTGTTTGCCACTGGCCTCTTTCCGAGGGAAGGGGAAGGAGAACGCCCCACAAGGCCACAGATGCTCATTTGGACACCTACGGGGACTGGAAAACTTGAAGTCTGAACGCTGGCTCCAAAGACCAGGGCGAACTCAGGGTGCCGGGCGCAGCCGTCCTGGACGGTGACCCCACGTCCTTCTCAGCTCAGCCTAGGGCGCTGCTTGGTGGGGGGGGGCGGATGAGACTCACGGGTTCCCGGGACTTGAACTCAGGACCGGAGGTGGAGGAGCAGGG
>NW_022900942.1:64819302-64820164 GCF_012274545.1 Fukomys damarensis
TGCCCCGAGGGTCCCCGCCCTCTGCGGGCCTCTCTGCTGCCCCGTGCGGTCTGCAGCCCCCCTCCCTCGCCGCTCCCAGCTCCGGACCTAGGCGCTGGGGTTTCCAGCCCAAACTCAGGACCTGGGCACACTCGCCCCTTGGCTTGGGGACGGGGGAGCTCTGAGGATCCTTTATTTTGGTCTGTGATGAACAGGAGGTGGTAACTGAAGGCTGTTTCGTGAGCTCTGTACTTTGGGATGGGATTTTCTCTCCTGGAAGTGGCTTGCACGTAAATGCTGGTGTGCAGAAGAGGAAAATAGCATTCACCTGTTGCTTTCAGCAAAAAAGATTCAATAATGTAGCATGACTAGTAACAACGAAAATGATTTTTTGGCTTGTTGCTGATTGTGTAAACCAGTAAAAACTCTTGTTTTTTAGGCTACACTGGTCATTTCTAGGAAATATGAGCGGTGCTGTTATTAAAGGGAAAGATTTCAAACCTTTTGCTGATGCAGCTTTTGAATCTGGAATGGTGGTCATCGAAATTTATAAATGCAAACGCACTAACAGTGCCCTGTTCTCGACTCGTTAAAGCAGAAGATCTCTGAGCAAATGCAAAAGAAAAAAAAACAAAGGCAAAACTAGAGGCTTAGTGAGAAAGGTAGCTCTTGATGCGAAAGGTTTTCTTATTTTCACCCCACTTGAATGTGTCTGAAGATTTTATGGAGCGGTGATGCACTTCCGTGGCCGCAGACCACCCGGAGACCCCACTTTTCATGCTTGCTCACTGCAGGAGATGAACATGCACCCCGGTGCTGGATGGTGCTGGCTACCCGCCAGTCACCTGAGCACAGATGGTTTTCTCCGCCTTCCTCTTATTCT
>NW_022900942.1:64820371-64823802 GCF_012274545.1 Fukomys damarensis
TCCTCCTCCCCCTCCTCCTCTCCTCCTCCTCTCCTCCTCCTTCCCCACCCTCTCTCCTGCACCTCCCCTCCCCCCTTCACTTCCTTCTTTGGTGAGGACAAGTGCTTCAGTAACTGCGGCCAGCCCAGTCCTTCCTGGTGGTGGTTATCTGTCCCGAAAGGCCCTCTCCCAATGACAGTCACATCACATGTCCTGGGCACAGAGAGGGTTACAGCACTTAGGCTCAGCCCCTGTCGCAAAACTCATTATTAATGTTACACAGAATCTAAGAAAGCTGGGCTAAAATCCCAATAGAGTGAATTTACGCCACTTGTGTTCAATATGCTTGAAACAGCATTATTAGTAATGTAATATGTTTCTGGGTGACATTTGGCTTAAATTTTCAAAAGCCAAAACAGGGTTTTCATAGGATATATTTTAAAAGAAAAAAGAGGCATGAATAAAACAGGTAGAAAACTCCATCCAAGGCTCCTCATGAGTAAGCACACAGTTGCATTGTGCTGACAGCAAGGCAAGATTATATTTCTTTCTTTCTTTTTTTTTTTTTTTTTTTTTTTGGTACCCGGGATCGAACTTGGGTCCTTGTGCTTGCGAGGCAGGTGGTGGCGGAACCATTGAGCTAAATCCCTGGCCTAGGGCAAGATTATATTTCAAGGAACTGACATCTGTTCTACATTGTACTGTTACTCAAACTTTATGGATAAGTTCAGTATACTGCTTAGAGAATTTTTAAAAAGCTATTGTGGTCAATCCCCTCACTTGGACAGCGGCAGATTATGGCGAGCCATTATGGTGAGCCTTGACACAGGCCTAGCCATGATTGAACTTTGAGTCACCTCGCTGGCACGGACATGCCCTCGCCCATAGCCACGGGTGAGTTCAGCTGGTAGCAGATGTTACCCATAATGGTTATTGTTTCCCTGTGGAATGTGTGGGCGGTACTCTCGCTCCCGTGCAGCCCTCGCTCCCGTGCAGCCCTCGCTCCCGTGCAGCCCTCGCTCCCATGCAGCTGGAGAGTATAAAAGGAAGAGGTTCTGTAATCAAGCAAGCAAGCAACTTGAGAAGAAAGATGATTCTCGTCTCTCTGTCCTTGTCCTTTCAGGTTTAGGACCTGCTGGCAGGATCCTGACGTCGCGGCTCACGACAGCAGATTAAAATAAAACAGCCATGCTGAGTTAGTCATAACTTTATATCCATCCATCATGAGCGAGTGGACCGAGAACACCAGTGATTACAGGGAATTCAGTTGAAACTGGCAATCCCCAGATGCATGGTTGGTATTGACCAGAGGATTAAGGATGATTTATCCTTGGGCTCAGACACCCCAGTGGCATGGTACATGCAGAAGAACCCTAAAGTATAGATCACGGCAACGTGACAGAACCGCAGTCTTCTCGGACCTGTGTTTGACCCTCTGTTGTTGCCAAACATGAAGCTTCTCGCCCACTTGGATGGTGATTGGATTTATTCTATTTTTAAAATTTATTTATTTATTTATTGCCTAGATGTAATGGTTTAGATCTAAAACGTCTCCCAGAGGTCTCATGTTGGGGGGTGGGACCTGTTTGAAAGAGGTGGTCCCTGGAGGGTGGCTTGGAAGTGTGTGCTCCTCCCTGGCTGGCCCCTGCTCTCTCTGCTTCTTGGTTGCCATGCAGTGAGCTGCTCTCCTCCACCAGGCCCTCTGCCTGCACAGCCAACCATGGACTGAACTCACAGGAACTGACTGATGCTATTTTGGAGCAAAATAAACCTCTCTTTTAACTTGCAAGTGTCAGGTATTCTGCCCCAGCAATGGGCAAGTGATGAATATAATGGGTGTTTGTGTTTATTTTCTAAATAGGGCTGAGTTACATTGCTTTATTGTCTGACCAACAGCAGGATTGGCCGGCGGTACAGATGTGTTTCAAGACTTACCATTGTTTCCTAGCAAATAGGGCCATTCCTGAAAAGCGACCTTGGAGTGAATTCCTATTCACAGTTGTGTAATTAAGATTATCTTGCTAGAATCCTGCACTGGTCCCACAACCAAATAGCCCACAGTAGCTTATATTATTTCCTGGGTCACCATTTATCTTCAACAACTACTATCGAGTTAATTTTCATATTAATGCCACTGTTAACAATTTTTTGTTCCAGTTTCTCTGTGAGAATAACATGTTCTTAAGTGGATTGCCCAACATTAAATTTGCTTTCATGAACTGCAATACAAACAACTGGAGAATTTTATTTAAATGTAAATATTGGTTCACAAAGCAGTGTAAATTATATTGAGCAGTCAAAACTAATTTTAAAAAATACTACCACAAAGCTTTGTTAGCAAGACAAAATGTGCAGTATGCTATTTTGAATAAATGACTTAAGCTCTACCAGAAAATCTATTTAGTTTTACATTTGCACAGATTAAAAACACTGCCTCCAGGTGCATTCCTGGAATTTCAAAACTGGCTGACACCCTTTCACGGATGATGCTCCTGTGGATAAACTGAACAGGTTGAGGGGCCTCATATTAGTACACACACTCACCACAACCAAAACTGGACTAACTAAACGGGATTTGGAGACGGGCAGGGACCCTCAGCTGTCCATCCCTCTCATCTCATTTTCATACTTATTGATGGCAAAACCAAGCCATTTCCAAGGTGCGAGACCTGGCAAGAGGAAAATTCAGTTGTAGGGAATTCATATTTTCTTGAGCAGCAATATTCCCAAAATAACGGTGCTTCCATGAGCGTTGTCTAAAAACAGCAGGTGGTACACAATGCAGAAGACAGGCTGGGAGTCGCATTCCTATCTCTGTCGTGGGCCCATCAGGGAGCGAGCGGCTGACACAGGGGGTGTGTGACGTGTGAGTGCCGTGTGTGTGCGTCATGACGCAGAACGCACATTTGGGATCACCAGGCTTGGGAGCTGGGTCAGTTCTCAGCACTGTAGGTCCAGAAACCTGATTTTTGCAGTGCTCCGAGAAGTAATCAGGCTTAAACCAGCTGAAAGCAAGGCTGCCAATCGCAGGGACAGACGCAGATGCCCAATCATTTTCCTTCTCGGCACGCTCCCACACCACAGTCTACCAGGGAGGCGAATGGCAGCGAAGATGGCCAGGGGACCATGAAGGTGGAACCAGGAAGGGGTCAGCCGGTGGCACCTGGGTGGCCTCCCTTCTCGGGGACGGATATCTCCGGCCAGGAGGCCATGGACTGTGGAGGCAGGGAGTGAGGCTGTTCCGTGACTCCTGTCCTCTTTCATGGTGCAGTCTTTGGCACTTTCCCAGGTCATCACCTTGCTTGGACATGGATGCTCCGAGGACCCCTCAGCAGCACACTTTACATTCTGTCTGGGGAGGTGCTGCTGCCGAATGACAGGCCTGGTCTGTCTGTCTGTCCGTCTGTCTCTCCCTCTCTCTGTCTTTTTCTTTCTTTCATTTTTTTTTTTTT
>NW_022900942.1:64823882-64914187 GCF_012274545.1 Fukomys damarensis
TTGGTTCTTTTGGCTTATTTGTGTTATTTTTTTGCTTATTATTTGTGTTCTCTTAAACCAACCTCAAAACTCTAAAAGTACTTGTCATCCCTTGTACTCTGTGCCAAAATCCAAACTCAATCGGAGTATTTCCATTTTAGGTTTAATTTTCCCTATTTTATTAAACCATTAGCCAAAGTATAACGAACAATTTCTTTTTTTTAACATAGTGTATTATCTTCCTATCTAAAATGCCATTAAACAACAGTGTCCAATTTTGGAGGATTGAATATGCATTTGTACTTTTTTCATTTTGATGCCCCACATCCAAATTCTTACAAAATCCATTTCTAATTTTAGGAATAACGGTTGACCCCAAACTGTTAGCATGTTATTTCCATGAAAATAATTAAAAGACTATTCACTCTCCTAGAGATTGAAGTCATGTGTTTCTTTAGACTTTTAAACTACCAAGAATACACCGGTACATTGAACATTAATATTATCTGTTTTTTTAATTTCTGGATTGAATACAATTTATTACTTTATGTGCCAGAGCCACTAATATTAACACAAAAATAGAAGACGTACAGACACTGATGTGTAGATCCATAGCGGTGTATCTGTAAGAATATGTTGGACCCTTGTGCAGGGCTCCTAAAGCCAGAATTTCCTGAGTGAGAGGAGTGCTTTTTATTACTCTTGATGAGCCCCTTACTATCGAATCTGCGCTTATGCTAATGAGTGGCTTAGGATGGGACTCTAGTTTGGGCTCAGATGCTGGGAGCTTTCAGAGCACCTTCTCCCTCTTTAAAGGTGGTCAGGGCTGCAGATGAAGCTCTCCTCTAAAAACGCTGTGACAATGAGCTTCCCTGAGCTTCTTCAGTGGCAAATCCAACCCAACTCCACTGGGACAGGCGGACTGTGGTGTTAGAGACCCAGATGTGAGGGGATTTTCAATGCAGCACACTAAGGGGAGGCAAAAGGTGCTGTCCTCCCCTAAACTGGAGTGTTGAATAAGCTCAGCATTTCTGACTCAAGGACAAAGCCACAGAAAGCAAATGCCGAAGTCTGGGTCTGGCCCGAATGCGGGACATCGTGCAATATTGTCACCGATATCTGACTGGTGTTCGGGAACCAAAGGGTGGGACGCCTGCTGCATCACTAACAGTCTCAAGAATCCAAACCAACATTTTCTGAATGACTCGTCTCTGAGTTGTCCCTTTCTCTTTTTGCAATCATTCGGGAGGCCACGTGTTGATTTATATTCTTTGAATTGTGCTATTGAACCCTTGGTGTGTAGAGAAGAGCTCATACTCTCCTTATATTTTGTTATATTTAACCAATATTCTCATAGAGTTTTCAAGGCTTTTGGCAATTATCTTCATAGAGGCTTTCATCAACTATGATCCAAAGGTTTCTCCTTCATTGCCTTTACATTCCATTTTATGCTCTGAGTGGAATTTTAAGTAATACCTTCTACTTGTACAGTTTGGGGCTTCGGTCATATTATATCATTCATCAAGGTCCCTGTAGTACTTCTTTCTAAACACTTCTCTCAATCTTTGTACCACCTCTCACCCTGATATTAGCATCACTTTTCTATGTTACAAATGGGAAAATAATTATTTTCTATTTTCTCCAATATTGGTAATTGTTTCATTTATTTTTGACAATCCAAACTTGAGAGCATCCTATATTAAATAAGCAGGTATTTGATAGCAAAACACTTAATAGTCTCTGCATTAGTTTTCCATTACTCTCACAAATACCTGAAATAAATCATAAATCAACTTTTCGAGCAAAAAGCTTTCCTTTTGTCTCACAGTTTGGGGGTTTCAGGCCATGGCCCTTCGGTGGTCTCTTGCTCTGGGCCTGTGCTGGCACAGCAGCCTGTGATCCAGGGGGCAGGTGGTAAAGTGAACCAAAGCAAAGAAAGTGACTGAGGTCCCATGAGCCCCTTCAGGGTCACCCCAAGGACCTAGTGCCTCCCTCCAGATCCCATCTGTTTTGTCTCCACTGTATCCATAGCTCCGTAGGCTGAGGACCAAGCCTGCAGCACCAAGGCCTTTGTAGCATGGTCCAGATCAAAACTACAGCAGCTTTATTTCTTGAAAAGTTAATAGTATTTATTATTTTTGACTTAAAGTGAGTCTAACTCCATATTTGGAAAATAATTCATACAACTGTGCCTAATCTCTTTTCTGAAAATAAATATATGCACTCTTTGAGAGATATTTGCTGTTTAGCTTAGCTCAGTTTGTAGAGATTTCAGTCAATAGTCAGCAGCTCTAGGTAAGTAAAAAAAAAAAAATGTGTACACAAAGCAAACATCTATTGTCCCCCTTCTGTCAGGAACTGAATGGTTCATTCTTTCTCTCAGGGTGTTCTTCTGTATCGTTCTTCCTGAACAGATTGTTTCTCTCAGAAGTAGGTATTCTTATGTAGAAAATATACAACTCATGGGTATCTTCTTAACCCATCTGTTTGCTCTAGCTTCTTTTTTCTAATGAACTTTTAAAATTGACACAAAAACTGCACAGATCTCTTGGATTTCCTGTGAAGTTTCAATGGATGGGTATATTGTGTAATACTCAAGTCGGTGCCTTAATTACTTTTCTCATTGCTGAGAGAAAATACCCAACACTCACAAGTTAAAGGAGGAAAGGTTTAGCTGAGCTCACAGTTTGTAGAGATTTCAGTCCATGGTCAGCTGGCTCTAAGGCAGGGTGGCACAGCAGAGAGGCATCAGAGAGGAGAAATGGTCCATGGCCAGACGGGCAGGAAGCAGGAAGCAGGAAGCAGCAAGCAGCAGCAGCAGGATCAAGTCTCCCTTTCTTTTTTATCCCATCCAGGCTACAAGCCTTTTGGGTGGTGCCACCCACACCCAGGGTGGGCCTTCTCATCACCTACACCTGGAACTATATTAACCAATTAGTGGACCAATCCAGTACCACACACACCCTTAATCCCAGTATCACACCCTCAATCCACATTCCCACACCCCAGATCCAGCCACCTCCAAAAAGCCCACTTATGACTGCATGAAGCTGGGGGGGGGGGCTTCTAGATATGAGCCATAATGCAAATATGTCTCCTTAAGCATTTATCAGTTTTGAGGTGAAGAAATTCAAATCCCTTCTTTGAGATTTAAAATATGTATGTATGTACACACACATACATTATAAATTTATAGATATATAAATTATATAGATATATATAATAAATTTTCTCTCTGTGGTTACTGCACTGTACAATTAAGACCCCAGAACTTGGTTTTCCTATCTGATTGTAACTTCAATTCCCAGTGATCAGGCTTAGCCCATTGTGAGGACCAAGTTTCCAGGTCAAGGTGGGCTCCATGCCCCTTGCCCAGAATAGAGTAAATGCAAAAGTTCCTTTCTGTAAAATTCCATTCTATGAGACAGTTTCTCTGTGCTTCTGTTCCTCTTTTAGGGCAAGTTACCCTAGGGCATCTCCACCCTGCTTCTGTTCCTCTTTTTAAAATATTAAGATAAGCTTCTTTTTGTTTGATTTAATTAATATAGGAATTAGTTCTAGCTGACATAGGAATTAATTATAGTTGACATAGATAGTCATGTACCTTAGCTACCAAAATCAGATGATCTCATAAAAAGAGGAATTGATTCTGTGAAGGTAGGCATTAGGTAATTTTCCAATACGTACCCTCCCAGTACCCCTTGATGATTTTGTGAATGTAAGCATTAGGTAATGTTCCAATATGTGCCCTCCGGGTGCCCCTTGAATATCCAATGATATGTAAAAGCCCTCCCAGTATCCCTTAATTATCCAATGATAAGTGAGAGCTAAAAATAGAAACTATATAAGCAAAAAGTTTCCGTAATCCTATATAAACCCACTTCAAAAATGGATCTGGGCTCTCAGTCTGAAGCCGCTGTGACGGTGACACCTGAGAGTCCAGGCTCGAGCTTGCAGTAAACTCCTCTTGCAATTGCATCAGACCTGACTCCTTGGTGGTCTTTGGGACTTTGCGACTTGGGCGTAACACCATCACTCTTTCCTCCCTACTCTCCCCAGCCTCTGGTGCCCATTATTCTACTATCTTCTTCTGTGTGTTTTTAATCTATCTTTAGCAGGATGGAGAAATAAATCATTTAAACTGGTAACTTAAAATGTTGTTTTTCTGTTAAAATCAACATGGTTATATTATGGAATAGAGACATAACTTGCCTGGATTCTTAAGGTAAAGCAGAATGCTTCAAAAATAATTTTAGCCTTCTGGAAAAATTATTTGCATCTTCTCTATTCCTAGAACGCTAATTTTGTCACTCAAATGTTTCCTTTGATTAGAATTTTACTCCCTTTATAATTTCACCAATGCATTCATTTATAACAAAAGATCTGTAGCTGGCAGGATGAGCCAGATCGTTTATGGGTTACTTGTTCCTTCGACTCATGTGTTTTGATCCAGGTGGAAGATTAATATCTGTTCTGGTACAGAATGGCCTGCGACATTGTTTGTTCACAAAATACTGATTTGTAGCTTGTGGTGACATGATTATTTTAATCTGTGCACACTGGTATTATATGATGCATCTCACATTTTATTGTAGAGAAGCTATATTCTTCTATTTTTTAAATTAGAGCTAAAATGACTCTGACCAGTGCAAGAATTTTATCAGGCGTAGCACAGGGGCAAGTGGGAGGGGGAAATGTTGTGCCTCGGTTCTTCCTGTGCTCACCTGCCTACAGGAGGAGCCACTAAAAGACAGGAGGCAAGAGTTCCTCACCATGCCACAGGGCTCAGGAGCATTTGCTTATTCACAAAGCCATCATCACCTTGTTTAAAGGAAAGTATGGGAGACAGGGCGGCGGGGGGGATTTTAAAGAAGAACTATGTGTTTTGTACACACACATCCCAACTCCCCTGGTGAACAGAATCATTACATGCTGCAAACATACTGACAAACACAAAAATTGTGAAATAAAGGAAAAAATAAGAAGTCAATAAAAATGAATTCAATTTATTGCCTTTTGAACTCTGTTATTTTTGCCAAAGATCGTTTTCAGAGAGTGGAAAGCAGGCATCGCAGTGTTCTGCTCTTCCAGTTGATTTTAACTATATTTCCATATGTTCGCATGGTCTTCAAAGTGGGCATTTTTATACCACTGTTTTTATAAAAAATAATTGGACTGGATATTTTCATGTTTCAGCAGGAACTCACAGCTGACACTTTTGTAGCTGACACTTACGGCGAGCTTCTGTGGTCACATGACGCGTTTGCCTGGCCATCTCCTATTCCTAGGCACTCAGGTTTCTCCCCGCTACTTTTCGTTTCTGCAACCTTAAGTAGCGTTACTATAAATGTTCCTAAATAAGTAAATTTTAAATCTGCTATTTCCCTGCAGACTGTCAAGGAGAAGAACTAGTGTTCCAAATCACACCCTGTAGTTTGCTAGCCTCACATTTTCTTTTTCTGGAAAAACTGAAACAGTTGATGATGAAATCACAACGACTGAAAGTTTGTCATTCTCAAATCCAACAGCGCTGTTGGTTTACAAGTCTTATGTACCACTCTGAGTACACCGGCACGTAGCACTGTGGTGATATGGATAAATTCATGCTCACTAAGTGGAGAGTGACGCTGATTAACCTGTGTGGTGTCTTCTTACCTGCAGAGCCTCCCATCACTTAATACTCCATGCACTTCCTTAATGAATTATCAAGGGGATTTGAGGATTAACCTTTATAAATTTATGTCAGTTCTTCACGTGTTTTTAAAAGAAACCTTTTAAAAAGAATATCAAATATATCAAGCATAGAAATATCACAGGAGACACGGACTATATCATGAAAACATTGTATACATCTGTAAGTTTAGCATTTTCCATATTTGCTTAGACTTATCTTTGTTTATTTTGATTATTTTATGAGCTGCTGGGCCTTCCTCCTCTTCTAAAGCTAACTATCACTCAAAGTGCAGGGTATATTGTAACTGTGTATTTTTATACTATTTGTAAATATTTATGTAAAAATATATAGCAGGTTCTGTTGTTTTCAGATGTTATTTGAATGCTCTGTATATATTACACTATGATTTTTCTTTTCTATTATAATTATGGTATTTCATTTCATTCACCTTGAGACATTATAGGTCTAGTGCATTTATTTTAGAGGTTTACAGTACTTCACATTATTCATTGATTTCCAATTGAAGGTCATGTCCACTTTCAATTTTACAAATCATGACTCAATGAACATCCTCTTGTATCTCATTTTGTGCTCATTGTATATCTTATAAATTTTTTTTTTTTTTTTACTTTTGGCATTTTCCTAAAGAAGTTTGAGGTCATACAAGAATTTTTCTACATTTTCATTTTCACACTTGTGTTGAATTCACTTGAAGATTGACTTTTGTTTATGGCACATGTGATAGAAACACACTTTTTTTCTGCAATGGTTAATGAGTTGTCTTTCAGTCCTGTTGAGCTCCCCATTCCCCACACTCAGTTATTCTGAGTTATTCTCAGTTATTCCCCATGCTTCAGTTATTTCTGCCATAAATAGGGTCTGACTTCTACATATGTGACTGTGCCTTGGGGCCCTTTCTTCTGGTTCACTGGTGTATTCATCTTTCAGCAAGACTGGCTTTGTCATACATCTGATTTCTGATAGGAATACTCCTTCTTTGGTCCTCAAGATTTTAATGCTAATTCTTGTTCCTCTACTTTTCCATATACACTTAACATTGGGGGTACACTCACGCCCAGGCCTTAGACTTAAAACAGAATACCAGGTGAAAACCAAAATGGCCCTCAGAATGGCAAATGGGGAGATGGCCCATTCAAAGTGATCCTAATAGAGAAACTCCCAGATCTACACAGAAGTAGAAACATCCAGGCAAGGTGGGCCACAGGAGGTCATCAGTCCTCTTTCACTCAATCCAGTCTACCCAAGACACAGCCAATCTCTCGAGGCTAACCATAAATAGAAGAAATTTCTGGCAGCAAGAAAAAGGTAACAGACAACACAGAAGGCTGTCCCAGCTCATCTGACAGTAGGGCTCTCAGCAGAAGCCTTACAAACTAAGATAGAATGGCATGAGACTTTCGCAGTTCTAAAGGAAAACATCTGCTAAGCAGGAGCACTGTACCCAGATAGGCTGTACTTTGACAATGAAGAAAGATACCCCAACAAACACAACTGAGAGAATGCATCTCCACCAAACCTGTACGAGAGGAAATGCTGAAAGGAGTTCTTCAATAAAAGAACAAAACGTTAACGAGGAAGAAAAACATCCAAAAATTTAAAACTCACTGGTGAGAGTAACTATATAGACAAGTTTGGGATGCTCTAATTTGTGAATAGGGCACATAGACCATTCATATGTATAATACAAAGACTAAAAAATAAAACAACTATAAATAATAGCTACATTAAAATGTTAGAGACAGGTATAAAAAGATAAATTAGGACATCAAAAATCAAAATGTAGAGGGCAAGTTAGTGTTCTCTATTAGTATTTTTTCTTTCTGTTTTATTCCTTTTCTTAGCTCTATGATCACATAAGGCTTTGCCACCATTTTAAAATAGCTGGTTATAATCAAAGCAAATGTGTTGTCAGTATAATGGTAACTTTTAAGCAAAAATACGTAACACATAAATCAAAAATAATAAGCAAGGAATCAAGACACACTATGAAAGTAGATCACCTAACCACAGAGGAATATAAGTGAGGGAGAAAAAAAAGAACTAGCGTAAAAGTAGAAAACAAGTTACAAATTGGCCATAGTAAGACCTTACCATTGATAATTACCTTAAATATAAGTTGATTAAATTCTCCAATTAAAATAGTGGCTGAATAAAACAAAACAGACAAAGGAAAAACAGCCAAACAAGACCCACTATATATGTTGTCTAGTGGCACTTCATCTCTAAGAGCACACACAGACTGAGAACAAAAGACTGTAATAAGATATTCCATACAGATGAAATCTAAGGAAAGCCATTATATAATCATAAAGGAATCATTTCAGCAAGAGGAAATACCAATTCTAAATATATAAGTGCCTAATATCAGAACACCCAACTACACAAAGCAAATATTAATAGACCTAAAGGGAGAGGGACTCAAAACAGTAAGAGTTGGGGGCTTTAGTACCCCACGTGGAGCAATGGACAGTTCACCCAGACAGAAGACCAGTAAGGAATGAACAGGGTTAAATGGTGCCCTGGACCAAAAGGACATAAGAGACACCTACAGAGTATTATATCCAAAAACTTCAGAATTCACATTTTTCTCAATAGCATATGAAATACTCAATGGGACAGAGCACATATTAGGCCATAAAAGTGCCTCTACACATTTTTAAAAACTTGAAGTCATATCAGATATCTTCTCTGACCACAATCCAATAAAACTAGAAATCAATGACAGGAAAAACTTTGGAAACTATACATATACAATACATAGAAATTAAAACACTTGCTCCTACACAATCAGTGGACCAGAGAAGAAATCAAGAAGGAATTTTTTAAATTCTTGAAATGAATGAAAATGGAAGCAGAACATACGAAAACATATGGACACAGCAAAAGCATGAAAGGAACCGGGGATGTAGCTCAGTGGTTCTGCCACCTGCCTCATAAGCACAAAGTCCAGAATTCAATCCCCGGTACCAAAAAACAAACAAACAAAGAAACAGCAAAAACACTAGTAAGATGGAATTTAAAGAAATTAACTCCTGTGACAAAAAAGCAGGATGATCATTATTCAATAAGCTCTCAACGTACTTCAAGGAGCTGGAAAAGCAAGAACCAAGGTCAAAATCAGCAGAAGGAAATAATAAATCAGAACCAAAGTAGAGGCTATATAAACCATGCAAAAGATGGACAGAATGGAGAGATGATTCCTCAAAAAGTCTAGCAAACTTGGCAAATCTACCTAGGCCAATTAAGAAAGAGAAAAAGAAGATTCAAGTAAATAAAATCAGAGATGAGAAGGAACATATTGTAACTGTCAACAGACATACGAAGCATCTTCAGAGAGTATTATGAAAAACTATGTACTAACAAATTTGATAACCCAGAAGAAAAGGACAAGTTCCTAAGCATATACACCTAACCAAGACTGAATTGTGAGGAAATCGAGAATACAAACAGACCAGCCAAGACTAACAAGACTGAATCAGTACTGAGAAGTCTCCCATCAATGAAAAGTCTGGCGTCCTTTAGCATACATCGCATGTTGTTTTCCTAGGTTGTTTTCATGCACACAGAATGTCGGCTCAAAAAGTGACCAGCTTGTGATGAATCTTTAGATGTCCAGCTTGCATTCCACACAAAGAGGGCAGCTCACTCCTGCCCCTGGCTTTCAGGAGAGGCAAGGAAGAGCAGGAAACCAGAGAGGGCTCCAAGACAGGCTGCCTTTGTAAAGCAAAACTGTGTTAGTCGGGCTTCCTGTTGCTGGGACAAAATACCCAACCCCTATGGCTTATAGTTTTGGGGGATTCAGTCAGCGGTCAGTTGACTCCAAGGCAGAATTGCATGGTGGGAGGGCTGGGTGGGGGAAAGCTGCTCACCCCATGGCAACCAGGAAGCAAAGAGAGAGGAGGAGGAGCCAAGGACAAGAATGCACCCTTCCGGGTCAGCCACCAGTGCCCACCTCTTCTGACCAGGCCTCACCTCCCAACAGCACATTCAGCTCTGAGCTCATCAGTGGGTGAATCCCCAGATGAGCGTACAGCCCTCCCCATGATACAATTTCCTTCCGAAAACCACACCTCTGAACACATGGCTCACTGCTGTCTTCTAACAATAAGTTCTTGCAACTTCTAAAGCCTACAGAGAGAGATGCTAATCGCACACCTTTCCTAACAATGAATGGTAGAAAATTGGAAGGCAAGTTCGAGTTCTGGTGAGGATGCTTCCCATCCTGTGAATTTAAGGCTGATCAGAGCACTGGGACTAGCAGGTGACCAGGGTACATGAGCTAGTGCTCCTGGAGCTTTCGGAGAGCTGGCCCATAATAAGTGCTAGTTGTTGTTTCTGTGCTGGTTTCACTATTACCATTATCTGTCAAGCACGGTATACTCAAAGACTTAAAGTACAGTAAGTCACTGGAGTCTGAGGTAAGTAGAAAGGTACAGGGTAAAGTAGAAAAAGGCAACCAGGGATTCAGGTGAGTTTGGCCTTCCCTGTGTGCGTTCTCTTCACCAGTCCATGGCCTCTGACCTTAGGAGATGCATCTTGGGCTCTCTGGCCTCCAGGACTGTGAAGCAAATAAATTTTTATTGTTTAGAAGTTACCCAGCCTGTGGTATTTTATAACAAAGAAAACATCAAAAACAAGAAATGACACTTAAATATTGGTATACTGTATCAGAGGATTGAATTTTTTACAACAACTAAGTAGATATTTTAAAATATTTTGATGACCATTAGCACCTATTTCAAATAAAATCAGGAGTGAAGCCGGGTGTGGTGCTGCACACCTATAATCCCAGCACTTGGGAGGCTGAGGCAGGAGGATCGCTGTGAGTTAGAAACCAGCCTGGGCTACATTGTAAGTTCCAGGTCAGTCTCAACTACATAGTGAGATCGTGTCTCAAAACAAAAAACAAAAAACAAAAAAAAAAAAATCAGGAGTGAAAACCAGAATATAAGAATACTTTCCCACAATGAAGAAGTATATGTGGTTTAAATAGGAAGTGAATACCATCATATTAATGGTGAAGTACTAGAAAGCATCTTGTGAAAATCCAGAACAGGATAAAATCACCTAATCCCATAACGATTATTTGATATTTTGAGACAATTACAAGAAGGCATACAACAAAAATTCGATATATATGTATAGAAAAGAAAAAGGTGAGATTATTATTTCTTGTAGCTGGCATATTTCTAAGCCCAAAAATGGTGAAAAGAAACAACTAAAATGTACAAAAGTTTTAAAATTTCATAAAGTAATCGCACACAAGCGAGGGGAACACACTACAATAGTGCTCCTGTAATCGGCGATGCCCCAATTTTTTTTTCAAAATTAGGAAGGTGGGAAGGGTAAAGGAAGGGAAGTAAAAAGAATGAAGATGTGGTATTTACATGGACCAATTCCATATGATGACAACCACTGTGCACTGCAAACATGTACTGCTAGCAATATATATGTGTGTGTGTGATATATATAAATTAATTCTCTATGCATGAGAATGACTCCGTAGCAGAGATATAATCTTTGTAAAAATGGTGACCTAAATGAAAACTATACAGGCCCGGAGCATGAGTAGAAGGAACGCAGTGAGGACAGTGCTTAGAGTCCCAGGGGCAGCCTGGTCATAGAGCAGGCAGGACAGTGCCCACCACCGTGGGTCAGCCCTGCCCCTCAGAGCACCCCAGCCAGCCCATGTGTCACGGAACCCCTCAGACACACCAGGAAGCATCGCCGGGCGCAGGCGTGGCTCAGCTCCTGATCCGGACTGACCCTGGTGCGGGGGAGCCTCACCCGCTCCTGTCAGCCCGGGGTGCCGGCTCACCAGCCTCGCCAGTGCCATTTCGTGACAGTTACGCAGCAGCGAGCCCAGCCCCGTGCCCCCGCCTTCTTCTCTTCATGGCCCCTACCGCCTTGAACCTAATACCGCGCCGCCGTTGTCCCTACTGGCGGTAGCTTTGGGGGTCAGGGACATTTGTGGTTCATTCTCCTTGCTGCTGTGTGAGCGGGTGACTAATAAGGTGCACATTCTCTTAAAAGACAGGAAACTACCAAAATGAAAACCTTCGCCTTGAGACTGTAAAGAAATGGGATATATTAGATGCACAAGCTTAAATACCACATGCTTTCTCTTATATAAGAAACTCAAAGTATAAATAGGAGAGCAAAATAAAAGGCAGATGATAGGAAATAAGTAGATTTTTTGCAAATGTGAAAGGACCCGGTGAAGGAGAGCAAGGGGAGGAATTGTAAGGATTCCGACGTGTTGTGTGCATACACTGACTACCTGGGACGAATGTAACCACCGTGTACCTCAGTCATTTAATAACCAAAAACAAACATTGAAAAAGTATTCAGTGTTCTATGGTAATGATATTGAGATGATTATTTTCTTCGATCCCAAACATTTTGTGGGTTGTTATTACCTTTGTTTTTTAAAACACATGTATAGTTTAAAAGAGTTCTTGTTCTCATGCAGAGTTCGCGCATTTCCCTAATGGTTTACCAGGGATAAAAAGTTATAGTAGGAACAGACAGGCTCATTATGCAAACTGACAACGAGAGCAGACACACGACCCACTGTTGTTAGGCTCTCCTTTGGTTTCATCATTTTAAATCAAGTTAGATGTTCTTAGCCATAATTGTTATCTATTTCTTGTGACCACATTTATCTTCATCTTTTAATTATTATCTTTTTTTCTAAACAGATCATACAAACGTTTTGATCCCAAATCAAATACCTCCAGCGATTTCCAAACTGAAATTAGTTAATACAATAAAATACATTTAATCTACATGTTCTTGGATGTATTTTTCTTTCTTTCAAGTTGAGCCTTCTTTAGTTACTAACACTGTGAGCATTGTTTTGGTTTTATTGCAGTCGTTGGATCTAGTCATCTTAAAAAGTCTGACGCATTCAACACACATTTTGTTGAACTATGCTATTTTTTGCTTTTCCCAGGCAGGTCTCAAGCTTCTGTGCTCAAGCGATCTTCCCTCCTCAGCCTCTCTCATTGCTGGGACTATCGGTGTATGTCACCATGCCGACTGGACTGTCATGTTTATACCTGAGTGATTAAATATAGGAACTGTTTATAAGGTGGTTGCTTTAAGAAACCTGTCATATTAGAGCGGGCAAGAGGGTGAGGATGGTTACTAATAACTCCAAAAGAAGAACAGCACCACTCCATCATTACACAAGGGAGGCTGGCTTTGGAATCTAGACACCTGGATCTGCAGCACATTTGGCAGTCCTTCACGTATGCGAGTTAATCCCACGACGGAGCTTTGGGGACCACTTCCAGCCACCTCGTTGCTCAGAATATATCAAGACATCACTAAGAAGGAAACATATGGGCCATACTGAGGCTCCCAAGAAAGACCAGGACCGTAACCAAATTTTGATTATAGAACACAGTAACTATGGACTGGGAGTTAAAGTGTATGCGTTGGTTACATTAAGGGCCCGAAGCTTGTCATCCCTACATTTTTGGCAACTGTTGAAGATTCACTACTAAGCGAAGCCCACACACTTTTGCAGTGAGCTGACCTTGTGAAAGGGCTTTGTGACCTTTCCGAAGCATTAAACGTTCCCACTCAAGCGAGAATGAAGCTGGCAGCTGTTCGCCTGTGCTCAGCACATACCCAGTGGCAGCAGGCCCCTGAAGCAATCAGGTCTGGGACCCGTGTGAACGCATTTCCACTCGGTGACCCCAACAAGCTCCACCCGGCCACTTGGTGAGGTCGTGACCCCTTTATCTGTTCTCTTGGCCCCTCATGGTCATGATGAACTTCTCCAGTGCAGCAAGTTTCCCGAAGATTGTTTGCCTGGCTGCATTCCCACCAGTAGAATGATCCCACATTCGTCCTGAAGCAACATCTAAATGTCCAAAAGAGAAACGTCAGTGCTTGTGTGAGGTTGCTCTGCTTGACAAGGGATCCGCTACTGTATTCTGTCCTGCTTCACCTGTTGGCCATGCTGTCCCTGGCTCAAAAGGAGCTCAAGATGTAACCATTCTTCCATAGAGGGATTCCTGGGGGAGTAATGTATTAGTCAGGTTCTCTTACTAGAATGAAATAACCTGAGAAAAAATAGCTCATTAAGAGAAAATGTTTATTTTTAGCTCATGGTTCTAGAGGTCCAGGCCAAGATCAGATGGTCCTGCTGCTCTCTGCACTGGGGAGGGTCACACAGCCCAGCAAGAGCATGTGAGGGAGCAAACCATTCAGGACAAGAGCTGGGAGCAAAGATGAAGTGTAAATAACCTGAGAGTCTCCCCACCTGCTAAAGGTCCACAGAACCTCCCAGTACAGAGACCCTAGGGATCAAGCCCTTGACACATGGACTTTTGGGGGGGTGGTTCCACCCGCCCACAAACCATAGCAGATACTTACAAGTGAGAGCCGGAAGTGGAATCTGTGCCTAAGACTGCTAGATCTCCTGCTGTCCATCACCTTTTCCTGTTTTTGTCCCGCAGTTTAAGCGGAAGGCTGTTTCCTGGCTTTTTTGCAGGCAAGTGTGATTTGCAGCTAGGTTCAGGCCAACGAAACTCAGATCCAAATGTTGCATGCAGCTTCCGTGTTACACATCCAAGGGTAAGGCAGGTATGCTCCATTTATCCTTCCCCTTCTCTGCTGTCTGGAAAGTGGGTGGAAACAAGGAGCAGCATCACAGACCGTAAGCTGGAAGCCACACCTTGAGAGCAGAGCAAGTGAAGAATGCAGGTCCCCGACACAGAGGCAGCAGGTCATCTTGGGCTGTTTGCAGTCACATTGTCATGAGAGGTAGAAACCCATCCACCCTGTTGAAGCCACTGACATTGGTACAGCAGTTAGATTTGCATCTGACCCAGCAAAAGGCCAAGACCTGGACAGGTGGATATCTCATTCCTTTTTCTTCTGGTTTTCCCCAAGCTGGTAGTTTATTAACAACAGAAGTTCATCTGGCTCACAGTTCCTGAGGATTAGAAGTTCATGAGCCTGACCCTAGCATTTGGTAAGAGTATCCCTGCTGCATGACAACATGGTGAAAGCTCAAGCAAGGATGGGCTGGACAGAGAGAGAATGCCCAGTCAGTCTCGCCCTTTCATCCAGGGCAGTAACGGACCCTTCCCACCATCCTTCCCTGAGGGCAGAACCCCTGTGATCCCAACCACCCCTTCCAGGCCCCACCTCTTAATACTGTTCCAATGGCAGTTAAATGTTGTCACGAGTTTTGAAGGAACATTCAAGTAGAGAATGAATCTACTGAGCACTTTTAATTATGTAGACAAGAGAATAGAACATAAACTAAGGTCACAGTGGATTTTTTCTTTTAAAGATGAAGAATGATAGAATAGAAATGAAAAGTTCCAGAGCCAATTTTGTGATCATTGCAGATCTGTGGGAAGGCTGCCTGTGCACTCACCCAGGACAGTCACTGAATGGGGTTGAGAGGAGCTCAATGTCCTGACCATGGAATCTTAGCGTACAGCTTGGGGTGTGTCACTTTGGAATGCACTCAGATTATTTTCTGTGTCACATGAGAAGAAAGATGAACAAAGTAGAGTGGTTCAATCTACAGCCAAATAAAACGTACAATGGATGGATGGATGGGTGGATGGATAGATGGATGGACAGACGGATGGATGAACTGACAGATGGATGATGTTGATCACAGACGGATATGGATGATTGAGATGTGGATGATCGAGGTATGGATGTCTAGATAGATACAGACTTTCTAGACATGGGTGATGTAGATATGGGTGGTCTGGATATGGCTGATCTAGATCACTAGACTGTTTACTCACAATTGCCCTTGTCTGAGAAACATTACCCTCTTGAACTACTATAATAGAATTTAATTTCTGCATTCACTTTTGATTTTTGCAATCAGATCAGAACATCTAATCAATAATAAAGAAATTCTAGATTTTAGTCACAGCAGACATTCAGAGTTATTTCATCTGTCTTTCATGTGGGGTTAGTAATGATTTGTTACTTCTTCTAATTAGTTTTATGATTAAACATTGTATTGGATCTTCACTGTGTAATCAGAAGTAATCTCTGTACTCATAGAATCCCATGAAATTTCCTTGTAAAGATGAGCAAAACTGTTTGTACTGAAATAAAATGTTAATAATAAAATTAATTAGATAGAAGCACATCCAGATTTTTATTAGCATTAAGTCAATATACTCCCCTTTATTAAAATTAAGAACATAAGATATTTTTTGAAATAGCTTCTATCCAATAAGAAAGACTGAATTATGACCATATTCTATTTCCCTCTGTGTAAAGAATCCTACCACACTTGGAAAGTATTTCCTGTTACTTGTGTTACTATATACGTGTCATACATGATAAAGGAAAAGCTGATGGTCCTTCTGGTTTCAAGTAGGCAGCATCACAGTAGTGGTTTGGGATTACTGGGCTCTGAGGAAAACCCAATACCTTTTAATAAGACATAACCAGAAAGGATTTTGAATGTTTTTGCCTAAAGCAGTGTTAATATTCAAGGACACAAGTCACATGGATATCAAATCATCACACGGCACTCCCTCTAGATGTACAACTTCATGTCTTTCTGTATCCATTAAAATAAATTTAATTTAAATTAAAAATAAAAACACTATCATCAAGAAAATTAAAGCATAAAAATGTATGAGAAAAAAATTAAATCACAGAATTCTACAAAAAAGATGGCAGTAATTCAGCACCTCTTTGGCCCTAAGGAGAAAGTATGCCCAGGGTAACCCCAGAAGATGACACTGGGTGGGACCAGGGTGTAGTTCAGCAGCAGAGCCCATGATGGTCATGGAGGAGGGGGAGGGGGAGGGACAAGGTGGGGGGAGAGGAAGAAGAGGAAGAAGAAGGAGGAAGAGAAAGAGGAGGGAAAAGAAGAAGAAAAGAGGAAGAGGAGGAAGTGGAAGCAGCAGCAGAAGAAGAGGAGGAGGAGGAGGAGGAAGAAGAAGAGAGCAGTGTGACCCACTCCAGTCCAGGTTAGGCTCTCAGGAAATCTATGGGCTAAAGCACCCATGTAAAGACTGAACCCCAGAAAATCCTCATGAATCTATAACCAGACTTTCAAGACTTAATTCTGAGTCAGGACGTGTGCTAGAGAGGGAGCGTAGGAAAGACAGGGAAACCCATCTGAGAAGCTGGGAGACCTTGGAGAGGGCACTGAGCCCTGACGGTGACGCCTCATGATTCTAGAAAGCTGAAACCCGCACAAGTGCCCAGCCCGACTGAGGACTGAGGGAGAATTCTGCAGGAACAACTAAGCTTTTGTAAAAGGACCTTGCAGAAAACAATCACATTTAGATAAAGTCGCATGTCCGAGCTCTACGTGATACATGGAGTGCAGAGTACCAAGCAGTGGGAAACTCTAGTGATGGAAATCATGTATCCCCGGGACTGAAAGGACCTGAAGACTTACACTGAAAGGGCTCAGAACAGGATGAACAGCTTGGACCAAAAGATGGAACCCACGCAAGTGTGGAAGAAACTGGGATAGACAAGTAGACGGATAAAATCTGCGGAACTGAGAGAGTTGGGCTGAGAGCAGCAGGACCGGGGAACGCTAGGACAGCACTGCCCTTCTGACATCTCGGCTGTAGTCCATGACCTTTATTATTTGTGTCTGCTGTGCAGTGTACTAAGGTCAGTTCATCCTCCTGCTTGCCCTGGTGGTGCCCTTTCTGGTATTTTTTAGGGCGAGATCTCAGCAGAGGAACCCCTGGCGCGCTCACAGGTGCCCTCCTGAACTGCCTTCTGCTCCCGAGGCCGTCAGCTGCTCTATGGGTAGTTCTCATCCACGCGGGGAGACACGGTTTTCCTCCTTCTGCCGAAGCCGTGTCTCCTACCTGCTGCAGACCCATTTCTTTGCCCCGTTCACAGCAGAATGCTTTGAAAGTTGTCTGTCTTCTGCTTTCACCGATTCCATCTCTCACTCCAGTTTCTTCTCTTCCTCCCTTACTCCTTCCCTCTTCCCCCCACCCCTTTGCTCCTGGGTGTAAAAGGCAGCCATGGGGTTACCCCCCTAGGAGACAGCAATGTGCACATCCTCACCTAACCTCAGGCCTCCCTTCCCAGCCCTCCTCCAGGTAGCTGTCAGAATTAAGCACTCCCAGCAGATCATTTTCATCCAAAGCATAACCCCTGCTGGTGGTGCTTTCTCCTGCTTCCTCACCCCTCTGCTGGCCAGGTCTCCTTCCTGCTAGGTCAGCTCTCTCCTCCGCCCCGTCTCCCTTCAGCAACTTTCCTGGGCCTTCTGGAACTCACTCAGGAATCAGCACATTCTACAACTTTGCTCTAAACGGTCCTCCTCTCTCTCCTCCTTCGCTGCCACCTGTCTGTGCTCTGGAGGCAGGCGCTGACTTCCTGGGAGCCCTCCTGGGGCGCGTCTGACTTCCGTCACGTTGGCTGGATCCAATGTGCCCACATCACACAGCCCCTCGGCTCCTTCTCTTACCGCGGGGGAAGACATCTCAGCCTTTCCGTCTCACACAGTGTTGGTCTTCACTGTCTCTGCCTTCCACGGACCCCTGGAGCAGAGTCTGCCCATCCCTCGGGACTAGGGTTGCTGCCACGTTCAGCAGATACAAATACAGGATATCCAGGTAAATTTAAATTTCACATAAGCAACAGTTTGTTGTTTTTTTTAGCATAACTGTATCTCAAGAATTGCATGAGACAGACTTTTATTTTGTCTGATGGCCCGTCTGGGGCCCTTGCCAGGGGATTGGATCCTGTGCTCCAAGGAAGCACCCCCAAATCCACTTACTCTTGCTCGTGCCGTCTCTTGACCCCACCCCATCAAGCTGTCTCCAAATTCAAATGCAAGGATCCTGGGGCTCCTGCCAGGGTGTGTCCTGTCATTACTGCAGCTCCTTTCATGGACACCTGTTTCCTCCTCCTGCAGGCCAAGCTGCAGTGGGCTGAGCCCTTGGCACAGGTCTGGCAGCCAGAAGAGCAGGTGGATGTGGGAGCTACTGCCCTGCAGAGGACCCTCGTCTCCTGGCAGCATCTTCAGCACAGGGTGTCCTGCTCTCCCTAGGCAGGGCAGCCATCTCTGTGGGCTCTGTGGGCTCAGGCAGGTCTGCAGAGCTGGCATCATCTGCAACTGGGACCTGCATGTCCCCCTTGCATGTTTGGGTCCCAGGATTTCCCAGTCAGGCCCCTGACTAGTGACGGGCTGGCGTGAGTTCAACAATCAGCTCTCTGGAAACGAACACCAAGAAAACCTGCTCTGGGTAACACTGACTGGTGCCGATATCGCACCGTGGCTGCTTTCAAGCTCCCCATGTGACGTCCTGGAACATGGAGCCCTGAAGGGCACTGATGACAAACAGCCTCTCACGAGCTGTGAAGAGCAAGGTCCCGCATGGCACTGGCCCAGCCTTCTGGACAAGACACACTGGCCGAACACTCAGGTGTCTTGGAGCCGGCTGACTAAATACCAGGGCTCCATCTGCGGCACAGCTGTGTCCACTCTGCGGCAGGAGACGAGGGCTCTATGGAAGCCACCGAAGAGAACTTCTGCCTCTCACACTGAGCTTGCCAATGGCCCTCAGTGCCTCTGATCACTGCAGAGAGCAGCCGGGCAGCTCAGCAGTAACCAGCCAGCTCTGCCGTCTTCGCAGGCACTGCCCCTGTGGCTTCCATGTGCCCGAATGACTTCCCCTGTGTAGGTGTTCTTCTCTGGCACTTTCCCCCAGGTAGCCCCAAGAAGATCTCCAGCACTTGAGAGGCTGCCCTTCTTCTCACACATCTCACAGAATGATATTCTTTGTCCTTGGGGAAGAAGACTAAGAACCAGGCTTCAAATAGCCTCTCGCTCTCTGTTTTCTCGAACTGCTCCTGGCACCACTAGAGTTAGTTCTTTTCCCCTGCGAAGCAGATGGCGAGATGGGGTCAGACGTGCAGTGTGTTTATCCAGAGCAAGGCCTCTGAATTCTAAGTGGGAAGGAGGGGCAGGTCCCTGCCGGACTCTGATGCAGGTCTGAGCTGTGTAAAGGAGGAGGGAAGGAGGACCTTGGGAAAGAGAACCACAGGCTGCAGCGCATGTCTAAGAAACTTCACGGTGAGCCCGCGCTGGGAGCTGATCACGCCCAGCTATTGGCCAGAGGGCGGTGCCGACCCTCCCCAGAGGGAGGAGATCCCTGCTGTGCATCACATGGTCCCACATCTGTGAACGAGCATTTACAAGGGCTGATCAAAAACTGTGGTGTGTGCTCCTCCAGTAAGACACGTTGCCATTAATTGCCCTCAAAATGCTCCCTCTCAGTTCATACTCATCCCGTCCTCCCTGCCACTTTCTGAAGCAGCTCTGGAGTCCTCTTTCCTGAGGGTCTCTACATGGTATGATTAAAAACATGGTCAGTGCTACTGCCCAGTGCCATCCAACAGAAAGGCAGCTCGTAAAAACGTGACAGTGTGTCCTCGTCCACCTTGGTCCCTAGATCTGGCCCCGGGGGGCTTCTGGCTCTTCCCCACAGTACAGTGACTGTGGAAAGTAAACACTCTGGATTCAAACCACTGAGGCAGCCAGAACAGCACAGCTAAGGACACTGAGGAAAGAGGGCTTCAGAGAGTGTAAGGATGATGGGAGAAGTTCGGAGCAAGGGGAGGGCATTTTGGGGGAGGAGTTCATGGCAGTGTGTCTTTTACTGTAATAATTTTAAAAATTTAAATATTCACCATATTTTTGTCACACCTGGGGGACGGGCTGCGGGCAGCGCTGCCGTCTTCACACTGCCTTGTTTCAGGAGTTCCTGACGTCCAGGACACCTACCATTCATCACGTCCTACCTAGCCTGAGATTAGGGGGACCACAGCTCCTTCCTGGAACAGAGACTTGGCCACCAAAGACCTCCAGAGCAGACAAATCAGACCTCAGTTTCTCCCCATACCCTCTCCCTCTAGTCTTCTGATGCCAGATGTGTGGGATTTCCTGCAGCAGCAGATACAGGTTAGGAATCCACTGCTTCATTTCTGGTACTGCCCAGCCGGCCACAGCGCCAGATCCACAAGATGGAAGTTCAGGCCCGATACTGTGCCCCTTCAGATGCAAGCCACAGCCCAGCGTGTTCTCCTGGTGTTTCTGGGTGTGACCCGGGGTTCCCACGACCCCTTCCTTGGGTTTGATTACTTTACTCAGGCAGCTGATAGCACTCAGGAAAACACTTTGATTTCCTGTTTATTGCAAAGGATCCAGGTGAAGAGCTGTACAACCTGCTCCAGGACCCTCCTGTGTTCACCTATGTGGAAGCTCTCAGCCCTGTCCCCTCAAGTCAGGTGGCAGCTGGATGGCAGCTTCATCACTTGGGCACGATTCATTCAATCCTTGGGCACAGGTGATTACTGTAACCTTCAGGAGAAGTGGGGTTGAGTCCCAAGCCCCTAGCCCTGCCGCTGTCCTTCTGGTGAGGAGTCTGTCTCCTGTGGCTACGTCAGCCAAGCCACTTACAAAAAAGGACAACATTTTCAGAGAGACTCCAAGAGCTTTAGGAGCTGTATGCCAAAACTGGAGATGAAAACCAGATACATATTCACAATATCACACCTCCGGACGTGATCACCCCCGTGGCCTCTGTCTCAACATGAAGCTGGACGTCTCTGAGATGGCGCCATCTCGGAAACACTGGGACAAGCGCTCCAGCTCGCGTCCTCATTCAGCAAGCGCAGTTCACAGGAGTTCTGCCTGGCTTGCTCCACCACCAACAATGCCATCAGCAACCTCACCGAGAACAAGTTGGGTGGGACACGGCTCGTGGTTCTTTAGCGTCGGTCCAGCTCTCCGGTTCCTTTCTCGGCAAAGTCCACTGCATTCCATTTTCAAAAAGTCCTCTAAGGTGAGCGTCACTGTCCCTGTTCTCTGGTAAGTAAATGGCAGAGGTGGATGTGAATGTTTACTGCTGACCCTAGAGCTTGGACCTGGTTGATGAAGACAGCCCAGTGAGGCAAGCTAGAGATTTATTCTCACAGCTGGGAGTGAAGGAGCCAGTGGGGATTTGTAAAATGGAGAGTGGTATAATTAAAGTAATGGGTTTTTTTAATTAGTCTGTGGTAGCACACAGGTGAGATTAAAGGAGGGAAAGCCAGCAAGGAAAGTAATTTAGAAAGAAAGCATAGTTATCTAGAAGCTATGGGTTTGGAAACAGGTGTGGCAGAGTGGAAAAAAAAAAAAGAGAAAAGAGGGAAAGGAAAGCAGGAAATTGATGGGTCTTAAAAAAAACTATTGAAAAGACAAAATTACCACAAATTTAACTTGAAGATCTTAATTAGACTTTTTTTCGCGCTCCTAGAATCAGGCTGCCTCTTCTTCCACAAAATAAAGTATGCGTTCCCATGAGCTAAACAGGGAAGCCAGGTTTACAGTCAGAGAGAGTGGAAAAAAAACACACACAAAGAACCAAGAGCTGATTGGTCAGTTCAGAGTTACTTTCCCTGTAAGTTGGGGACCGGAAGCCACAGAAAAATAAGACAAGCTCAGATCAATGTTAGTTCAGTTACTGTTTTTATCAGTAATGATTAAAGTGGAGAGAACTTTATTACCACGCTGACTGAAACTAGGCTATTATTCTGGAAACTTTGCTATTATCATTCTCTTGATTTTTGGGGGTCAGATACCGACTTAGTTTGGGTTTGGAGATATGGAACTTTTGCCTGAGAGATGCCATTTTGATTTTTAGCCTGGTCTGTTAGGACCCAGTGGAGAAGCCTCGTGCAGAGCAATGGCCTCCTAGAATTTTTACTGAACAATTATTAACAGACTCAAAAATGATTGCAAACATTGACAGTGGTGGCTGGGAAACTGTCCCTTAGCCTGTGAGTGGAGTTGTGAACCCAGAGAAATGCATGCAATGAGGCTGTGGGGTACAGGCTCACCTTGAAAGGGCACAGGGAGCAAGAAAAGCCAAGACCACAATGCAGAACAAAGAGCCACGAGGAGCCTAGAGGATGACCAGGCAAGGAAGGCCTAAGCAGAGAGTGCATCGCATGAAAATCATGTTACAGCAGAGACTTTATAAGCCTGGTGTTCTTAGAATTGAAGACAGCATAGCTAGGATTCAAGTTCACATGTTGGGCCGAATGATATTATTAACAATAGGGCTTTTTTAAATGGAAATTTTTGCAATTAAGCCAGGATGTGACATGTCCCATAAAAAGAAAGACTAACTTGGTTCCAAAATTAAAATAAAAGGGCCAGTAATTACAGAACAGCCAGATAGGTCTCCAGCTGAATAGAATCCTGCTCAGAAAGAGGGTGTTTGGAATCCAGCCATCCATCCATCCTTGCATCTTTCCTGAAAGTTGGGTGCTTTTGGAAGTCCTGGCCTCAGCCACTCCCTTGTTCCCAGTGCCTTCTCTAAAATGACAGGTTTGGGAGATAGCTACCCTGAACACTGGCTTCTCTTCATGTATGTGGCTTGGCCTCTTTGCTTTAAAAATTGTGAGATTTTTTTTTTTTTAGTTGTACTGACTTCTGTGTGTATTTTAGTTGAGTTCATTAATAACCTGTCCATTTTAGAGGTGTCCCTGTACCAAGGGCCAGACCTCACGCTAGGCGAACAGGACGAGGCCGCTGGCTTCCCAGGTATTCCAGAACCGTGAAACTCTTTTAAGATTTGGGGATGCAGAAAAGTTATTGAGAAACTAGACTAGCTGGAGATATAAGGCTGAGCCTCTGTGGATTACAAAAGTTGCTCCCTGCTTATGTCTAAGGACGAAACCCATCTCCATCTGTACCAGAAAGTCTGCAGCCAGCCTAAGTTGGCTCCTGAGCTACCCCTGGACCACCCACTGGCTCCCAGGGCAGAGCACCTCAGTGCCCTTCCAACCCTACCCTGTGTTCGGCTGTTTCACAGGACCGTCCCGCAGGGAATGCAAGTAGGAGCTGGGCCCAAGGAGCTCTCAGTGCTACCAGAAGCCAGGGGGAACTGGAGCGAGAAGTGCTTATCCCCACTACAGGGCACACAGCGCCATTATGAGGCAGGAACTCTGCCCCCTATAGTTAACAGATGCCCCAGGGGAGGTGACGGAGGTGAGAACCAGCTCACCTCCCCCTGGGCAGCCACCCTGGCAGAAAGCCCGTGTTGACCATTACCCACTCGTTTGGCAGACAAATGAGTATCCAGATCTGCCTCGTTCCCACTTTCTGATTCTCAAGGCATTGTTTGTTTGTTTGCTTGTTTAAAGCACAGTTGTAGGGTCATATTTTGGTTTAGTGGTTTTCTATCAGGATTGTATCTGTTTTGGCTTTGAGGGGAAAATGATACATTTCTTCTGGCCAGAAAGACACCAACCAATAGTGTCAGGGCCAGGCTTCCTCCACAAAACAGAGGCTGAGACAAAGGTTGTGTGTGGTTCATTTCAGGGGACAGGACTGTGCATCGGGGGTGTAACAGAACAGGAGAGGAAGCTAACGCAAGAAGGGGTCATCTGGTGAGGTGCTGTGAGGGGTGCTCGGTGCTCTGCCCAGCCTGATCCTTCTACAGAGGCTCAGGAAATTCACCTCAGAATGGCTTCTCTGGGAGACAAGAGGGCGTACCCCACCTGGCAACTCCCACGCCCTGGGTGCTGCAGGTATGAGCACACAGTGGGCCCTCTGTGGGCATTCTGCCCAGCAGACTGTCCAGTACCAGGGCAGGGGAGAAGAGGTGTGCACAGGTGTGCATAGGGACACACATGTGTGAGATTACACTTTCGGGAAGCGGAGGCAGCCTTACAGGATCGTGAGGTGATAATACAAGAGCTGCCTGGTGTAGCCATGACCCGGTCTGAGGACATCCTTACTATGGAATACCATTTGGACCTGTCCCAGACCACTCCTGGCTACTCCCTATGCTGGTGCCACTTTATTGACTTACCAGGTAGGTGGGAAAATGCTGAAGGTTTGCTGAATGAATAGGGGTGGGCTTAATAGTCTGTAAAAGAGAATTCTCCAGTCTCTTGGTTATGATCAATGACCCTACTGGGCTCTACCTTCAGCAATCCTTTGCAATTAATAATACTTTATTTAGAAATCCATTCCTGAGCCCTAAACCATGCATGAATGATTCCTGAAAAACAGAGAGTTATCATTTATTTGCTTAATTATGTCTAACTAGGTAGCTAAAATGCATAATAAGAATCCAATGAACATTTTACCACAGAGGGGGATTAATTGAATAATTAATAGCATTCTCTACTTAGCATGAATAATTAAGCAGTCTAAAGGAAGTACAAGGCAGAATTCCATCATCACAGCAAGAATTCCTAGGCCAATGGCAAGAGCATATTAAAAACAATATTCGATACAACCAAACCGTAGGCTGTGCAGACTGCAGGAGTGTTCCCTGAGCACTTGTACCAAGCTTTTACCCTGAGCGGCGATGGTTGGATTTTCCAGTATTGACGTGTAAGGAAACATTTTGTAGTTGTTTGCTCCTTGTCCAGGCTCCAAGGCCATGTTAGTTAGGAGCAAATCAATGGCTTTCTTGTTCCTGGGGCATTTCACAGAGGAGGGAGTCCCAGCTGTTGGCTTATTTCTCACACACATTTCTGGAGATTATTGCACTGGCTTTAAACACAAATGGGACGTTTCAAATGCACAACACCCTGGGGTTTCTCTGTAGTGAGCATCACTCCCTCTGCAAGCTCCTCTTCACAGGATAGTATGTAAAATTCCCCCTACAAAGCCGCATTGTTGCCCTTAGTTCGCAGCATCTTGAGACTTTCACCTATGGCCTCAGTGTCCCTGTGGAACACCCAGGTCTGCCTCCCCCTGCCTAAGCCCCTTCCCCTGAAAGACCGCCTATGACTCACAGACAACAAGAGTCCTTGTGGGCTGAACTACCGGGCAAGTGCTTTGGCTACAACCCAACATGAAGATGGTGGCTTCCTCGCCGATCACCTGTCAAGAGTTAATTAAAATAACCCTTGACTAGAAGGCTGACATGTTGCATCATTTGAACGTGTCTTATACCAAGCTGTTCCTTCAGATTCGATGTGTGTACTTACTGTCCCCGTTGTCTAGTGAGTCTCGCTGCCACCGTCAGCCCCACCAGAGTTAGGGATTACGCTGAATTTGGTGCACAAATCATTGTACCGCAGGAGGGTGCAGAAAGTGAGTCTAGAAGCAATGAGGTCTAAAGCAAATCCCCCACTTTGCCTCCTCCCCTGCAGCCCTCTCGCTGTGGGGGAAACTCATGAGGCCCCCACAGTAGGTATTTGTCTTCTGTCCTCCTTACCTCTTGTCATAGCCATTGATGAGCTGCACTGTGCCTGCAAGTAACACAGCCCTTGGAGCTGCAGATTCTGTTCCCCAGCGGCCCCGCTGTCCCTGAAAACCCCTTCCCCGCTCTGTTTTCCGTGGGAAGCGTCCCCACCTACCTCCCTGGTGTGGGGCTTACATATCACACCTCCTCCCCTGGAAGGTCTTGCAGAGTGAAGCTTTGCCTGTCTTGTTCACTCGGCAGTGCTGTTCTGGGCCCGCGGGAAACTCGATCGACAGTGCTAAAATAAACAGCGGTTGGAATGGATTAACATTCTAACGGAGAAAGATGAATAAACACGGCCTCGTGCTGCACCGATGGAGGAATAAACTAAATAATCAGAGGTTGGGACAAAGGCTGAGTGACAAAGGCTCCGGTAGTTACAGAGGCCACTTTGGAGTCGCTGTGGGAATCGCTGGGGATGGGAGGCACACGGGGTGAAAGTGAGGCGGCCTGGGCCCCCCGGGAGGCCCGGTCTGGCGGACAGCTTGGGGAGAGGTAGGGGACAGTGGGACCCAGCTTACTTCCAGCCCCGGAGCGTGAGACAAAGTGTGCGGATTGTACTTTCAGAGCAATAGATAATTGTTGAAGGGTTTTTGAAGTCATCCCCTGAGCTACGCGTTCAGAACCTGTTTGATTTCCCCTCCAGGGCGAGTGTGCACGTTGCCAGTTCAGAATCTCCGGTCAAAGTCAGAATCTGCTACCCACCTCACAAATCCTGAAGTATTGAGTTTCCTCTTTTCCCTCCTTTATGGCTTCAAAAAGAGAAATCCTTAGCAACATCTTCTGGGCCTTAGCAACAGCCCCTAGACTCGTGTATGGCTCTAGGCTCCCCGACTTCCATCTGCTGTGAAGCCTGCCCTGTACCTAGAGACCCGGGGAAGGGTGTGATTCTCCTCTCTGTGAAAAATGTCACTCCCTCTTTCCTCTCGGCTCTACCTGCTAGCGGGTCAATCTGAAAAGTAGCTTTCATTGGCATCGCTGCCTGCTTATCTCTTATGCTTTTTAGAGTCTTGTCCTCCCGGGCCACGTGGGTCACAACCACTGTGGCGCTCACACACCGAACGCAGCCCCCAGAGAGCCTGCACCCCTCCCGCACTTTGGCGCCCACCTTTGGGTGGACCTTAGCTCTGCCTCCTCCCAGGCAACAGTGCCACTGGTGTCTCCTCCGACTGCCCGGCCGGCGATCCCAGAGGGTTCTGGAAAGACCTGGGTCTCATTTCATGGGGAATGGCTTTCGCTTCCTGTTACTGACAGTGGACTTCGGGCTCCGTCCTGTCAGTGACAATTCCAGCGCCCCCATGCCCCGGTCACCCACACGTGACCACCGGCCACGGGAGATAAACCAAGGAGCAGCCTGGCGCTGATCCCCAGTGAGGACCGCCTCACTCGGGGTAAATAAAAGGAGAGATGAGCGATTGTGTGCGGAACGTGACGGCCATGGGGGTTGTGGGGAATCTCGAAAGATTTCGAGGCAGCACTACCAGCCGGGCCTCAGAGGGTGCCGATGCTTCTGTGCCGAGTTCAGTCACTCAGGGTGCCCTCTGCCTTCTGAGGGCCAGAGCCCAACCCTCCCAGCTCCCACTAAACCACGGGGCTCCACCTGCCCGCCCCTCAGTCAAGGGGAAGACCCTTGAAGGACTTCCAGGTCTCTGTTCAGTTCTGCAGGAATCACGCAGACCCAGACAGGGAAACTGGGGCACGATGCAGGGAGGGGGGAGAAGATTACACAGCCAGAATATCAGCCGAGCAGACAGACGCATACTGAGCAGTGCACCGCATCCAGAAAACAATTTAGATGATGATTCCCATTTTTATTGTGCACCTACTACGTGTCAGGCATACATAATTCAGGAGCACAAACATCCTCTGGCTCTTCAAATATTCTAGGTCAAGACCAACCTGACCCAGACATTTCATTTGCTTTAAGAGATCAAACCATTGCATGCCTGGGGGGAGGAAGGAGTGGTAATTTCAGGGTCACGCCTTTCTCCCTCATTTTAAGCAGCTGAATGATGATGCTAAATCCAGCTCTAAGTGAGCAGAAGCTTTCTTGGCAATGCCCATAAGGAAATTCTCCTAGGTGGGTACTGTGCACACTTAGTCTTCCTGCAGAGAAATCTCACAGCTCCTCCGCTGGGCCCCGTTCTCCTGCTCACAGGGTTCCAGGGGAGCCTTGGTTTGTCTGAACTCAGGCGCAGCCGGGCCATTAATCGTCTGCCTCTCAGAGCGGTCCCCTCTAGGCTCAGCTCCCTCGCCTGTGAAGAGGCCGTCCCAGGATCTCCTCCTCTGAGCTGGGCATCATCTGTCTTCCCAGGAGGAACACAGCCCTGTGCGCACCGGAGCTCCTCCTTCACCATCAGCGGCCGGCAGGTGGTACTGATCGCTGCCCGGAACTTCAGCGGAATGAGGATGGGACCAGAGAAGGAAGCAGGAGGAGAGCCAGAAGTCAGGCTTCCTAGACTTGCTCCGCTCCGCAAAGGCCTTCTGCTCTTGAGTAACACCCTCTTCCCTTTGTTTTTCTTTGCCTCCATTTCCTCACCGATAAAATGCAGAAAGCAGTATTTCCTCTACATGTACCATAGGTTTCCTTTTAATCTGCAGGAAAATAATAAATGTGGAAAGATTTATAACATTTCGAGTAGTTTGTTTTTGTGGTTCTGGGGAATGAAACCAGAGCCTTTTGCAATGGCTACATACATCTCTAGCCCCTCTTTTTTTGGGGGTGGGTGCAAAGCTCACACTAAGTCACTAGATTCCCAGGCTAGGCTTGAACTTGCAATCCTCTTGCCTCTGCCTCCTAGGGTGCTAAGATTACAGGTACATGCCACCATGCCCAAGTGGCTGTATCTGTACTGATATGGTTTGGGTACAAAAAGAGAGGACACTTCTCAACTGCAATTTAAATAACGAGAAGAAAGTGTGTTTCTTCCTCATGTAAAAGAAGTCTGCAAGGCCAGCAGGGAGCTCCATGACCTCAGAGATCTGGCTTTGCTGCACCAGAAATGCTCAGCTACTTGTCCAGGCAGTGGCCTGGGCCTCCTGGGCCGGGATGGGAGTGGTCTCCCAAATTCTGCTCAGATTGGAATGTTGTAATGCAGGCCTGCATAGACAATCCCATGGTGAGATGGCAACCTGCCCAGCTAGGACTGGGACCCACCGATGACGTAGAAGAGGAGGCAGTGGGTGTGGTGGTGACTGGCAGACTCTGCCTCAACCGCCACCAGGTGCCCAGAGTGGGTTTCCTTCTTTCAGGAGTGGGCTCGCGTTCCACATTTCATTGTTATAGCTGCCAGCACCAGAGTTCTCCCCTCTTGTCCTTCCTCCTCCTGCATTTTCATCCTCTTCCTCTTTCTCCTTCTTTTTCAAAATAATTACAAACAGTTGTAAGCTAATTGGCCGGTAGTAGGATTATAACTTAGGCATTAACTGTATTTTCAAAATCACCCCTTGATGGAAACCATTGATCTCTTTCAGGATTAAAGTAGTGATGTTTCATTTTTCTAGAATGTTCTCTTTAAAAAAAAATAATCAGGCAGCAGCTAAATGCCCCAAATACCAGCTGATCATCTAAAATTCATGCTATTGATTACATCCAGGGCTAGGGGAATGAAGTTAATAGTGCAAAACCCTTACAGTCCCTGGCCAAGCAATTTACCACGCTCACCACACTGATGGCCCAATGCCGTCCTCCTTATGAATCAGCTCCCAGCATCTGTCTGCTTAAAGACACAGTTATGTGGTATACATCCTAGAAGAATCCAGTCTTTCAAGATTTAAAAAAAAGTGACCTGTATATTGCAACAGCAAACCCAGATCATTTTATCAAAATTGAAGAATCCTAGCTGAACACACACACACACACACACACACACACACACACACCGTTTTAGTTGTCACAGTTATGTGGTATACATCCTAGAAGAATCCAGTCTTTCAAGATTTAAAAAAAAGTGACCTGTATATTGCAACAGCAAACCCAGATCATTTTATCAAAATTGAAGAATCCTAGCTGAACACACACACACACACACACACACACACACACACACCCTGTTTTAGTTGCGCCTCTGCCCAGACTTTTTGCCCTTCTGGATTCAGAGCAGCAGTGTCCTACGGCTGTTCTTTGTGCACATTCCCAAGAGGAGCTCGAGTGATCATGAGTGGTCAGAAACATACCATGCGTGGAAGACGGCCTCATGGAGTTAAACCATTTGGGTGGTTTCCGAGAACCTCACATCTAAATCTCACTTGGCTCTCTAATGAGATGGCATTTAACCCCAACTCTAATGCTTAGGAGGATCTTCCAAGTGCTGGTATTTGGTATCTTTACAAAGGGAGCCATCTGTTTAGGAATAGTTAGGGGGTCTTCTAAGTGTCCAGTTTGCATTCCAGTGCTTGCAAAGCATGTCCTGAAGGTGACTGTGTAGAGTTATTCTCCATCGCTGTCTGATTGCACACCTGAGCAGGCACAGGCGCAGATGTGCTTCTTGTCTCCCCTGTCAAATTCCATGGATGAATTCTTTTTCCTCTGTTACAGTGACAGTAATGGTGAAATGGCATGAAAGAGCGAAAAACTGGAGGAGAAACACATCGCCTTAACCTCGAGCCAGAACACAGTCAACCAACATGGGCTGCTCTATCCTAAAAGTGCTGCTCCCAGAGAGGACCCTGCACTGCTCATGGTACCCTGGAGGACGGCAGCTTCTATCAGATGGGAAAGCCAGACAGTTTCACACTGTGACACAGCCCTGACACCGCTTGTGACAGTGCTTAAACCCAGAGCATTTCACAGAGAAGTCTACTGGTGAAGTGGAAGGATCCGTCAAATCCCAGCTGGCCTCAGAATGCCATAAGGAAAAACAAACAGAGTGAGTGCATTGTATTTTGCTGGAAAGTTCTGTTTCCAGAATAAGGTTCTACAGAGGGCAGCCCCAAACAGTGACAGCTGAGGGGCTGACTGTGACCCTGTACAGTTTACTGCATCTGCTGGAAGGACAATTCACTCCAGACATTTTATGCAATTCACAAGGATAGATTTGTTTGCTGGAGGTTTTATTTTTTAGAGTGATTTTGAAAGCAATAGATTAATTTTTGAAAAAATAATTTTCTAATGTTCTGAATATGCTGAAACAAAAGCATTTATGGTGTTTCTCTCCAACCTTAACTGGACAGACAATCTGAATAACAGGGCCAATTTCAGACTGGATTTTCCACTTTGTCTAGAAATGAATAGACATTTGCCCTATTTAATGAGACAGTCGAGTGAGGACCTTCGGTGATGATGACTGTGAAGGGCTCTGGTCTCCTCCTGTGAGGAGACGCTTGCATTCTTCTCTTCTCCATCAGGTCAAATTGCTCCTGTCTGACAGGCTAATGTGCATAACGCTGTCCTGGAGACAGCTCTCCCCAGGACTGCAGTCCGGAAGCCGCCTTTCCTGCTTGGGAAAATTCTGAACAGAGAAAGCTGTGGGCTTGTCTGTCCAACAGTCACTCCCACCACAGAGCCTTATTCTACAGTCAAACGCTATCACCATGGACCCCTTAAATATGAACACTTACAGATCGGTTGCAAAATAGAAAAAAAAAAAAAAGCAATCATCTCTGGCTCCTGGAATCACTGTGAGGATTCCTCAGTTTTGTTAGGATTTCTTCATACATCTGTGCAGGAACAGCTAGGAATTCTACGTACAATAGAGAAATACATGTTTCAAACCATAATAATGAGCTGGCAAAGGTAAAGTCACCTTGATCCAGAGACAATGAAAGGGGGAATGGGAACCCCGAGAGTCACCAAGGCAGGGAGGTGGGCTTTGGTGTTGGGGCCTGTGTTGTGTGTGTGTGTGTGTGTGTGTGTGCATCATGGCTTATACCTAGATGTGCCTGCAAAGCCTCATGGGCTCATGATAGGGCTTTTGGGAGGTGACCTGACTGTGCCTGTGGTACTGGATCAGTGCACTGATTGGTTTAACACAGTTCTGGGTGTAGACGCTGGGTTTACTGGAGAGGGAGGACACACCCTGGATGTGGGTGACACAAATCACTAGGCAGAGCAACCTGGATGGAATAGAAGGGGAAAGAAGGGAGGCTTGCTGCCTCCTGCCTGCCACGCATTGGGCCATTGCTCCTCTGTGATGCCCCTCTGCCACGCTGCCCTGCTGTGGAACCAGCTATGGACTGAAACCTGTGCAAACTGTGAGCTAAAGTAAACCCCTCATCTTTTAACTTGTTCGTGTCAGGTATTGTGTCCAGCAATGAGGAAGTAACTGACAGAGGGGGGGCCTTGTAAGTACTGTAGAGACATCACAGCCCTGGAGTTCTCCTGCACAGTGCATGGAAGAGTATAAGGATGAGCTCAGGCTTACATCTGCCACCCCCAGGGCTAAATCAGCAATGTTAAAGTGAATCAGAAATATATCTTCCCCAGAAAAAAATATTTGTTTCTCTCAAATGTTGGCTTGCTCCCATATTTTATAACCAAAGCATAAACTTTACACGTTTTTAGTCTGATTGCAGACTACTGAGTTGGCTCAACAAACTTCCAATCCGGAACTGAAAAGGTCTGAGAAGGAATCCAGCCAAATGGGAGACGCAAAATATGGTACAGGGAGAGCCATAGAACTTGTATACATCATCAGAACTGGAAAGACTTCAGACGTGATAACAGGTCCAGAGTATTACATAACTGTGTTTTATATGGAAAAACAAAGAAAAGGGTTTACAATGTGTGGAGGGCGTCTGTACCTTGGTGTTTATCTGTTGATGCGGATTTGGAAAGCGTGCGTCATGCTGATACTTCCAACACCGATCTCATCTTCCCTGCCTTATTTCTAACTCCTCTCTCTGAAGTGGGAAACCTGTTCTCATAAGGCACATGATACTTTCTCGATCCTACTGCGTACACAAAATCATTTTAGAATTTCTAATCTATTTTCCTGTGAAAAACAAACCTACTCTTGAGTGTAAGATTTGGGTTCAAATCGGGTGTGACCTGGAAGATTAACTCTCCCTTCTCAGCACCCCTGGATGTCCCTACTCACTGTCTGCCATGCCATCCACTGTGCTCCTCCACTGTGCCCCTCTGCCTTGGGACCAGGAACTATGGGCTGAAACATGAGCCAGAGTAACTTCTCCTTCTTTACCTTGTGAGCATCAAGTATTCTGTCCCCCTGGGAGGAGGAAAGTGATTAAGACAATTGTGAGGGGCGCATTCTGTTAAAAACCACAAGCAAGACAAGATGGCCTGTGATCACCACTCTGTTTGACATTGTATCTGAGATTCTAGCTCATATAGTAAAGCCAGAAAAAGAAGTAAAATTTATAAGGGCGATATGAGAATACATTCTCACTGCTTGAAAATGATATCATTTACATAAAGAACTCAGAAGGGTCTAAAGAGATATTGTTATAATTAACATGCAACAGGATTACTGGTATAAATCAATATAAAAACAAACTGTGTGTACCTTGATGACAAATAGCATATAGTAAAAATACCATCTAAAACTATTAAAACATAACCTATATAGAAATAAATCTAACAGAAGATGTGAAAAAACTTTAAGAAAACATCATAAAACATTACTGAGAGATCCTAAAAATAATCTATAAATTGCTGAATTTAATGTCATAAACACACTGGCTTCTCTAACATAATCTACACACATTCAATGCATTCCAAACAAAATCATAACAGTTTTCTTTCAGTTTTGGTTTCTTTTGATGGAACTTCCTAGTACAGAAGAGTAACAAGGTGCAGAATTTGCCCTACCAAATCGGGTCTTACCTATATGACAACAAAGACTGAGTATTTACACAGCAAAATCATCGAATAGGACCAAATCCTCAGCTAGAAGCATCCACACCCATGCGGGCAGCTGAGTCACAGCAGAGCTGGCTTTGCAAACCAACAGGAAAATAATGGCCTTTTCAATAAAGAAGCAGTGTCAAGTGATTATCCATACGGAAAAATGTAAATTGAATCTTATTTTTCATCAGACAGAAAAAGACTGAGTAGATTAAAAAACCTGAAAGTGAAAGGCAGGACCATAAATCTACAGAAGGCAAGAGAGACTTACAGCCTCAGAAGAAGGAAGCAGTTCTTAAAAACAGATAAAATATCCTACGTTTAGAAGGGAAATATTCATACATTTGACTACAATAAAATTATGAACTGTTTGTCATAGCAAAAGAAAATAAAAATAAACACTAAAGTTAAAAAAAACTATTTCTGATTTGTATAAACAATAAGGGGTTCTTGTCATGGTTAAAAACATCCTGCAATTCCCCCCTCCTCCAAACGAAAAATAATCATCCCAAGAAATGGACCCTAATCGTGAGTAGACTCTTCACAGAAGAACAGCTGATGATCAACCACTTCAGCAATCAGGAAATGAAAATTACAGCACTGAGGTGCCATTTCAGAGATACCTGACTGGCAAAATTGATAAAGTCTGATGATATTCGAATATCGTGCAGGACACGCTTGTGGGAGCGTCAGTGGGTACGGCCACCCTGGAAAGCAGCTGGCTACTGTGGTGTGCCCACTGGCCAGGCCAACCTTAGGTCTGTGTGCAGTGCAACTGTCACAGGAGGGTCAGATGGCTTCCATCGTTGGAAGTGTGAGTCACTGGCACCGTGGACAGAGGCCAGTCCATCTTCTGCTGCTGGAACAGCACCACGGGCTGGATAGATCATAAAGAAAAGACACTGATTCCTCACGCCTGGGCACTAGGGAGTCTGAGGTGAAGCCGCTGGCCTATGGCAAAGGTCTTCCTGTTTCGGTGTGGTAGAAGTGAGGGGTGAGAGCATGAGCTGGAACTCTCAGACACCTCTGTAAGCAGCATGAGTCCATGCAAGAGGGTGGAGTCCTCCATCCTCAGCCCCTCTCAAAGCTCCCACCAAGGAACAGTGTGGCATGTGGCATGACATTTCCAGTGTGTGCTTTTGAGGGGGGACACATTTGAACCACGTCATTTGCGGTCAGAAAAAAATCTGGATAGAGTTTTATTTTTGGATTTTCCAAAGTAAAGCTATATTTTCATATGAACTATAGAATTAAAATAGATTTGAAGAAATTTGGAGAGAATTGGATAATAGGGAAAGGGAGAGGAAGGGGAAAAGAAAAGAAGGAAGAAAGGAGAGAGGGAAAGGGAGGAAGGGAAGGAAGGAGAGAAAGCAAGATAAACTACACGGGCTTGGAGGGCACAGGAGATGTGCACTGTGGCTTATATCTAGGTATCCCCCCCAAGGCTCATGTGCTTGCAGCTGGGGCTGACTGGATCATGGTAATGCTAGATTAGTCCACTGATTGGTTTATAGATGCGTGTGATGCTGGATGGGGAGTCTGAAAGGAAGAGGTGGGTCGCTGAGCTTGGCACACATATCCCTTGTATTTTGAACGCCTGCTGCTTCCTGACTGCACTGCCATGGACTGTTTCTACTCCTCTGCTCAGCCACCCTGCCTTGGAGACAGCAGACTACGAACTGAAACCTCGACAATCTGTGAGCTAGAAGAAACCTCTTCTCCTTTAACTTATGGGTGTTGGGTATTTTCTCCCAACAACAAGAAAGCAACTAAGAAAATGGGCTGGTGGAAACAGGAAGCTGGTGGCCTCCAGGATGGGTTGGATGTGGCGACTCAGCTACTCTGCATCAACGCCAGGCAGGAAAACCCACCTGCAGGTGCTCAGTGGAGCCTCTCTGCTTTCAGGAAACTTCTTCAAAAAGTATGCTAATCGGTGCCTGGCTGGAGACAATGTGGAAATTTCACCTCTGCTATTAATTATTCTTAACAATTTTTCCCAGAACATTGAGTCCTTTAAAAAAATGAATTCTGTTTCTCTAAAGTAGTTAAAACTTTGTCTAATATTTTCATATGACGAGGCTTCACTGCTGGCCAAACTCTAGGTTCTGTCTTTTCTCCATTCCTCCCCTTCACTAGTTAACGTTCCCCCACCAAGGTGGGCATCACATTCACAGCTGCAATGATTTTAAAGGTGCTGCATTTAAATAGGTAGCGAAATCAGCCAGTCATTCCTGGCTTCTCTCCAAGCACAGTTTTGGTTTGGAGGCAGGTGCGACATTAATAAACGCAGAAAGTGAACCTGTCCCCCAAACACTTTAATAAATAAAAAGAACAGCTTTAAAAGAGCAGAGGAAACACACTGACCTTTCCCGAGTCTACTTGTCAAGGCAGCATTATGTACAGCACACAGATCTGTAGCCACACGGCGAGTCCCTGGGCAGCAGCAGGTTCCGCTCAGCCGAATTTCAGACAGAAAGTTGGAGGGCAGGGAAGAGCCTGCTTGTCCCATCATCGGGGACAGTGCAGGGCACTCCTGGAAATCGGGGCCGCTATCTGCCACAGCACAGACTGTGCTTGCGGTTTTTATAATGCATGTATTTGAAGTGCTTTACAAAGTAATGTAGATTATGCATTTCCACAATGAAATAGAGAGAAAGCAGCACAGACAGGGAGGGGGGGAAAGACACTGAGAAGACTGGGACCGGAAATAAAACAGAAGCCCGGACGTTTGACGCAAATGACTTCTGGTGATTCCTGTGCGGCCCCTTCCCTCTCCTGCCCCTCTCCAGTTTGGGTTTTGAATTTCACGGCACACCTGTGCTGCCGTCTGTCCTTCTCCTTCCCAGATGCATTTTCCCCAGACCTTGGGGTCTCTGCCTCTGAGATGCAAGCTGCACCCCGCAGCAGGCCAAGCCCCCACCACCCACAGTGGGGCCGACAGAGGAGCGTCCACAGGGCTTGCTGCGTGCTCCTCTGAGACTGCTGCAGGGACCCCGAGGCAGCCACTGCTGCTTCAAAGGCCAGGGCTGAACACAGGCCCTGCTCAGTGTCCCACGGGAAGACGTGACATGGCAGCTGCCTTGAGCCAGCAGCAGTTGGCACCATTTTGGGGTGCCATCAGTTTTGGGGACTAAGGCCTGGCCACGGGCCAGGGTCTCACTGCTCCTCCTGAGTAAGGAAAGGGCTCAGCCTTCAGTATTGCTGCTGAGCACCTCCTCCTCCTGTGCCCCGCTCCGTCCAGGCCCACCCCTGTGCTGTGTCGCTGGCCACGGCAGTCAGGGTTCTGCTGCCCGGAGTGGACGTGTCCACTCCATGCTGTGTCTCGGGCTACTCCAAGGTGCTGGGCACCGACAGCTCCTGGCTTCTGGGCATGGACTGCAAAACCCTGATAGAGGCCAGTCTTGGGCGCTGAGTGTTTATACCGCTGATCTCCTTTTGTCCTCACCACAGCCTGCGGAGTCAGGTGCTGGGCCCTTCACATCTCGTAGAAAAGGAAGCTGAGCTTGGGAGAGCTTGCACACTGTATCCAAGTGCTGGCGAATTTTGGTAAAGGTTTGCTTGACTGAACTGAACTCTTTTGGAAAGAGGCTCAGTGATATGAGTCTTCACCTCATTTTAAAAATTAATTTTATTGGTACAAGGGCTGGGATTTAGCTCAGTGTTGCTGCTGCCTGCTTTGCAAGCGCAAGATCCAGAGTTTAATCCTTGGTACAAAAAAAAATTATTGGTACACAATGACCCCATTCATCACAGGAAATTTGTACCTATCATATATCTTGATTCTTCTTTTTTCCCCATTTCCCTCCCCTCCTTTCAACCCCACCCAAAAGATAATAGAAGGAAAACAATGGAAACAAAGCTTTTATAGATCTTATTTTGATACACGTATGAAAGATATACCTATTTTGATTTTTTTATTTGCTTTATAAATTAAGATTTTCCCCCCACAATGTTTATTTAAAGGATGGCACATGATGGTTTCAAAACAATATGAGATAGAATTCTTGTGCTATATATTTGGCCATTTCTAATGCATTAGTGTGTTTTCAGTGGTCTTAGTTCATCAGAATGAACAACTAAATACTCCTTTTGCTTTTGTCCATTTTGTCTCACGTTAGATGGCGACTGCCTTTAAACAAAAGCCAAGAGGGTTTTTTCTGGAATCTCCTTTCTCTTTCCTCCTCCTAAAGGACAGAGGTTGCCAATCACTGTCGTTAAAATTATCTCTCTCGCCGTGAGGCAGGAGACAAGCTCCTGGGTTCCACAGCACAGAGAGGCAACAGCGGATCACAACAGCCGGCTACATATTTTATGAAGAAGGAGATGACAGGGCCGCAGGGGACTCCAGCCCGCCAGAAATGAGCTGAGAATGCTAATCACTGCGCTTGGGTTGGCACACATTATGCGGATGCATTTAAACACACTCTACCCCCAAATGTGCGAAGGTGCCCAGGATCACCGGTGAAGCTGGGGCTGGCACAGGTACCCAGCGGATTCAAGGGTGCTGAGCGGGCGGGCACTGCAGACCCCTGGCCTTCTGCCAGATGGCCCTGCCAGAGCTGCTCACAGAGGGGCGCGGCCGGTGGTGTCAGGGACACACGTGTGGCTCCCCCTGCCACCGTCTTCTCCAGTGTGTACCGCGTTTCAAGACAATGCACTTGGCCCCGCATAGTGAGCTGGCTTTTGTGGTTTTGTAACTTGGTGCTACTGTTATAGAGAGCTGTTTGGGTGGGGAAAATGCTTTTTGCCCTCCGTCCCTCGCATAAAGGACAGAAACAGCGCATCTGCCACCTTTTTATGCGGCCGGGTTATGACCCAACGCTTCCGAGTGTCATATTTCAAACAGCCGGAGGGAAGTCTGGTGAAAATCAAAACTACGGGGAGGCGACGAGACGCTAAACCAAGACTGGGGCTCACTGTTTCCCTTCGCATCCCGGGTGGCTCCCACACGTGTGCAGTTTTCCAGGCCTTCTGGAGCCACACTGATGGGTTTCTGCCTTCAAGATGCTCGGTGAGCGCAATGGTCGGTGGCAAGAGCAGGCACAGCACGAGGAGGATGGCAGGAGTGGGCGAGGGGAACTCAGCAGGGCTGGTTAACAGTGTGCCACCCACCGCAGCTGCAGGGGAGCTGTGACCTCCAACAAAGAAAGTCCCGGCAGGCACAGGGCCCAGGCTCCGCTGTTGGAAGTTAAAATATAATAAAACATCTCTTTAAAAATATAAGGTTCTGTATCCTATTTCTCTCTCTCTCTCTCTCTCTCTCTCTCTCTGACTGTCTGTCTGTCTCTCTCTCTCTCTGGACTGAATTGTCACTGAGCTGCATTTCCAGCTCTTTTAATTTTTATATTCTCTTTAAAAATATAAGGTTCTGTATCCTATTTCTCTCTCTCTCTCTCTCTCTCTCTCTCTCTCTCTCTGACTGTCTGTCTGTCTCTCTCTCTCTCTCTCTGGACTGAATTGTCACTGAGCTGCATTTCCAGCTCTTTTAATTTTTATCTTGAGACAAGATCTTGCTACGTTGCTAAATTGCCGAGGCTGGGCTGGGACATACATCCTCCTCCTCAGCCTCCCAAAGTAACGAGATTACAAGCTTGAACCACCACACCTGGATAATTCCTAGCATCCACAGGTGAAGGTGGAATGGTAAGGGTGAGGGGAGCTTTTATTGACTTCAAACAAGTTGAGATTTTTCTCTTTCGGTCCGTTATCTCAGGTGGCCCACATATGTGACCAACCGGAACATGTGACATTTATGGGTGGGATGGGACATTCAGGCCTGGAAGTATCTGGGAAGAACTGAAGTTCTCTGGTCCTCTGCCTTGAGTTCCTGAGACAAGTTTTGAGTGTAGCCTCCTGGAAGGGAAGTCAGGGCAGACTGGGCATGGAAGACAGCTGGACAGCCCTCAGGCCACCAGGGGGCAGCACGGTGCCTGTTCAGACTCACCTGCTGGGGAGAAGGGGCAGGAGTTTACCCACCTGCTGCTCCCTGTCCTGGGTGCCAGCTGACTCCAGGAGTGCTATGGCTGTGTCTAGTGTCCCCTCAAAGGCTCTCACAGTCATAGGTGGGGCTTTTCCAGAGGTGGCTGGATCTGGAGGGTGTGGTGCTAGGATTAAAAGTGTGGTTACTAACCCAGTCCACTGACGGGCTTGGCACCACCCTAATCCTGGAAGCCTAAGTGAGCAAACAAGGGACAGAAAGGTTCATCTTGTCCCTGTTGCTTTGCGGCGTCCTGCCTACCCTGCCATGGACTGTTTCTCCTCTGCGATGCCCCTCAGCCATCCACCCCACCTTGGAACCAGCAGTGATGGACTGAAAGCTCCTCATGCTGTGAGCTGAATGAACCTTCCCTCCTTGAATTTTGAGTGTCAGGCATTTTGTCTCAGCAAGGAAAAAGACAACTAAGAGAAGGGCTTTATCTGCCTTGCCCTGTGACGGTGTGAAGAGCCAGGAATCTCCGGACAGAACAGTCAGTTCCTCCAGCGGCGGCGCGGCAGGTGACTGCAGTTACAGGTGCAGGGTGGGGCGTAGTGAGCCAGGAGCCGAGGTGGAGCTGCACAACCTCCTGTCCCCATGGAGGGCCGTGCTCCCTGGGGGCTTTTCCATCCTCCTCACATACCCACCGCACCCCTTGCCCCACGCCAAGGTTTCAGCCAAGGTGCTGAGGAAGTGGAAGACTGACCCCTGTCTGAGCAGCGAGGGCCGGTTCTGTGGCTCTGCCTTCTCCCCTGTGGGCCCCGGGGATAATGCCTTGACTCTCATCCAACAGGCCCACTGAGGTGCCGGGGCTTTCCTTCCTGGGGGTTTTGGGAACCCCAGTGGGGTCTGTGCTTTGTTCAAGACAGTGCAGTATCTCACCCGAAGCTCAGGGTACGTGGTGCCCAGCTGCTTCCAGGAGCAGTGCTGGAGTCCCCAGAAGTAGTCACTGGTGTCACGCTCAGCTCTCACCGGACCTGTGCCTGGAAGCCCACGTGCTGCGCGGGATCCCTGCTTTCCACCGCGGATGGTGGCCCTAGGCCTGTGGGGCTCCACATGGCACCTCAAGGCCCCTGCTCCTCACTGACTGGGGCTGTCGTGGGGACCCCCAAGTTCTGAAGACAGCCAGGGAAGGCGTCTTGGCTTCGTCTACCCCAGCTCTTACTTGAAGGACACTGGCGAGGCTCGCAGGCTCCAGCTGGCTGTGGCCTCCCCTTCCTGTTCACCCCGCTGGCCTGGGGCAGCTGGGTTCGCAGCCCGAGACCACAGCTTCCACAGCACCTGTTCCCCAAAACCGTGAGCAAAGTGGATTGTTTTCAATGTCACTGGCGTAGTCTTGTGACGGATGATGATTCTATCATGCGTGTCTATATTCCTGGTCATTTCCGATCCCCTTCCCCCTCTCCCCTAGCCTCTATTCCTTCTTGCCAGCTGCTCCTTGGAAAGGACTGATATGTAGAATATGTGAAGAGTCAGAACATGAGCAGTGGCCCGCATGCAGCAGGGGACAGCACCGAAGAGGAAGTGACGTGGGTCCAGATGGAGTCCCCAAGGTCACCTGCACGACCCAGTGGACAGGCTGAATGGTGCGCTCCTAATCCCGCTGGGGCTCCCAAGTCGGTCAGGCTTCAGCACCGCACTGGGGAGCACACAGGGCACAGCGCAGACACGGACGGCGCTCGGCAAGCGCCACGCAGAGGCAGCAGAGCCACCCACCCTGTGCCGCCTGCTCCTGCGGTCCTGAACAGGAGGTCATATTTGTTTTCACAATAGGCGGGAGTTTACTCCACACTGCCAATGTTCTAAGCAGCATGAGTTCATCGCCCCCCACCAAAAAATGTCCCTAAGTAGCATTTCTGTGGAAAAAGCACACAAACCCAGGAAGGAAAGGAGCAGAATCCCGGTCCCTACGGGCCACCCTGCATAACTGTGGGGAGCAATCTAAATGGCACATGCCGCTGCAGGGACAAACCACGCAGGGACAGACTACCTTTTGTGGGAACTGATTTAATCTTCTCAGAATTTGGCCTCCTTGGCAAAGCTGGCTTTCACCAGAGGAGAAAATGTGACACCAGCAGCAGTGGACAGCAGTACCCTGGGACAGGCGGCAGGCTCACCAGCAGACAAAAAGAGGTCCAGGGTACAGATCTGGCCAAGGGCCTTGTGTTTGCCTTGGTTCCTCCAACGCGGCTGCTGGAAACCCCGGCTTTGTAGAGCTGGAGACTGCAGAGGGGGATGACAGCGGGCTGTAGGCAGCCATCCACGTGACAGCCTGGAGGGCTCCTTGTGCTTCCACTGCAGGTCCCCTGAGGGCCACCAAACCCTCCGTGGAGCCCCGAGCTCCCCGCCCCACCCCAGGAAACATCTGTCTGCCTTCGTTTTCCTTCTGCATACAAGATGCCCAGGATTAGCATGATTCCTTACCACCCTCTCCTGGAAACTGGCACAAAGCACGCAGTGGACATGGATGATCAATGTCTGAGTGACTCCCCAAAATGTAGACTGCAGTAGGCAGCTGGGAAAGAACAGTTAAACACTGTGTGGTTGGCTTCACAAAACACCTGCCCTGACTCCCCGTCAGCTTTCAAAATGTGGACAAATTGCAACCCGATGCTAATTTGTTGCATACACTTGTTTTCAAAAATCTCTTACTGTGATAAAATACCCATAACATTAACTTTCCCATCTCGCCTCTTCCTGAACCAGCAGCTCCGAAGCGTTAAGTACATTTACACCGCTGTAAAACCGTCTCTAGGACGCCTCCATTGTGTGGAACTGAAACTCTACCCATTAAACACTGGGCAGCTTCCGCTCTGCCCACCGGGTCTGTGGACTTGGCTACCCTAGGTGCGGCAGGGTCATGCAAAAGTATAAACGGAGCTGCTGCAGAGCTTGTCCCTTTGCCTGGCATATTTCGCCCAGGCTTGCAGCTGTCCTACCGTGTGTCCACATGATCTTTCTCCTCGAGGACCACTCGTGTTTCATTGTTTGGAGACCACGGCTTGGCTGTCCTTCCAGTGGACGTCTGGGTTTTCTACCTCTTGGCTGTTGTAAATGTGCCACAGTGAACATGGAGTGATAACTCTTTGAGACCCTGTTTTTAAAATTCTTGATATACGTACAGAAATGGGTCTTTTTTAAAAAAAAGAGAAAAACCTTTCTTGTTTCGGTTTTTGGAGGAGCTGTGACAATTGCACTGTTGCACTGTGGCACCACTAGCACAGGGGGCCCCAGCTTTTTCACATCCTCACCAATCGTTTTCTACTTTTCAATCGCAGCCATCTGAGTGGGCGTACAATGCTACTGCAGGGTGGTCTTGATTCTCCTTTATCTCATGATTAGTGATGGGGAGGGTATTTTCTTAGGCTGTTGGCTATTTTTATGTCATCTTTAGAAAAATGCCTGTTTAAATCCTTTGCAATTTTTAAATCCAGTTAGTTGGCTTTTTGTGGGTGAATTATTGGGATTCTTTTTATATTCTGCCTAGTTCCCCTCATGAGACCTATAATTTGCAACTCTGTTCCTCCCTATTGTATTTTTGGTGTCTTCTGGTGCCCAAATGTTTTTTAGTTTGAAGTTGTCCCGTTTGTCCATTTTTACTTTGTTGTCTGACTGTTTGATGTCTTATTTCAAAAATCGTTGCCAAATCCATTGTCAAGGGGCTCTTCCTCTACTCCTCTCTAGTGGTCTTATGTCTCACATTAGGCTCTTTAATCCATTTGGGGTTGAGTTTTCATATGTTGTAAAATAGACATCAAATATTATTCTTCTACATGTAGATGTGCTGCTTCCCCAGCACCATTTGTTGAAGGAGTTGTCTTTTAGCCACTTTCTCAAGAATGACTTGATATATAATTGAGTTTATTTCTGAGCTATTTCTCTTCTGTTGGTCAGTCTGTCTCTATAATAAATTCTGTTTTAATTACTGTAGCTTTGTGATATGTTTTGAAATCAGGAAATATGAGTCTTGGTTCTTATTTTTTAAAAAAATGTTAGCTACTAAAGCTCCTTGGGATTTCACATGAATTTTAGGATGAATTTTTCTATTCCTAGAAACATGGCTTTGGGGCTTTTGTAGGGACTGAGCTGAATCCATTGGTAACTTTGAGAAGAAGGAACACATTAACAGTATTAGGATTTATAATCCACAAGTTCAAGATGACTTTCCATTGCTCTTGTCATCTTTTATTTTAGTAATTGTTCTGTCATTTTTTACTGTACAGGTCTTAACACTGGTTTGTTCCTATTTTATATTCCCCGATGCTACCATAAGTGGAAATGTTTTCCTAATTTCTTTTCATGTTGTTCATTCCTCATGTGCAGAACTGCGACTGACCCTTAAGTGTTGATTTTGAATCTTGCAACTTTGCTGGTTTATTGATTCTAACATTTTTAGTCAAATCTTTATAGAGTTTTCCACACATAAGAGCACTTCATGTGTGACTACAGCTCATTTTACTTCTCCCTCTCCAAATCACAGGGTTTCACTTCTCTCCTTTGTAACTGCTGGAGCTGGAGCTTCCAATGCTGTGTTGAAAAGAAGTAGTGTGAACGGGCATCCTTGCCTTGTTACTTTTTCTATCCCTATACTTTTAGCCTCTGTGGATCTGTAGATCTAAGGTGACTCCAGTACAGAGCACACAGCTGGATCCTGTGATTTTATCTGTTCCAAGGCTCTCTGTGTTTAGATTGAGGAATCTCCCTCATTTACACTGAAGTAATTATTGACAGGGAGGACTTATTATTGCCGTTTTCTTTGTTGTTTTCAGTAGATGTTACAGCCTTTTAGTCCTTCTTTTCCTCTCTTACTGCCTTCCTTTGTGTTTCATTGATTTTTTTTTTTGGTAATAATATGCCCTGATACACCTTTATATTTTCTTTTGTATATAGACTACAAATATTTCCTTTGTGGTTATTATTGCAATTACATAAAATAAAAAGTTACAAAACTCTTTTAAATACCACTGAAGTTGCAGCATACTATTTTACAATGATAATAATTTAACTTCAAGAGTAAAAGCTACTCTTTCATAGTACCACTCCTGCCCTACTTCATGCTTTTCATGTTACAAATTGCATCTTTATGTGTTATGTCTCCACTAATATAGATTTGAAATCCTGTTGTCATTTAAATTTAATGCAGCAAAATAACAACAGCATGGGTCACTCTATTTGTTCACCTGCTCACCTTTATTTGAGACACTTCTATTCCCATATCACTTTGTATTTCTAAATACATCAATTTGAAGGGCTCCCTTCGGCAGTTGTTATAGTGGTCTGTTGCTAATGAGTGTTTGATTTTGTGCATCTGGAAAGATCTTAAATTCTCCTTCATTGTTGGAGGACAATTTTGGCAGATCCAGTATTGTTTGACAGTTTTTCTTGCAGCACTGTGAATATAGCATCCCACTCCCTTCTGTCTGGAAAGTTTCTTCTGGGAAATCTGCCAGTGATCTAGAATTGTCTTGAGTTGCTTGCCTTTGCTGCTTGCAATATTCTCCTTGTCTTTAACTCTAGATATTTTGTTTGTAATATATCCAGAATGTTTTGGGGGAGTGAATCTTGAGAATTCTTGGGGCTTCTTGAATTTGCATGTTCATTTATTTCCTCAGATTTGGAGAGTTGGGGGACATTATTTCCTCACATAATATCTATGTGCCTTTTTCTTTCTTCTTCAATTTTCATAATGTATACATTGGCCTATTTGGTAGTGTCCCAATAATTTTACCGAGAGAAAACAGCAAAAAACTCACACAAAAAAACACACAATGAAGCCTAGAGGATGATGTAAAAGGAAAGGAGGGACCGAAAAGACAAACAGCCCTTGAGCTCTCTTTACTTTTCTTCATTCCTTTTTTCTTTTGCTCCTCCGACTGGATGACTTCAAATAACCTGTCTTCAAGTTCACTGACTCTTTCTTCTACCTGATCAAGTCTTCTGGTGAAACCCTCGACTGATATTTAATTCAGTCATAGTATTTTTCAGCTCCAGAATTTGGTTGGCTCTTTTTCCTTTTCTTTTTCCCTGGCTTCCATTTATTTGCTTATAAGCTTAGTTTATCCATGAATAGTTTTCCTGATTTTATTTCACTTCTACTTATACACTTTTCTAAAATAAAAAAAAAAAGTTCATTGAACGTTTCTGTGACAGTTATTTTAAAACTGTCAAGTTGCTCATAAATCAACACTATTTTAGGGTCAGTTTCCGGGGCTTTATTTTGTTACTTTGGGCTATAATTCTTTTTCTTTTTTATCTTATCACCTTTCATGGAGATTTGGGCATTTAGGAAACAAGAACAAAACAGAAACAAAAAAAAACTTTCAATCTTTGTCTAGGGGAAAGGGATCTACGCCATTCAAACCTCGTCTGCTCTCTCCCGTCCCCTGGTGTCCATTTTGGGAACTACAGCTCTAATGTGTGTGGCTTCTGTTTCCAGGAGCCTCCAAATTCTAGCAGGGATCCTGAGTCAGGAAAGACACAGGCAGGTTCCTCAGGGAGCCGTCAAACGACCCCGCGTGTCAGAGGCAAGGCCCACTCTTGTTCCTCTGTCCGGGAAGGAACGTGGTCGTTAGGAAACAAGTCCTCTTGTTGTCGCTGAGCTAGCCGTGTCAGGGTGCTAAGGCCACGCACTCCTGGATCTGCTGCAGTCCCTCCTCCGGCGGCTGCCACCCGATCTGCAGAGCCCTCACAGCGCTGTTCCGGTCTGTGTAGCTGATGGCTGTGTCTCTGTGGGGAATTGGTACTCAAATTCAGCAATACTTGATGAGGCCTACAATGCACCAAACTGTTCTAGGCACAAAGGTGAAGAAAACAGAAAAGCATCCCTGCTGTCATGTAATTTATACTCCAGTGAGCAAGATCTGCAAAACACCAGGACCTGAAGGGTAAGTCTGCATAGTGTTTAGATAGAAAAATGTGCTGTTAAGCAAGGTTTATAGGAGGCCTCGAAGCAGGACTTACAAGAAAACGAGTCTTTCCCAGCCTTGGGCAGCCCCCCACCTGATCACCCCACTTTTCTTCCCCTGTAGCTGAAACTCCTTTTCTGGTACAGATAAAATCGGCAGCTATGTGCTGTGAACAAAGTGTATGTCCTCTTGTTCCCTAAAGTTTCACAAGGCTCTGTCTTCTTCAAGGCTAAATTACAAAACTGTCTGCCCGGTCCCATTTCGTGTATACTCACTTGCTGTGTCACTAGAAAGACCGCCCCGTTGACCAAGTGTGTAAAGCTGGAACCTTTCCTTGTTCTCCACTCTTCCTCCAGACAAGAGTCCCTTGATCCGGTGTCCACCTGAAACAGAGTCCTCCTGATTCCCACTGGTCTCTCCTGTTGCTTGAATCCACAACAGCCTGAGCTCCTGCTTCCATCCCCAGCTCAGCAGACCCAAGCAGGTGCACTCACTCGTGCTGAGGGCGAAGTCAAGCTGAATTCTGAAACCGGCCAGTTTCCCAAACCCGGGAGGTGGACAGCAGCCAGCCAGCAGGGGCTCCTTTATCCAAGAGGTTTCACATTTGAAGCAACTAATTACTCTCTTGTTCCTTTCCCCCTCTTTTTTCTGCTCTTTTCTGTCTATAAAGCCAATTCCTTTTCTTAGCTCATGAGAATACCCATTTTGTTTTATAGCATGAGATGTTGCCCAATTCTAGAGTCACAGATAAAAGTCAATTTTTAAACTAAAGGAGTTGTGATTCTGGCTTTTGGCAGTGCTAAGGGAAAGGAGCACGAAGTTTGCATATACATGGAAGTTTAGGGTTAGAGTCCCGGGAGGGCCTCCCCAGGAGAGTCAGCACCTGAAGAGGTGAAGGAGGAAGCCTTCCAGCAGAGGCACAGCACACACAAAGCTCCTGCAAGCTGGGAGCGAGCCTGGGGGATTCAGGAAACAGAAACAGGAAGTCGGTGTGGCCGAAAATGAAGGAGAGAACAGGGTGAGCCAGCCGTGACGAGGGGTCACTGTCCCCTGCCACTTGGGAGGCTGAGCCAGGAGCTCACAGGTTGTTGGTAACGAGGGGGAGTGAGAGGCAGAGAAAAGGGGAGAGGGGAAAATAATGGGCAGTGAGGTTGGGATGGGGCAGACAGTGTGTCGAAGGGGAGAACGGCGCTGGGGTGTGGGTCTGCTGGTGACTTGGACAGCAGCGCTTTGTCTGGAATGGATGCAGGGAACCAAGGGAAGGACACTCAGGAAAATGGAGGGAAAGAAAGAAGAAACATGATGCTGTCTCCCGGGAATTTGCTACAGAGGGAAGATAAGACCCGCAGGCAGGGGTGTCAGTGGATCTCCCATTTATAACAACAAGCGGACTCCGTGGAGAGAAAGGGGCAGCAGCTGTGTGTCACTGGAAGTCTGCCCCAAACAGCGCTTAGCTTCCAGCCTGCGTGCCACGCACTTGACACTGTCGGCGTCTTTCGAGCCTGCTGTGCTCACCCCGTGCCCTGCCGGCCTTGTCCTAGGACGCTGATTGCATGAAGAGAGCTGTGCTGGCTCAGCCAGGGTCCCTCCTCCAGGACAGCACTGTTCCAGGGCATGCTGCAGCCACTCTGAGTGAGGAGAGCTCCGAGCAGGCAGCTGATGGGCGCCTGGAGCTGACCTGAGACCCTGAGAAACTCAGGAGCCTACGTGTGACCGGACTGGACTTTCCAGTGACCGAATACTGTGAACACTGTGGCCCTGTCTGCCACCACCCCCACCCAGAGCAGGCTGAACACACAGGCACTGGCCACACGGAAAAGAGCCAGGAAACGAGGGACCGATAAAGTCCTCGTCCTCCTAGTGCCACGTATGTTCTGTGGGGACTGTGCTAGCTTTCACCCTCTTCATGAGAGTCTTTAGCATTTGACCACAATAAAGTGACATTTCTAAATGGGTGGTGACATTGACCTGATTTTATATGTGTGGGAATGTTAATTTTTTCCTGGTACCAAAACAATAAGGAGAATACATGCATAAAACAGTAGATAGGGTAACAATCAGCAGCATTTCTGAGTCTATCCTCCTGTTCGCCAATATACACATACCCCAGCTAAATTATTTTAGCACTGAAACGTCATACACGTGTATACTGGATGCACTTAACAATATTCACTCAGTGAGTGAACAAAAAAATAAAGAGATGAAAAAATGTATTTAGCTTACCTCACTTAACTACATATAAGATTTGACTTCGCTTATTCAGCTCAGGTTTTTTTGTTCTTTTGTTTTGTTTGCCTTCTTATTTCCTGAATCTGCTTAGAGCAAAGAATATTCACCAATCTCCAAGCACTGTGATGTGAACATATTTTATCAAAATCACCATGAACTTGGAAGAAGGTGTTTTGGCTTGGCCCGGAATCATCCAGCTAGGTTGGCAGGTGATAGAGCAGGGTGCAGAACTTCTTATCTTAGCTAGGAAATAAGACTTTCTCATTTAAATGAAGTTTAACTTGAAAATGCAAAGATGTTAAACTTGAGTAAACAGGGTCATTCAGATTTGTACCAGCGTTGTCGTCTTTGGTCTGTTCCTCCTCCTAGGGAGATATCCAGATGGCACTGCTACGGGACAGGACTCACAGAGGCATCCACACCAGTTTGCTTCCTGGAGGGCAGGGCCGGGCCGAGGCCTTTGGGCCACCGTCGGCCCAGCGTCTGGGGTTTCCCAGGGAGTCGCCAGTTCAAGATGGCCGCCGAGCTCAGTTTCACTGGAGACAAAACCCATGCGTTTCGACGTGGCTGGCTGGGGCGAGGGGACTGGATTGTGGAGAAGGCAGCCAGTAGAGTCTGTGTGGGATGCACCAATTCTGTTCCATTGCTACTGTGCCATCATCAGGTGATCTTGCTTGGGAGACACAGAGTCAGCGACTGTAGCCTTCCCTACACACAGGTCGCTTTCTGTGGCTTCAGGCACCAGGGTGGACTGAGGTCCAAGAGGACAGCACCGCACAGTGATGTAGGGAGCGGAAGAGAGATCACGGTCCATGGCTCTTATTAGTATAGGGTTGTAACTGTTTTACCTTATTGCTCATTCTTGTTAATCTCTTGTTGTGCTTAGTTTTGAAATTAAATGTTATCGGAGCTCTGTAGTGGGGGACATATAGTCTACACAGGGGCTTCCGTGCCATCCATGCCTCCAAGGACCCGTGGAAGTCTTGGAAGTGTCCCCTGCACATAAGAGAAGATGACCGAGCACCTAAACATGCAGGACTGGAGTCAGAGGGAGAGCACAGATGGGAAGCAGAAGAAAATGGGTCCTGCTGGACACGACTCTGCCACAAGCTTAACGTACCCGGGATGACATTCCACTCACCAAAAAGGGTTGGATGTGGGCAAGGCTCACAATGCTGTGAGGCCACCATGATGTTGCTGCCGGCGCTATGGAGATCATCAGTCTGCCCTGGGCACTGTGGGCAAAGCTCGGTCACTCGGCTCAGAGCTCCGGACCTAGGCAGAGCGCTGCACTGAACACACAGCAGGCATTTCTGGTTCGTCCTGGCCGAGGTGACCCAGCCAGAGCCTTCAGTCCTCTACACACGTCCATCGGTTTGACTCTGAAGCAAACACTAACTTGGAATGAGAATTGTGTCTTTACTTTGTGACACTTTCTAGCTGATTCCACACATCTCATGGGGTTAGTGACAGCCCCAGAGACACCTCACATTTTTACCTCAGCACCAGCAGTCTTAGCAGAGCAGAAAACACAGTGGGAAAGGCCCGGACTTTGAGGAGGATGAATCTTCTTCAAGCTACCTCACTGCTGTAAGCAACATGGCCTTGAACAAGTTACTTAAAATTCCTGATCCCCACTTTCCTCAGATGTAGATAAAGGACAGTAGCTACCTTTTGGGATGGTCTGAGGCACAAGCATGCCGTAAAAACACAGAAGCAAGGCATGACGCACAGGCGTGGGCCTCAGAACTGTTGTTTTCGGAGTCGGGGCTCTCACATGTCTCAGAGTGACACTTGGGGTCCCGACCATCCATGGATCCAGAGTGGTACTTCTGGGAGCTGGCTCCTAGGGAGCTTTTAAAAACACACCCCATCTGGGCGCCCACTCCAGAAGAAGGGAGCCAGAAGCCCTCCGCTGGAACCCGAACATTGTACAAGGCTGTCAAAGGAACTGTTCAGTGGAGTCCAGACTCAGGCCCTCCGGGCTGGGTCAACCTGAAGTTCTCCACACCACGGCCCTGACTCACAGCTAAGGAGTCATTCCCGGTCTTCTGGCTGCTCCAGTCCAATGTGTCAGGGTATTCCCGCATCTTCTTCTCTTCTGTCTCTCATAAGGCCATTTCTCACTGGACGGAGGGCCCAACTGGAGAATCCAAGAGGTTTTTATCGTCCCAAACTTCTTCTCCAAATATGGTCACACTCACAGGTCTCAGGGGTCACATGGCAGATGTACATTTTGGGGGTATCATTCTGCCCCCTACAACCAGCGACGTGCTGGAATGCCTCAGATAAGCAGATCGGGGTGTCCACCTCGTCCTTCTGCCCTCCCTGCACAGTGCCAAGACTTTCAGGGCAGGCTTTGTGGATTTATCTTTGTCCGGTGTTTGCTGAGCCTTTGGACAATCATCTGTCCTCCAGGCAGGGAACACAGGGAAGGAGCAAAATGTCCATCAGAGGCAAACAGACAAGGAGGCCAGTCCTTCCCATCAAAGCACCCCTGGAAGTCTCACCCAGTTGCTCCAATTTGCATTCTCAGATCAAATTGTATCATCAGTCCCTGAGGTAGAGAGCAGCATCTCCCCAGTCTCTGCAGTAGAAGAAAACAGGACCAAAGGCTTTGGGAGGTCCATCCTGAGCGTCTACTGGAGCTGTAAGAAGCAGGACACAACATTGGCTCAAGACCTCTATCTTTTAGGCATGGCCCAAGAAGCGGGGTCAGAATGAGCCCTTTCATCTGCCAGCATTTGTTCAGGTTTGACTCCTGCCCTGACATTGGGTAGCTACACAGCGCTTGCCAGTGTTTGTGGTCTGTGTGCTGAGCTCGCTCTCTCTCTCTTTTTGTACCAGGGATTGAACTCAGGTCCTTGCCTCTTACGAGGCAGGCGATAGCACCACTGGGATAAATCCCTAGCCTCATTTCTTTTATTAACGAAGTTCACTGGTACATTGTAGGTATAGGTAAGGATCATATTCTTATAGGGAATTTGTACCTGTACATGATATATCTTAATTCCTTGTTTTTTCCTATTTCCCCTCTCCTCCCTTCAACCTCTCTTCCCCTCATTTACAAAAGTTTAATTTCCATTTTTCCTTCTTTTCTTGTTTTTTCCCCTTCCTTCCTTTCCCTGTTCCCTCCTCCCTAGTTCCCCTCCCCATTTAAGCATTTTCTTCCTATTTTATGATATCCAGCATACATTTTGGTCCTTATTTACCCTTTCTGCTTCTCACACCAGAGAAACAATGCAATATTTACACATGTATATTTGATTTATTCCACATCCATTTACCTAAAAATGTCTAGTTTAGCCTTTTTATGGCTGAGTAGTACTCTGTTGTATTAAAAAAAAATCTTCTTTATCCATTCATCGGTTGATGGGTATTTGGGCTGTTTCCAAGATTTAGCTATTATAAACTGTGACCCTGTAAACATGGGTGTGCATATATTGCCTTAGTATGATGTTTTTAATTCTTTCAGGAATATACCAAGAAGGGAAACAGCTGGATCAAAAAGAACGTCTAGTTTTAGTTTTTTCAGTCATCCCCACACTGATTTCCACAGTAGTTGTGCCAGTCTACCCTCCTAGCAACAGGGGAGAAGGGTTCTTTTTCCCACAGCCCCACCAGTATTTCTTTTTTTTTTTCAGCTTTAATTGAGTTTATTGGTACATTTTAGGGATACAGTACAGTTACATTCATTGTTGGGATCTTGTAGCTCTACATGACAAGTCTTGATTCTCATTTTTTCTCCTTACCCCTGCCCTCCCTTCACCCCGCCACCAGTATTTCTTGATAACTGCCATTCTTTCTCGAGTGAGATGGCCATCTATAACAACCCAATAGCCAACATCCTACTAAATAGTTGAAAACTGAAATTTTCACTCTAAGATCAGGAACAAGATAAGGATGTCCACTATCACCACCTTATTCAATGTAGATCTGGACATATTAGCCAGAGCAATTAACAGAAAGAAATAAAATAATAAAGATAGGAAAGGAAGAAGTTAAATTATCATTATTTGCAGATGACATGATATTCTCACAGAAGGCTCCAAAACCTCCACAAAAAGACTTCTTGATTTGATAACCAAATTTAGTCACATAGCTGAATACAAAGTCAACACTCAAAAATCAATAGCCTTCCTGTACACTAACAATATACTCACTGAGAGAAAAAATAGGGAAACCATACCTTTCATAATAGCATCAGAAAAATATCAGAAAATGGAAAGATATTTCTTTCTCTTGGTTAGGAAGAACCGACATAGTGGAAATAGTCACACGCCAAAAATTGTTATGCAGATTTAATGCAATCATGATCAAAATACCAATTGCATACTCAAAAGATTAGAGAAAACAATCCTAAAATCTACTTGAGACCAGAAAAAAACCAGAATGGCAAAAACAATTATAGGCAACAAAGAGAAGGCAGGAGGCATTACAATCCCTGATTTTAAATTATACTATAAAGCTACTGTGATAAAAACAGCATAATACTGGTGAAACAAAACAAAAACAGACCCAAGGATCAATAGAATAGATCAGAAGATGCAGAAATAATTCCAAACAAACGCAACCACTTAATCTTTGATAAAGGAGCCAAACCCCTTCACTGGAAGAAAGATAGCTTTTTAAATAAATGGTGTGGGAGAAACTGGCTTTCCACATGCCAAAAACTGAAACATGTCTCTCACCATGCACTAAACTAAAATTGAAATGGTTCAAAGATCTAAATATTAAAACAGAAACACTAAATCTGCTGGAAGATAAAATAGGTAGAACTCTTGAAGACACAGGAGTAGGCCAAGACTTTACACAGGAAATATTGCAAAGAATCAACAACTGAATCCCATCTTATTAAAAAGCTTTTCTACAGCGAAAGAAACCACCAAGAGAGTAAAGAGAATCCACAGAGTGGGAAAATTTTTGCCAGTTGTTCCTTAGACAAGGGTCTAATATCTAGAATATATAAAGAACTAAAAGAATTATACCCCTTCCCCGGTTTAAAGACCCATTCCACAAATGGGCATCTGAAATGAACAGATGCTTCTCAGAAGAACTACAAACAGCAAATAAATATATGAAAAAATGTTCAACATCATCGGTCACTGGAGAGATGGAAAATGAGTCTTTAGATTAAGGGAAGGCACTAGGGTTGACATATTCTCAAATTAAATGCAAGATGCCCAGTGACATTTGAATTTCAAACATACTGACATTAAACAATCATTCACTGTTTATCTGAACGGCAAATGTTTACATGTCTCAGATTTTACCTGGCAACCCTAAAGCACTAAGAAAACAAGGTTTTGAGGGAAGAGGATCCATTCACCCACAAGTATCCAAATAGCCTCAGGCTCTGGTGGAAGGAGCAGTTTTTGCATTTCTAGACTGTGAGTCTCATGTGTGGGCGCTAAAGCTTCCAAGAATAGACCATTATAATTAATCTGTTCTAATTCTGCAACATCCTTAAAAGTCTCCAACTGGGAGTGAGGGCCCCACCTTCAGGAGAAATAGCTGTGCGCAGCAGCAGGTGTAATTGTCCTCCTTGGCCTTGGGCCTCATTTTCTCCAACAGGCATTGCTGGCATTTGCGATGCTCTGCCTCTAAAGAATGACTTAACCCCTGGCAAAGAAAGCCTCTGGAAAGTGGTGTAAACTCATTTCCTCAGCTGGGAGGTTCATTTAGCACAGGGCCTCTTCCCCCTCTGCTCCCATGGGCTTCAGAGAGAGGGGAAACGGGGGCTGTCGATATCACTGGAGAGAAAAGAATGCACATGAAGTTAGAGAAGACCATCATCTGGCCAGCCTGTGCACCACACCAGGAAAAGGGAGTAACCCTTCTCCTCAATGATTCTTAGCAAGTGAGTGCGTCACTGAAGCCAAAGTGGATCGTGCAGTTGGCTAGGAACAAATCAGAACAAAAATGAACCAGAGCAAAAGTCACTTGCGTTGAGATGGAGCCCAGCCTCTGTCCACGCCAAGCCACTGCCCTCCTAGAGACAGAAAGTCAGAGAAGGAAGAGAGAGACTCAGTGTGCAGATATCAAACCCAAGGGAAAGGATGATTTTAATTGAAAATTGCTGGTCCACAGAATTAACAGCGATGGCAACAGGCTTCTGCATCTGCAGATGAGCCCGTGTGCACCCCACACACAGTTTCACTAGTACAGATTTCTACTTCCCTGAAAACATCGTATTCTTATGAAATCTTCATGTCACCAAGACGGGACTTCCCACATCCCTCTCCTGTGGCTTTGAAGGCACCCGCACTCATCGCTGTAAGAGCTCGGTGCTGCAGTGGTCACCTGACACGTCAGATGGAGGGCAGCGGTCCATCTCCACGGCCTTGCCTGGCCACTCGAACATCCCCTTCCTCTTTTCCCACCACAGTGTAAACACGCAGCTACATCAACTTCGGATTCTTCTTCCATAAGAAAGCAATGAATAGATGATTTTGAATGCAATGAGTTTAAGGTGGGCTTAGCCATCAAATGTAACTCAGGAAGAATGCCATTAAATTTTTGTTCCTGCTGTCAAACTAGCGATGTAGATCATCTTCCGGTCATGTGAGACTGCAGTTTCCTTTCTAGGATGCAGCTCATGGGCCCAGTCCCCAGGAGGCCACGCCTACTGACACCTCATTCACCCAGTGGCCTGGAGACTCCGGAAGGCGGTGAGCAGGGAAGTGCTCTGTCCCACTCCGTCCTGCCCTGTCTGGCTCTGTCTTCCTCCTTGGGTATCTGTCCAGCTTCTTCTCCAGGACAACAACAGCCAGGGCAGCTATATAACAATGTTTAAAATCACACTATCAATGCAAAATAAGCAGTGAGTCAACCCATAGCAACAAAAGCAACCCAAACAAAATAAAACGTTCATCATGTGTGCCCTGTACACAAAGATGCTATGAAACTGTCATAGGAAGAGGTGAGTGGTGAGGATCTAGACAGAACACAGAGAAAAGATTTATAGATGTGAGTGGGTAGTTCGTTCCTAAGTATATTTTGCAATTTTTCTGGACTTTGTGATTTTTATGTTATTTAAAAACAATGTATAGCACTGAGCATGGGGTGACCTGTAATCCCAGCACTGGGGATAATGAGGCAGGAAGAGTGCTGTGATGTCAAAAAACAAAGAACAAAAGCCATTTCTAATTCTAAGTAAATAGTCACCTTTACAAATTTGCTAATTTGTGTGTTAAGCAGGTCTTCGGGTGCTATAAACTTTAGTTCCCTAAACCAGCTCTGTGCTGAGTCTCTTAGGAGGCCCCAGTGACAAAGCCCGCAGAGGATGCAAGGCCCCTCCCTCTGCACAGCCTGAGCTGTGAGCTAACCAAGCAAAGTTAAATTAAATTAAAGTGATGGTAAATGCTCAGGAGAAAAGCAAAGCAGAGGAGGGGTGGTCGGGTGCTGCAGGTGTGGTTTTGGGTTTTAGAAACTGAGAGGGAAGACACAGAGCAAAGAACAGAGCGGGGTGGGAGGCGCCCTGGCCAGGTGGGCTTCAGGCAGGGCAGGATCCAGAGCTGCCCAAAGTCCAAGTCTGAGTGTCCAAGTGGGCAGAGAGGAGTGCGGCAGTAAGGGCTGGGGCCGGAGAGCAAAGAGCAGGGCTCCACCCTCCACGAAGGGTGGGCAGGGTGGGGACAGTGGCTGCCGCCTGGTAGGAAGGGACCCCAAAAGGTTTGGGACAATAGCTTAACGCTGGGACTGAGTTTGAGACAATAGAGCAAAGAGCAGCGGGTGAGGAGGCAGCTGGCCTGCTGGGCCAACTGTGATGAGTTGGCGAGAGTGGGCGGCCATGACCCTGATAAGCAGTGGCTGCAATCCCAGTGCTCCAGGAGGCTGAGACAGGGGGATAGCAAGCTGGACTCGAGAGCCGGCCACTCGGCAACTCAGTGAGAGCCTGTCTCAAAGTGTAAAATTCTGGAAACGTAGCTCAGTATGGAGGCCATGGATTCAATCCCCAGGACCAGAAAAGAAAATAAGAAAATTTAAAAATATCTGGATCCTGGGCAGATTTTGAAGGCAGAGCTGTCCACCCACTGACTGGGCTGTCCCCATGATGCTAGACAGGAAGAAAGGGACCGAGGACTGCAAAGTTGTACACCCAAGCGACGGCGAGAGCAAGGGGACTCGAGACTAGAGAGGATCAGATGGTGACAAAAAGCAGGTGGCTAGGCTCCCACGGTGTCGGATTTTCCCGGTGCTAAGCGGGGTGCTCTAGACAGGAGCTGGGGAGACAACGGATTCACACAGCCCCAGTTAACACCCTGGGTGTTGGGAGGGCGTGCTGGCAGGTGCCTGTCTCCAGGGTTGGAGGGGACATCTAAGAAAGGAAGGAGGGAGAACAGGGAGCCGAGCAGAGCATGAGGGCTGGCTTTCTGCTATTTTTCTGGCACTCAACAAGGTTAGAAACATTTCACAGCCATGGGAGCTACTGTCCACTCTCCATGTGACTTGGGCGGTCAGGGACATCCCGGGTGTCCAGGAGCCCAGCGGGCCACCAGGACTGTCTCTCACACTGCTGATTCCATCATCACTGAAGATTTTCAGACACTTACGGGTAGGAGAACCAGGGAAGCCAAATCCTGAAATTGGTTTTCTTGAACTGAATTTTCATCTCTCTGTTCCCTGTACACACTAGAGGTTGAGAGCTTTATTTTTTTATGATTTTTTTTTATGTTGAGAGTTTTTTTTTTCTTGGCACAATTGGCAAGTGCTGGCATTTTAAGATATTTTTAATTTAAAAAATGGAAAAACTGACTTTGAATCCTGAATAGGTTTCTGCCCTAGTTTTTCAGTACTTTTGCCAATTTGAGTGTTCCATGCTAATTTGATTACTGCCTGGCTCCTAAAAAGGCCAGGGTCAAAATATTGAGGAGTGAATCAAATTCTTCCAAAGGGTGTGCATACTACACAATCCTTTAGACTTTGCAGGCAGTCATCTTGAAATAAGCCAAATCGTCAAAAAACTACAAGTATCTGTGTGTCACAGCAGAGCCTCCAGGGTGTCCCATGCACAGGGATGGTCTGGGTTCTGTCCCGCTTTGTTTTTGCAGTGCTGGGGATTGAACCCAGGGCCTCACGGGTTAAGCAAGATTGCTATGGCTGTACTATCTGTACTATGCCCCCAGCCAGGTGTCGTGAAGTTTTAACCTTCATCACAAGGCCTGCATTCTTAGGGGTGGTGTTGATCTGCATCCTCGGAACAGTGGAAAACCTTCTGGCCATGACAACGGTTTGCATTCTGCACCGGCATCCCTAATTACTGCAGCCATCTGCAGTGGGTTCTGATCTGCTTCTTGGTGCTATGACATGGGGTAAGAAACACATAGAGACAGAGCTAAAGGGACAGAGAAATGGGCAGCCAGGGTGACCAATGCTCGTGCACGTGAGGCTGAACAAGCAAAGGCCCTGAACACCTAGAGCCATCATTATTTATTGGTGACATCATAGTTAGACTGAGGTAAGGGGCTATGTGGGGGGACTACTGGAGTTGCTATGGATACGTTTCTGACGCAGATAAGGCTTGTAAAGGAAGAGACAAAGCATTCTGGAATTAGGAGCAGAAACAGACCAAATATTGGTTGGGGTTAATAACCTTGTCTTTTTAGTAAAGAAGATTTTGACTTTGGGAACAGAGCTTGGGTGCGAGTCACTCTGACCTCAGCACGTAGCGTTCAGCTGCACTCACGTCTATGAACAAGACGATTGTGGGGTTCACTCTTCCCAGCCTGCCCTGCTCACAACCTGCTTTGAGTAGAACCAATAGGGTGGGCCCTGCACCCAGTGAGAACCTCCTGCTGCTTGGGTAAAGACTGCAGTGTGTGTCAGGAATGAGCCCAGGGTGGAGACCTGTTCACCAGCCACAGACAGCTCTGTGCTGGGAGGCGCCCCTTGTCCTCTGTGCACGTGACCAATTTTCCCTCTGCTCCTGGCCACATTTGTTTCCTTTATAGCAGTGTCCTAGGGACCCCACAGTTCTGCATGACTCACACCGTCCACCCTCCAGGCTGAGGTCCTGGAGGTTTTTTCCTCCATGTGGAGCCTGCCCTTCCTCACCATGACCCTCCTGAGCCACTGGACACCCAGAGCAAAACTGTGACAGGCAGGGGCCACCACAATTCCCCATGCATGGGATGGCATGGATCCATGATTGGGCCTTGGCACGAGAGTGAAACACTGGCACAGCCCAGGACCTCACGAGCAGGGTGCCCGCGAGAGAGACAGGGAAGGGACAAGGAAGGGACAGGTGGCATCAGCTGCTGCCTTGCTGTGATTGCTAAGTTTCAAGATGAGGACATGTTAGATTCCCCTGGCTGGCGGTGCCCCTGGTGAAATCCTCACACACATGGCAAGCAAACTCCTTTTTTGGAAAAAAAAAATTCTTTCCAGACACGTAATGTGCAGATGCATTGGGTCCATGGGCCATGCGGCTTCGTCTGACCACATTTTCTCCCCTGAGGCTCGCTGTATAATCTGCAGGCAATGTGCGTGAAACACCTGATTCTGATCTTGCCACACTCTTCTTCTGGCAGGATTAGGCTGACACCAAGGACAGGCTGTGTTTAGTCGCCAGAGGTGCACATTTTTGATCCCAAAGCAACGCCAACTTTCCGGTTCACACTTCACAGGCACCGGAAGTTGATTTCTGTGTACCTGAGAGGGAGCTTTGGGTACGATGTTAAGCCCTGACACCGGAAACCAACAAGCTCGAGAACACCTTCAGGACCTCACTTTATGCTACTGCGATTTCCCAACACAGGGACGGACTGACTGGAGTCAGATTGTATTCTGCCTTAGCTATGTATTTGCAGATTTCCCTTCTCTAGTTCCCAGCTAACGTCAAGCTAAGAAATTGTGGCAACTACAGTACCTGAGTCTATTGCAGGGCTTTCCTGACATTCAGTCGATACTCTCCAGCCAAAAGGCACAAAATAAAGCCTTGCAGTCCCTAAGAGCTTTTCTCTGATGAGCAGTATTATGATTTCCTCTGTTCCCAATTCACATGCGTCAACGTCTTGGTCACGAGAGATGCATGAGAGAGTATCTGTCTCGGCAGATGAGGACACGGAGGCCTGCTTTTGATGTCATAGAATTGCTGTGCAATCAGCAATCCGCACTGTAGATTGTATAACTAAAGCAGAGACACTCCCTAGCGGTCTTTGGAGAGGGGCTGGGGAAACCTTTTACAGAAAGCTTTCGTTTCCCTAACCAGCCTACACAGAGATTGAACCTGACCGTCTAGGTCAGTTTTCAGTGGGAGCAGTCATAAAGCCGGAGTAATACCCATCATCCTGCCAGTCTTTGACTGAAGACTGAAAAATGAATATGGATTTTACTGCATAAGTATTTACTTACATAAATTTCCTTTTCGTGGCAAATCTTATTTTCACTTTCCCACCTAAAGTCCAACTCTTCAGGCTACTGGAAAGGGCACTGTCATCGTGATATTTTATGTACAACTGCTATTAACAGGCCACTAGGTGGCAGTGAGCCGGCATGGAAAAGTGGAAAAGCCAAGGTGGGCCAAGGAGATGCCCACATGGCTAACGGGGGCTACAGAAGAAAAGCGCTCCCGTGGATCCCTGCAGGTTACCAAAAGCCACTGTGTACCATCGAGGTGGAGGTTGGAGGGGGCTCTGGGATAGGATCGGATGGCCAGGCCACGCATGGATCTTTGCTCTATTACAGCTCATCACAGAGTCTCAGGAAAATTTCCTAACTGTACCGGACCTCAGTTTCCCCATTGTCATGATAGCCACCGTAGCATCTCCTCCTTGGGCGCCGTGAGGACCAAACAGATGCTCTATTCCCAGCACGTCCTATGTGGATGGCACGGAGTAAATGACTATCACAGAAGTTCCCTAAATTACTCTGAACCTTCCATTGTTTCAGCGATAAAGTACAAACTACTTGTGCTCAGCGTGGGCTCGGGGAGCCGTCTCTAATCACACTGGTTCAACAGATCCAAAAATCTGTTCAGGTGCTCTTTGGCTATGCCAAGAGTAAGAATTTTGTTGTTTTGTTTTTTCAGAGACTTGGGCTTGGGGATTGTAGAGCAAGGACAGCGGGTCTGAACTTCCCACTTATAATCTGCTTCTACAAGGCCCTGCAAATCACTGCAGAGCTCTTGGTGTGATTCCCTGACTTTAGGGCCAGGTGGGGTAGAGAGGATGCCAAGCTGCTCTGTCAGCTTCCAGGCGAGGCTGACTGCTCTCCGTCAGACTTTATTTCCAAAACTTGCATCTGGCAAAATGACTGCACAAAATAAAGGGAAACAGGCGGCTTTCTGTACCCAAGCATAAGAATGCTTGATGAAAAAGGCTTTACTAGTACAGAAGAGCTCAAAATGACAACGATAGCATTTGCCGAATAAAATGTTATTTACAATTTTTCTTCTTGGCAAACTTTATCTTTAAAACACTGATAGAGGCACAACGGCATAAGAAAGATACTGCTTTAAAAAAAACAGCCTGGATTCATCTGGGAGAGATCGTGCTAAGGATATGACCTTCAAGTTTCTCCTCAGTGGATTCTTAGCGACGCATCTTCGCCCCCTTCCTTGGTGGTCTCGCAGCCTCTCCTCGCGGGCCGTCAGCCGTCCACCGCCCACCGCGGAAGCCAGCCTTTCTCCTCTCCCTTTCCACCGTGATCGGCAGAAAGCTCAGAGCTCCTACAGGACTGCGTCTGAAGATGTTCCTCAAACGCGAACTTCTCGGCCCTCAGTGAGGAGGATTCTTCCACGGCAGTTCAGGTTTCCTCGGAGCGTAAGTTCGGCACGTTTGGGAGTTACACGAATGTTTCAGAAAACCAACACAACGTATGTGACCTAGGAAAAGCAATTTATCTTAAAGGTTTGAAAACGCTGGAGGTGGGGCTTACGCAGTGTGCAGATCTGTCTAGATAGAACCCGGAGGGGGACTTCGCTTTAGTTTTGTGCACAGAAGATCTAAAGTAAAAACCCATCTAAGTAGTAGTAGCATAAATCAGGAGCAATTTCAGCGATGTTTTGTCACCGCAATCAGTAACTCCCCACAGTGCTGCCTAGGATGTTTCTGTAAAGAACCAGGTCAGGTTGCCACGGTGACAGGCAAAGGAGGAGGCCCAGCCAGTGAAGGTCAGTCCATCAACCAGTCCATCAAATATAGGAAACAACAAATTAGTGAGGCGTTTCTCCAGGTGCCCCTAGGACAAAGCCCAGGTCCTTAGCAGTCAGTCAAGGCCCTTGGGAGCCTGGTCTCGACCCACCCTTTTCAGTCCCCTCTTGCTGTTTGTAAGCCACCTTGTGATATGGATTCCCAGTCTTTGGGTTTCCTTTGACTCTTCTCTGAGTCTTTCCTTTTCCTTGAATGTCCTTCCTCTGCCACATTCCTACCGAGGAGGTATCTATGTCGGACAGGGCATCTGTGGTAAAAGCACATCTGTGGCCCTGAATTCCTATCTGCTCATTAGCCAGCCAGGAAGGCTTGAAGGGGGAGGGCTCCTCACTCCCCATGGCATGGTGGACAGAGGCTCCAGACTCGCGATCAGCATTTGCTCTGAGGGATGGAGGCTTGGCTTTGGTCATGACTGGCTGGCAGGAAACCTGCCCAGAGCAGTAACTAGACTTTTCCTGTGTGTCTCTCCCCTTCCTTTCCTGGAGTCCTAATTTACAGAAGGGGATGGAGAGCATCTCAGGGTTGCAAAGCTAAGAAGTGGGAGAATCCTGGTCCTCCACCAAGTGTCCAAATGCCAACCCAGGGTGCTTTCCAGGGCGACGTCCTGTCACTCTGAAGAGTCGGAATCTATCTCCACGCACTGCAGCTTAAGGGTTTGCCGACTGCCTGTGTGTGAACCTAAGATCTGCTTGTCTTTCTGCTCTCTGCAGCAGGGTAAGTTAATATTCCAGGGGGATTCTTTAGGCACATGGAAGAGCCATTAAAGGAAGTTTGGTCTGCTGAATCTGAGCGGCGCCAGGAGGACTGTTCAGGGGGCTTTGCTCCATCGGCTCCTGGCAGTCCCCGTGACTATTCTGGAGAGCTCAGCTGACTGACGGAAGATGAGGAATCAATGATCCCCTTGTATCTGCAGAAACCCGACAGAGTCCCGTGACACCAAGAACACATTGATAGCAGAGGCACACATTTCAGTTGTTTTGCATTTTCCCATTCATTTCAAAGGAAATCGCAGAAATAAATACATCTGTTTAAAAGTGTCTGGCTGTACAAACATAACGTGTGACAAGACATCGCGTTTTTTATCCATTTGAGTGACGAGGTTGATTTGCCGGCGTGAACTTGGGGACGGTGGAGATCATATATCTTGTTTAGGCCTGGCTAACTTGGTACACGTCCAGTTTCATAATGTGTCACAATTTCTGGCATATTCAACTCTCTACTTACTTGGGGAGAATTTTTCTAAAAGACTTTCTCAGAAAGTCCGCCAACGGACACACAGCACAAATAAAAGTTTCATTGTCTTTGTTACATACTGTTTGCCCTACGCTTTATTAGTCTCAAAATAACAGTCCTGGAAAATCCATCATATTTTCCTATGGCTATTCCAGGGTCCTTTATCTGTTTGAAAGTTTCTGTGGGGGGTTTACTTTTGGCATGCTTCATTTACTTAAGTTTTTATCCTGCAAAATTCCATGTTCAGGAGGCAATATCTAATGTACAGCCTCCTGGCTTCAGTAACCATCAACCCATGGCCAGTCTCTCTGCTTTGCCCTCCCAGTCACTACCTGAGCCCTCTCGGAATGATTTTTAAGCAAATTTCAGATATCATATCATCTGTGAATGGAAGAGAAACCTCTGTGTGGCCTGTGTGTATTTATTTATCTTTACAAAACCAAGATTCTAAATATCACCACCATGTAAATAGCCTCTCCCCAAGACTAATACTACAGCACTGTCAAGTGTGCAATCAGGATTCACATTTCCTCAATTGTACCTATGAATTGTGATTAAAAATAGGATGAATTTTTAATTTTAAAAAACGTATTACAGTAAAAAAAAAACCCACTATCATTGCTCTCTCTCAAAATCCTCCCCCTGACTTTGAACACACAGAGCCCCTTGTTCTTGCCCCTTGCTGGGGCTGCTCTGGAGTCCTCTCTCACAAGTGTCTTTTGTTGCAGTGTGGTGGCTGCCTCGATGTCCTGAGTGGATTCAACACATTTCCCTTGCACAGTCATTCTGACTTTGGGGAAGAGCCAGCAGCCACACGGAGCCAGATCCAGTGAATAAGAGGATGGAGGCACAGCTTTATGTTTTTACTTGGCACAAAGTGCCATGAACATTTGATCAATGAAGGCTGATCATAAAATACTGTGAATGTTTAAGTTTTGAAATTCATCATGGTGAAAGACAATTGCCACGAGTCTCCCTAATAGTCAAGCTACTCCCTCTCTCTCCCTTTGAACACACTTACCCCACTGTTCTTACAATGTATCTTTAGTACAATACGTTCTTCTTTTTTTAATGTAAACATTTGCCGCATCTTTCGATGTCCACCTGTAGGTGGTTTTATTGGTTGTTGGATTAACTGAGAACGGAAGCGAGGTGCACCCGTAGCAGCTGATGGCTGTGTCTAGAGGCGCTCTGGGCTTCAGGCTCACCTGCTCCGCCTTCCCTCATAAGCCGCCCCTCTCACCACGCCCACCTCGCTCAGTGTGGTTTAGGGGTTCCAGCCTTCCCTGTCGTTTAACAGCTCGCTCCTCCACCACCTGATCGTCTTGTAACGCGGCAGTCGCCCTTGAAGTTGGACTTGGTTCCACTTCTTTGCTGCCCCCAAGAGCTCTTCCTGTGTTGACTGTTCGCCTTCGTGTGTAGGCCGATCATGGGCTTTGCCTGCTGCGGGCCACACGGACTGGTGACCATTGCCTGGATTCATTAATGGACTAGGGTTTGCAAGGTGGTGCTGCACTGCCATTCTGCCCCCCTTTATTAGGTGGGACAGCCGTACAGAGAGATTCCTCTGTGTCTCGGTCTCTGGAGGTAACTCTGGCATGGGAAAAACAGAATAAACGATGCATTTTGTTCTCTTTAGTTAGTTTTCAGATTCATTTGGTTCCCCCGATGTCGTGAAATATAACGAATGCCGAGCACACGTGATGTGTTTTAACCCAGTGCATTATTATTCTTTCTGCTGCTCAAGTCAGCCTACATTTAGCCCATGGAAGCTTTTAAAATTTATACCCAGTGCTTCTAGGAACATCTGAAACATTCTCTTACGCAAGATTTGAGAAGTGGTCCTAAGCCCCAGTTGCAATCCGGTGAGAGATGGTCCTTAGGGAACACAGCCTGTGTTGCCTTTAAGAGAAAAAACTTCAAGGACCCACATTTATGGTTATGCTCCACTTTAAATCCAGTAATTAACCTCTGTCTCCTTTTCCCACACACAAGAAGTAGCATCTGAATAATGATATCGTCACTCTCACCAGCAATGTGATTACTAAAAAAGGCTTTTGGGTCTCTGTTTTGTTGTTTTTTTTGTTTTTGTCTTTGTTTTTGATACTGGGGATTGAACACAAAGCCTTCCAAGATCCATCTCCAGTCTTTTAATTTTTATTTTGAGATGGGATCTCACTAAGTCACCCAGACTGGGCTCAAACTGTCAACTCTCCTGCCTCGGCCTCCCAGAGCATTGGGATTACGGGTATGTACCACCAAACAAGGCTTAAATTTTTTCAAAAGCATTTTAACGTTATTATTAGCATTCTTTTACTTTCTGCATGTCCTACTAGTTACTCCAAATCAGGTCCCTGGGCCTTGGGCTCTGTATGGTGCAGCACCAGCAGAGTTTAGCTTACATCCATTCTCGGCTTTGATCGAGCTAAACTTTATGCAATGGTACATAAAGTACTAAGGGATACTTAAAGAGCCTAGACGCCTCCCGTCACCTGCTTCCTCTCTTCCCTTATTGGTACCCATTTCCCCTGTTTTGGTTTCGTTTGCTTTTGTTCATTCTCTCATTGCTTCTTAAATACAAGCAAACACTATTTACCTTCTTACACTGTAATGTTAAATATATGTTTTATTTGCTTTTTTCACATATCTTGATATTTATAAAGTGTTCATTTAAAAAACATTGGCTCTACTTTTAGTTTTACTATAAATACTGAAAGAAATGGTTTTCTCTTGATTCCCATGGCAGTTGAATCAGTAGTTACTAATCACCGTGGGCTCAGTGTACAGTTTTCTGAAACAAGGAATCCGTCCTCTTAAGACTGTCTGTGTAGCCAGCCCCCTGCAAACAGCATGGATCTCCTCCTAATGAGACACAGGCTTGTTGCCTGCGGAAAGGATCCAGGAGGAATGAAAGACTGGTTGTCCCAGCTCCATATTGTGGAGGATTAAGGCCAAGCCTGTCGACTTAAAAGAAGAATGCTGCCGGATTTAAGCAAAACTGTTCAATGGTTTCACCTTTCACAATCGTCAGTGGCATATGTCTCTCCTTCTTGTTGACTGAAAAGGTGGCCATTTCTGAGATTCTGTGAAGTACTCTTTTCTTGGTCTCCAACTTATCTGTGTGACTTTTACTTGGATAATTTGAAAACCGGAGTTATTTTTACCCTTGGTAAAGTTGGTCCTCATGGCCCCACAGGAGGCGTTCAGCAGAGGAGAGTGAGGATGTCCCAGGAAGGCCCTTCACGTCTGCATAACCCTAACCAGAAAGGGATTTTTCTGGCTTACCAAGGGCCCCCTGCCATGTGTTCCTGGATTAAGGGGGACACACAGCTTTGGAAGTGCATCTGCTGGGCTGTGAGTGCAGAACAGCTTTCCAGGGACAGATGCAGACAGGAGGGACAGCTCTGCCCCAGCAGCATCTCAGGTACAATCTGGGCCGCATCAGCGCCTGGCCTTTCTGACTGCCTGCTGACCGGGAGCTCTTTGTGGAAGTCGGTCCACCAACCTCACTTAATCCCAGCCTGTGAAGCGCTCAGCAGGCTCGGGCCCCTGGGGCCAACCAAGAGGCTTCGCCTGCTCTGACTGCCAAGCTCTAGCAGCAGGAGAGGATGGTTCCAGTCCCACCCCTCACTCACATACACGCAGACACACACACACCAGGACCGGGAGTCCTGAGTCCCTGAGTGCTTTCAGTAGAAAGCTCAGTTCCACAACAACGCAGGCTCACCATGCTCCAGGGCACGAAGTGACACACAGGGCAGGAACCCCTTGGAGCAGTTACCATCAGCCTGCCCCAGGGTCCATTTCCTGTGGTTAACACAGCAGCCTCGCTTCTCCTGATTATCTTCCCCCCACTTTCAGTTACCTAGGACCAACCGTGGTCTAAAAAATACTGAGTGAAACTGCCAAACATAAGCAGCTCCTAAGTTGTCCGTGGGGAGTCTTTCTGAGGAGCCTGAGAACTGTGCCCTCCTGCTCCACCTACCAAGGCCACGCCTGCTCTCCTGGCTCCGGTGTCCTCCCTATCTGGAAAAGGTGTGTCTCCTCACTCTGTTCTCTTAAGGGACCACTTGGCCAGGACAGAGGACAGCAGGCCCCTGCAGGCGTACACTCCTCAGGTGCCTCAAGTTGATATCCGTTCATCTTGTCCCGGAGGTGGGCTTCATCTTGACGGGGAGTGGTCAAGCGCAGCGCCTTGTCTGGTGTAAAAAGTCCCCACAGCTCACATCCAGGCCCACTCCAGCCTATGGGGAGCTTTTCTCTCTTCTCGATAACCATCCCCCCTGTCCCCCTCCTTTGTCCTCGACTTCGCCACTTCATTCTCCACACTTGAGACACGGAGTCCGCTGCTGAGTGGGATCCAAGTGCTCCTGTGCCAGTGACCCTCACGACACTTAGTACTGGCCCCAGCGTGCAAGCCAGTGACCCTGGCAATTCACAGATGCCAAAGAGAAGGTACAAAGTGTTTCCTTGATGCAAAAAGTTGATGTTTCTTATCTTAATAAGGAAAGACAAGTATTTCTGAGAGCACACGATATTTTAAGAGAAAGAGAAAGACAGCATTCACGTAACTTCTTAGACTGTATTATTAAAATTGTTCTCTTTTACAATTAGCCGACTGCATAGCTTCGTATGGTGCCTCATTTGTGCATTAAACTTCCCTGTAAGTATACAGGAACAGGAAGACAGTGGTATAGCGAGAGCTCAGTGCCCTGGCAGTCAGGCATCCGCCGGGAGGGTGGGGTGTCCAGGGGCAGCAGCATGAAGAGCCACAGAGATCCTCACGGGGTCCCAAGCCAGTGGGCCCTTCAGATGGGCTGGTGGCGGTGAGCAGTTTCGTGGAGATCGCTTCTCTTTTTCAGCCTGTCTCCTTTTTCCTCTCTCCTGTGTATCTGCTTCAGGAAGTGTGGAGAGAGCAGAGGCGGGTCGGAAAAGCACACCGAGTGATAACTAATTGCTTTCATGGAAAAAGTCTGGGCTCCACAGAATTTGGGTTTCACTGCAAAGATAATAAGAGATTACCTATGCCAACAAGATTTAGGAATCTTGTTTTTGTTTTTCTTCATGTTCTGTCATTTGTGTTAAAACAGGAAAACTGAGACCTCACCTTTGTTTTCCTGAAAACATAATCACTGTACACCACATTTTGCCAACAATGGTTCTTTTTTTCTCCATTTGTTGTAGGATTTAGAGTTAGGGTGCATGTCTAGCTTCACCCTTGTAGTTGGGTTCTTAGAGTGTGAGCATGCTCTCTCATAGGTAAGTGTGGGTGTGGATGGCAAGAACTCTATCAGAGATGTGAGAAACCACAAGTGTTTGTGACAAATGAGTTCCGTGTTTTTATTCCCCACACCTGTCCTGATTTCATGTTTTTCAGTTTGCACTAAATTAACTTCCTGTTCATTTTTTCTAAATTCTTTTCATCAGAAAGATTAGATCGTGTAGTACTTGCCATGACACAGCTTCTCCAAGTTAACTGCTTGATAACACCTCTGAAGAACAGATTTGCTTACAGAAGTTGAGATTTAACAAAGACTGGTCTTAGTTTATCTGTTAAAAACCAATAGAAAGGAAAGAGCCAGGGGGTGAGGGGTGATGGGGGGGTTACGGAGGCCCCGTGACATGCAGAGTTCTGACACGAAGGGCAAAAGCTGGAAGAAGCCACGGTGGCAGTAGTTGGCTCTCTGTGCTTGTTGGCAACATTTTGGGGCCAGTTTTCAAATGGAATTTTTTCCCGCTATCACAGGGAAACAGCACAGTCCAGGGTGGGTTCTCATTTCTGTGACTAACATCTCTAGCCACTATCACAGAGGCAAAAGCCTGATGTCCATTTGATTAAAAGCTTATTGGAATAAAAAAAATCTGAACACTTGTGCATAGAAATAAACACACCTACAAATGAATACAAGCACCACTGGGGGAACCAGAATAAGATCGTAACAGATTTGTGTAGTTCTTGGCCATGATGTTGTATTGCAGTTTAACAAGACATTTTCACTGGGAGAAACTGACTTTCTCTATCATTGTAATTGATTTGAATCCACAAGTATCTCAAAATAAAAATGTTAACTATTTAGAAATTTAGGAACAGCAAGGAAAAACTATATACCATATTACTTTATAGATAAAAAGATATTAAACATTTATATTTTGAAGATTATTTAATTAAAAGACAAAGTGGCTTTTTTGCTTTTAAGTAAAGTAAAGGTATGTTATTGTAGCACTGTAGATAGGTAAGTGAATTAGATGTCTTGTAGGCAGGTAGACAGAGCAGCCCTCAAGGAACCAACAGGGTGAGTTGTGTAAATACCAAATAGTTTCTCTGGTGTGAATAAACTATAATAGTATATAAGATCCTAATGATATAATCATCATCAATATTTTAACTGGCTTTCTACAGCCATCCATGCACAGCATTTTTACCATTTCATTGCCTCTTTGCCTAGCTATCTGGCTATAATAAACACTTTAACTGAATTTTAACAATGAGAAGATAAAAGGATGGAAGCAAAGGAAATATCTTCCTTGAAAGATCCCAAATCGCAGTATGGTAATTTCATTGACTTCTTCCTATTCTTTTCTCAAATTCCTTCAACACTATCTAGACAAATTAATGCTTTCTGTTGCGAGCCGGATTGCCTTGGGCAACTCTGCGACTACAGGGGCCTGAACTGGCGACGCGTGAGCAAAGAGGCACACACTTGATACACAAGGAGTTTACTTTAATTCCTCATCTCCGGATCTCTACCCCGCTCTCTCGCGCCCGGAAGGGGTGGCAGCATATATACCATAATGCAACCAATCAGCATACAGAGAACAGATTATTACCTTATAAGGATACGTCAAACACCCACGGGAACATATCATGTGATCTACAGGAAAACTAAACCTAATACAAAATGGCTTCATAGGCTATATCATAAAATGGTGGAGGGGCAGATCTATGGTTCTCCACAATTCCTCCTTTCCTTTTTAACAAAAGCAGCAATGAAGGCAACGGCAAACGGAGTCGACATTACATGCCCGCATCAGGAAGGTGCCAAAGGGGCCCTGTCTTAGGCAGCTGAGTCACCATAACTCCTTACCCGTCATCAGCAGAAGGGCTTATGTCCCTTGTGCCTGTCTTAGGTTGGTAGGTATGGCCTCGATTCCTTACCCATCTCTGGGTCCCGCAAGGGCGGAAAACATGAACGTGAACTCCGTCAGGCACGACGGGCCTGAGCCAAATAAATGGCTACACGCGGCTCGTCACCAGCCGAGGCAGCCTCTACTGCCAAGGCCAAACGCTCATAGCGATAACGCCCTCCTTGCCAACAGCGATATACACAGCAGGATCCAATAACAAGCAATAATAACACTCCTAATATTCCTCCCCAGACTAGAAGCCATGAGGGGGAAAACAAGCGTTTCAAGTTCTCCCAAGCCTCAGCTAAGAAATCCAAATCCAAGGTAACAGGCTTAGCTCGGATGGAGCTCAATACATCTATGGCTAAAGTAAGAGAATTGATATAATTAACAAAGGAATGTTGAATTCCAGGGACCATGCACATAAGCAGATAACTCTAAAAGCCTTTGGGAATGATTAACAACTGAAAACAGTGTGAGACAGAGATTGACATAACGGGGATCACAGGCCAACCGGCTGTGGGCCCATAATCCTTCTAATTCTTCCTGTATGAGTTCCACCTCTTCCTGAAGCACAGAAATAGCAGTTCCAAAATGTGGATTAAGCAATCCTTGAATGCGCAGCAACACCACTGCTTCCAGTGTTGGGGTCCCAATCTGGTCTCCTCAGTGGAAACCCAGCTTCAAGCTGTTCAGGGATAGTGGTGGATCTATAAATGTACCTGTAACCATAAGTAGGTGGAGCAGAAGAGAAGGGAGAATACCTGGACCAAAAGGTTATTATCATGAACAATATGCTGGAAAACCTACATGGTCAAACATTATGAATACATTTTGTATACCAGATGTGAATTCTTATGTCCTGAAATGTAGCTTTGTATCAATAGGATCTTCCTTTTTTTTTAACAGAAAATAACCATCAGAAACATATTACAATAACATATTTATAATTCAGACCTTTGATAATAGCCAATTAAACATTTTTAACAACATATTTAACAAGATATATCTTTTTAAAAATCAACAATCTACTTGCATTTGAAGTCATTCTGATCAAAAACATACAAACATCTTTGAACATTTAGGACGCACATATAACGCTTAAGACAGACAAACATATAAGACAATTTTAACGAGTGCACTCAGATGGTTTTGGCCAATTGAATTATAAGATCTTGTTGTTATGACTAGTCAAGATTTTTGCAAATCAAAATTAACAGAGATCTCTTGTAGAATTAGGGTTAAAGGAATGAAAACTCTTCTTGACTGTAAATGATTTCCACACACCTTCTCTATATACTTAGGCCTTCTGATCTTGTATATCTTTCTTTACCTGTTTTTTAACAAGATACAAAAGTATAACTCTTACTTATAGCTTTCCTAATATTTTTCTGTCTCATTTACTATTGACCTATTTGTGGATGTAAAAAATAATCATTTACTATGACAGGCAAAGTATGAAAAAGCACATAAGATGGAAAAGCAGGAAGAATTAGCTCTTAGGAGGAGCCTTCACAATCTTTATCTTTAAGGGATTAACAGAGTCTATAATGATGTTCCACGAAGTAACACCGGAAGATTGTCTTTGGTCCTTTTCACAGCTTGAGTTAATCTGTTTGATAAAATGCTCCGGGATCCACCACGGTTGATCAGCATTCTGTGGAAAAACACAAGCAAAAACCCCTTCCCCAACTGGGGGTGCATAACCAATTTAAACTCAAGAGGGCGATGTTCTCTAATTGGCCCTTGGGGTCCCTCTACTTGAATGACGGGGAATAGTCTAAAGACTTCCTCCCCTTGTGCTGCGGCACATGTAAGAGCCTCTTGTAAAGGAGATGCTATGCCTTGAGACCCATCAGATGCTGTGGGGTCTTTACCATTGGGCTCATTTGGGCCCTGGCGGATATTGCTCAAGCTGCTACTTAGATCACCTGTGCCGGGCAATTGCCGCCAGGCATATCTAGCACAATTAGCAATCTGGTCAAAGACTGGTGGCTTGTATTGCATCTGGGCCTGAGTAGTAGCAAAGAGCCCTTCTCCTGCAAGCATCTCATAGCTCGGTAAAGCTACTCCTGCCTGTTGATTGCGGTGCACAGTCACTTTGCATTGTTCGGTATAATTAGTCAACCATAGGAGGTAATCTCCTCCTGATAAGACAGGTTTGCTGACTGCCTTCCAGTCCCCAGGTGTAAGCCAGTTCCCAGCCAGACTCTCAAAAATGGCCATGGTGAATGGCGCTGAAGGTCCATACTGACTAACTGCTAGTTTCAACTCCTTTATAATTTTGAATTCAAGGGGTCTATACTCTCTATATAGGCCTTGTGGGCCCTGCAACTCAAAAACAGGGAAGAGTCGCTGGACTTCCTCAGTGCTGTCTTTGTTATCCAAGGCATTCTGTAAGCACCATTCTAATGGACTTCTTTTCTGACTTAATGAGAGGCGAAGCGCCCTTGTACCAGAGTAGTAGAGAAGTCTCCTGCGTGGCCGTATTGGGGGGAAATTTCTCTTTACAAAATGGCCCCGAAGGCAGGTTCTCCTCATATAGAGGAGGGGCAGTAGGCGGAGCTGAAAGAGGAAGTGCAGAGGCGGGCAGCGCAGGATAAAGACAGCAAGAAGAAACCGGAAGAGGAGCTTCCGAAAGACTTGTTGCTGCAGCCGCTGCCATGTTGTCTCTCTCTATCTTGCTCTTTTTCCCTTCAGATGCCTGTGAGCATGTACTACGTCTTTCCTTTTCCTCAGAGAGATGTTCCTCAACTTCATTAAGCGCTTCGTCCCTTAACCAGGAACAGATAACATCCATCGTGCGTACGAAGGATGCAATTTGAATCTTGCTTGCCTTAACTCCTTGCATCTGTAAAATTTTCTGGATGGCGTGGGTAATAGAGTCCTTAGACGGACTTTGTCCCATTCTTTCTGTTTTCTATAAACACAAGCAAGCGAGAGTAATCAACCTTCCTGGTTGCCTTTACTTACCACTGCATGGATCAGGCGCAGCCGCTGCTCTGACGGATTGCCGTCCCTCTTAACCCGAGGCGACCTGGGTCCGTTTCACTTTGCCCACGAAAATCGCCGAGTCCAGGTCCCTGTTCGGGCGCCACTTGTCGCGAGCCGGATTGCCTTGGGCAACACGGTCTGCGACTACAGGGGCCTGAACTGGCGACGTGTGAGCAAAGAGGCACACACTTGATACACAAGGAGTTTACTTTAGTTCCTCATCTCCAGATCTCTTCCCCGCTCTCTAGCGCCTGGAAGGGGTGGCAACATATATACCATAATGCAACCAATCAGCATACAGAGAACAGGTTATTACCTTATAAGGATACATCAAACACCCACAGGAACATATCATGTGATCTACAGGAAAACTAAACCTAATACAAAATGGCTTCATAGGCTATATCATAAAATGGCGGAGGGGCGGATCTATGGTTCTCCACATGAGGAACCAACTTGGCGAACAATTCATTGGTCAGCATTATAAAAAAAAGAAAAAAGGTGAGGGATGCAGCTGGGATTTGGCTCAGTGGTTCTGCCGCCTGCCTTGCAAGCAGGCAAGGGCCCAAATTTGATACCCAGTGCCAAAAAAATAGAGAGAGAGAGAAAGGGAGAAAAGGAGAAAGGGAGGGAGGGAGGGAGGGAGAGGGAGAGGGAGAAGGTGCTACTTCCCCTAGAGATAAACAGCAGTGATTGATATTCTAAATAGGGAATTGCTTGCATGTGACTTGTTTTCCAACTTGATCCCCACTTAATCAATATTACCTGGGTGTCTGTACTTGTAATCTTATTGGTTGGTCATGGTTTTGTTCCACCTCCTGCCCACCTTGTAATTTTCCAGTGGGTCTTAGAGTTTTGTCCCATGTTGAACCTGCCTCTCCTTGTGGCTTTGCCATGAAAAACACCACTGAAAAGAGGTGTGTGTGGGGGACCCACTTTCCAGTCCCCCTTCTGTCTCTCTTAGGCAGAAGCTTTCTCTCAATAAAATTTTCCTACTCTTAACCTCCGTTCCTAGAATTCATTCTTTGCTTTTAGAGAGCATGAATCCATGTTTCAGATATCTAGCAGGTTTGGCAGTTACATCTATTCCCCCATATCAATAGCACCTAATATGTTTTTTAAAAAAGATAGTCTAGTTCAATTTGTAAGTTTGGAGACTATGTAGATGAATTAAACCAATAAAATAAGTTCTAATGAAGAAATATAGAGGCAAGTTTTTTTAAATCTATTTTACTGTGACTTGGAATAGCTATCAGCACACAGGTAGGACAAACATATTTACCAGTTTGGTTGGAAAAAGCAATGAAATTAGGTAAATCCATTATCATTAATGGCTACGATAAAAGCCTTTGTCGATCAAGGAACATGATTTGTTTTTTTGGGTTTTTTTTTATTTTTTTAAGGGGTAAGAAAGAATGCATTCAAGGGACAAGTGTTAATGCTTCAGAATGAAATGAGGATTGAGCATGATAAGAGAATTAACAGTGTTGTCTATTCCAATGGATGAAGAGACTGAGAATATCAAAAGCTTTATCTATCTTCTTATCTATCCACCCATCTATTTATAATCTCTATTGCATCATTCAGAGGATACATTTTAAACTTTTATTTTGAGGTAATCAAATTATTTTCTCGGTATATGTATATAATATAATACATAAAAATTACACGAAATGCATTTAAAAATAATATAAGGAGGTCACGTGGGTCTTGCTTCTAGTTTTGTGCATGACTATTGTACAATATCATCATAACCAGAAAATCAACACTGATGCAATCTATTGACCTTATTGAGGGCAAATTATGCTTTTAAAAGCAAAGGAAATTATAACTTCAAGGTTACCAAAGCAACAGTTGATTAATTACTAGAATACTTTCCAAAAAAACATATCCTACACCCTGCAAATAGCTATTTTTTAGTTTGCTTCAAATGTTCCAGGTTAAGAGGACTTGGGAATTGAGGAACCAACGTAAATACTGATACTTCAGCTGCTGATTGTTTTGAAAATTAAACCCCTTTGGTCTTCGTCCCTGGAGTCTTGTGTCTGACAGCACCCATGAAACTGTGGGAGAGGAGCTCCCTGTCATTTATTTAGCTCCAATTCATGCGTGTACAAAGGAGCAGATTAGAAAACAGACAGCTAGCTGATGGACCCGTAGAGACAACTGCACGGCCCCTCGATTTGTAAAGTAAAAGTCTAAGAGGCTGTTATTTTGGACTAAAGGCCGGCACTGGGCCCCAACGGACAAGACTAAAAATAAAAATGCAGGCATTCACACTATAATTCTATGATTCTATGTTGTCAAACTGAATCTAAGTTGTTATCTGACCTTAGGAGAAATCAGGAAAGAGATACAATAGCCAAATTTCCCGGATGGGCCGTTATCACAAAGTTTCCTACTTTAATCTTTACAGAAAAAGTAACCTAAAGGAGCCCGGTCTTGACCAGCGTGCCGCTCCTCTATGGCTCCATCTCTGCTCCTACCTTACAAAGACAGTGATGTCAGAGGGATCAGTCCACTCTTTGCTCTCTGTTTCTGCTTTTGCAGCCCCTCTCCATCTGTAGACCAGCCTTCTTCAGCTCATGGGAACACTGTTTTATGAAAGGAGACATTGCTGCATCTCGAATCACAAATAAAGGCAGTTAAGATCTTGAAGCTAAATGTTGTTTTCTTTTGTCTTTTGACACAAGGAAGGCAGAGAAAGGTTTAAGCAGGTCAGTGAGCTCCTGGGCGCATCGCCAAGATGGCTCCTCTGCAGGGCTGCTCATGAAGGCCTCACGAAGGACGCAGGAAGCCCCAGCCCAATGGCCCTCGGGATCCCAGCTGCTGGGGTCTTGGCAGCCGGGCCCCGGCAGAGTCCCTCTTCAGATGGCCCCAGCTTGCCCCACACAAGGACACAGGACATGGCTTCCTCTCTGGTCAGGGGGACAAGGCGGGAGAAGGAAGGAGGAAGTGAGGGAGTGAGCAGCTGGACCATGTCCGCGGTCCTCCCTTCAAGGTAGGACAGCCCTGGCCTCAGCCCCAGAGCTTCCTGTGGGGATGTTCACAGTGTCTGCTGCAGCGGAAAGGCACCCATTCAGCTCTGCTCAAACTACTTCCTTTGCTAATGGGGTTGACTCGGAGGGCCTCCCCGAGAAACTCCCAGCATGTGAACTCAGGGCACCAACCTGAGTGTGGGCGGCCCCGGGGCAGCAGCCCAAACATGGACCTCTTGCCAATCATGATATGAAACTTAAGGCCATCGTAAAGCCTGCTTCCAAAGACCAATGTGCACATTTTAGCCACAGAATTGTGGTATCTATAGGTTTAAGTGAGCCGTGCAGAATATCACCTATAAGCTCAGCAAAGTAAAGTAGTTAATCTAAATTTTGATAATTACATTAAAGAAGCCATATTTTTCAAGCATTAAAGTTTTGCTGACTTTGTAATATGTTCACCAAATTGATACATTATTCTACTAAAACATAACAAGCAATTAAAAACTAATTTCCTTATTGAAAAATCCTCAGATTGAAACCTTAGCATAACTGACTTTCTGTTTTCCCTTGAGATACGAACATGGTAAACATGTCATAGATTATGTAAATGGAATGGTGCAGGGCAACTCACACCACTGACGGTGGCCAGGGAAAATACACTCACGCCCTTTCCTATAGAGGGAGGCACAAAGACTGCTAGATTTGCTGCAGTGGATGGTCAGGCCGTGCAACCCCCAAGGGTGGACTTAGAGGGAAGGGGTGGCAAATACAGGAGCACCCCTTTATCTGGATCTTTGCCTTCTGTGGGATCAGCTGCCCACCTTCAAGCAAGGACCGAAAGAGTTAACTGGGAAACTTCAGAAATAAACAGATCGTGAGTTTTAAACTCCCACCCTTGTGATTAAGTAGTATGAGGATCTGCACTATGCAGCCCCGCCCAGCCCAGACACGAATCTTCCATGTGTCCAGTGTATCCACATAGTATATGCTGCCCACCCACCAGACGATTACTTGGTAAACTCCTCTGTTATCAAATGGACCTTGGAGGTTTTGCAGTGGCTGTGGTCAAGTGACCCTTATTTGAGTCAATGATGCCAACAACATAGGAGGCCAAACAGAAGCACAGAGTGCTACTGTACAGGAAAAGGTGACAGTTCTTGACTTAGTAAGGAAGGAAAAATGACTTACGCAGAGGCTGCTGAGATCTACAGTAGGAAGGAGCAGAGGCAAGCACAGAATGAGCAGGACTTGGTACTCACCTGTGGCCCTAGGTGTCCACTAGGGGTCTCCGCCCATTTCTCTTGCAGGCAAGGAGGCTGAGCACACACTGCAGCCACTTCCATGCTCTGGAGGGTGGCGCCCAGGACAGCAAGGACAGAGAAGGGCAGATGCAAGCAGGGTCACTGATGAGCAAAGTAGCCCCAGCTTCTCACTATCAGCTCATACTCAGGACGTCTGGCCCTGCCTTGCCTGGGGTTAGGGTTGGCTTGGCTGTTGATCACCTCTGACTCCCAAACTAAGACAGGAAACAGAATGCCCCCTCTGGGTCTCGCAGCTGTGAGTTTTGTTCCATCTGATAAGCCAGCCAGGTATATTTACAGTTTGATTCGTGCATGGTGTTGCAGGAGAGACTGTTACACAGAAGTAAAAGCAAGGCACAACTGAAGCATTTTCATCCTTGGGGTTTATTTCTTTCTCTTTCTTCTTCGTGAAAAGTGCACACATCCCACTCACAGTGAGGCACTATGAGGTCACTGCAAGCAGCTGACGCAGTGCTTTCAATCTGGGGACTCTTACATGAGGTCTCCCATGGAGCTCAGTCACAAGCACAAGCAGCAAGCTCAAGGCTTTAGAGTCTGCGAAACACTGGGCTCAGGCCCTACGACTCCCTCACATCAAACAGCAGCCTCCAAGTGGAGTGGAAAACACTGCTAAGATAAGCCTAAAGGAATATTTGGCCTCAAAGTTGGGGTAGCTTAACAGTTGTTGTGTATGATAAACAGTCACCCTGCTCCAAACCTTGGACACATGGCTTCACTGTCCTGCTACCTTGGTGTTCTGGTCCTGAGACCCAAACCAAGACAGCGCGGTGAGCCAGAGTCCCATCCACAGGGGCAGTCCAGGAGGTGTCGGGGGAAATCTCATCCCTCCAGTGTGACACCACAAGAAACAAAAGCCTTGAGCGTTGTCTTCCCAGGTGGGATGGAAACGTTCACAGTTTTTAAAATTACAGACATTGAGGGCCAGGATGTAGCTCAGTGGTTCCGCCGTCTGCCTCGCAAGTGCAAGGTCCAGAGTTCGATCCCTGGTAACAAACGAGAGAGAGAAAAAATTACAGACATTGAGACTTTTTTTCAATTGGTAATCATTTTTCAATAATTTTCTAGTATGGGGAATAGGAGGCAAAAGTTTAAATCAGTTGAAATTTGTGTGGTAAAGGCAGACAGGTAATCTGGAGATCAGCATTCAACTCGAAAGTGAAGTCTTGGACTTTTTGAGTGTGTGTGTGTGTGTGTGTGTGTGTGTGTGTTTGTGTGTGTACGTGTGCATGTGTGCAAGTGGTCAAGGACTCTTTGTTTTTTTGGTACTGGGGGTCAAACTTGGGTCCTTGTGCTTGTGAGGCAGGTGCCAGAACCTCTGAGCTAAATCCCAGCCAAGGATTCTTAATAAAACCCCAATATTCCAGCCTCTCCTAGGAAAGATTATGATGACAATGGTAAGGATAGGAAAAGGTTCAGTTCACTTCAGTGTATGACTGGTTTAGGTGCAGACCAGCCCTCTCAGCCAGCCTGGCCTGCAGCTGCAGAGAGCTGTCAGCAGGCCTCAGCAGTGGTGCATGCCTGGAGCCCAGGACAGGTGGAACACTTGAGCCCAGGAGCCTGAGTAACATAGCAAAACCCATCTGAATGGCAGGAAGGAAGAAACAGAGGGAGGAAGGAGAGAGATAGAGATGGAGATAGACACAAAGACAGAGACAGAGGCAGAGAAAGTTCCAAGCAGAGTCCTTGGACGCTCAGCTGGTCTTTGGCCAGCAGCCTTACGAACACACACGTTCAGATCTTTGTTGGAGAAATACTCTTTGTGGCTCTCCTGGACTAAGCTCTGGGATTACTTGGGAATCTTAAAGCTGGGCAGAATCTGCCCAAAGTGAAAAAGAGTCTAGAGAAGCTCAAAGGTGGGCAGATGAGCTCTGCTTCCTCACAGGTAAGCAAGATGATCACAACTGCTGTTGATAAGATCCAGCCAGGTCTGATGTCTTCCGGACACGTGCTGACATTCAGCTTTGGAAAAGAGCATCCCGGGTGAGGTGAACGGGCCTGGTGGTTGTGTTTCCAACAGACTCCCTCTGGTGTTTACAGCCAGAAACAATAGAGATCTCAGCTGCGATTAGACTGAAGTCCAACCAGGTGTGGTGAATCACAGCTCTGTGAAGCAGGTTGGACTGAGCTCCACTGTTCTCTAGGGGAGGCAGGAGGAGATGCTGAGATACAGTTCTCTTTTCTTGCTTGGACCAGATGCCTCCCAATACTGATACTGAACTTGTCTTGTGGAGGAGGAGGAAAGAGACCTTCATTTCACTTTATAACCTGTGTTGCTGAAACCTTAGCTCTCCTTTCTCTTGGCGATACCGAGTGATGACTCAGGGCCACCTGGGCTTCAGTTGTGTCATCGTGAGAACCTGGTGGATAGTGACGGGCAGAGAAAGGTGCTGTTGGGTTACTCGCCTCTGCATGGCCCTGGTGTGTCCAAAGAAAGTCCATTTCTGACACTTCCATCTAGTTATGTGGCCTGCTCCTTCAAGTGGCCAGTTCACAGGACACAGACTTATTCACAAGGCAAAGAAATCTCAGGAGCTGTGCATTTTCAGAATGCTGGGAGAATGACTGGGGAAAAGGGCCAGGGAAGGCTGACTGAGTTTCATCAACACCGATTTTGGGCTCCTTCCCTACCCGTATCATCTCCCTCCCTGTGCTTCAGTTCCCTCATTTCTGAAATTAAAAGTGCAATGTTTGGAGCCCTAGAATGGTATGACTTTTGTGGACTCCACACATACCCTTTTATGGATTTCTATGGATTTCGAAATGTTTTTTTACATATATTGAAATCCATAAGCCAGGCAATGAAAATAATAAGGAAGAGGACTTTGCTAAAAGACAGAAGATCTGTTTTCATTTTTTCTTTTCTGCATTTGCAGTAGGTTGGGGCAGAAAGTTCCTGCCTGTCCCTGTGTGGGCGTATGGCAGGTAACAAATCTGATTCAGAAAGTCAAACTCTAAGCAGACTCTCCCTTCTGTTGTTCTGCCTGCATCTGTCCCTGCTTTCACTCTGGGCTCTGCTCCGAGTCAACGCCACTCTCAGCCGAGAACAAGGAGGTCAGTGTGAGGTGTGGCTGTCTTTCCTCACCCATGGGGGGAAGAAACCCATGCTCTCTCTCCTCCATGTTTCCCTACATTATTCTCAGTCTTTTAGCTCTGGGGAGAATTCTGCCCAGCTTCCAAAACTCCCAAATGATCCCTGGGTGAATCCCAGGACTTCTGGAAAGAACATTTCTCCAAAAAGCATCTCAGGTTACCTATAGTAAGAGGCATTCTTGGAATTTTCTAAGCTGCCACGCGAGTCTGGCTTCAGTAAACCCACACTTGCCCCCCAGGCAGATAGGTACTGACTCTACCTCCAGGGCTGTAGCTTGGCACGGACTGGGGCCATTGCGGGGATATGACCTTGCTTAGGTTTCCCAAGACCACTCCAACCTTTGAGTCTGCTGTGGTCGCAACTACCTGGAACTTTGTCATGTGTTCTGAGAGAAGCAACCTCCTGAGGCGTCATTCGTCAAGAACGCTTTAATCATTTTTACCTTAGAAGAAGGATTTGGATCCTTCTCCTCACATACTTGTTTCACGCAGTTCCCAGACAATCATAAAAATACCCAGATGAAACTCAAGTTGAGCAAAACCAGGAAATGAGCTGGGGCCTGGGAAGAAGAAAGAGAATTGAAAGCATGATGCTGGGAAAATATCCGATCTCCATTCCAAGCGACACATTCCAGCCTTTTGTATTTAAACAGTAATTTTCTTGGTATACTTTTAAATTTACAGGTTGCATAGTTGGTTTGTAACAACATTAAAAAAAGACCTTGTGATGGCAAAGCATTAAAAGAAACGTGTGCAAGTCTGAAACAGGCCACGCCCACCCACCGCCTTTTAGTCTCCAACATGTGTGTTTGCTAAACCCGAACTTCAACCCACTTGTGCCTAATTCAGGAAGCCAGTTACCGTATTGGAAAACATTTCACAATCGATCGGCCGCAGCAGCTTGTTTACAATTCTGGGGTGACCAGGGGAGACAGTGGAATCTACATATTTCCAAGAGATCTTGGAAATCAAGAAACTTCTTCCAAAATTCTTTCTCTTAAAGTGTTTCTAAGCAAGAAAAAGCAGGAAGGGAAGTTAGGCCCTGCTATCACCTCGCTCAACTCCTTCCACTATCTTTAGGGGTATTATCTGTATTCCCCAAGAGAGAAACTGAGGCTCAGAAAAGAGCACTCAAATGTCCCATCGCCTCCAGTCTGGTGTGCAGGTTTGGACTCACTCATGTCCATGGCTGACTCCCCTATGCTGAGAGATGAGAAACAGAATAAAACGTTAGGATTCACATCTGCCGCACACCTCAAAATACTGTTACGATGATTGCAAAGTGTACTTTGTGCAGTCATTTCACCAATTCTGAAAACAAAAATATTAAAATCTGTGCTACTTGGCTGGATCACCGAGAAACCACTTTTTTTTCTTAGTTCCAATAAAAAATGAAACTGTAAGTCAGGACTGCATGGGTGAGCTTTGCTGCCTCATGCACAGGCTTGAATGACAGGGCGTGTGTTCGTGCGAGCCCCATTTCATATGTGCAGAAGTCTGTACACGTCTGGATTCAAGGAGTACAGTTTGGAAGAGCCCTGAGAATAAATTGGTTTTAATGTGGGTAAGGCTCATTCAGTAAGAACCAGGGGAGTGGATATCCTTATCCCCTGTCTGATGCATTGTGAAATGCTGACCTTCATCAGCTTCTGATTCATCAGAACCAAGGTACCTGGGATTACAGAGAGGAACCTGACAGATAATCACATGAGGCCCGAGTTGAGTGTCACCTTCACAGAGGCAGATCCATGGCTGCGGGGAGGCCTGACAGCCTTGTCAAAGGCTTGGCAGGTTCTGAAGTTTTCTCGTCGGGGCCATGTAAACACCTGCCTGGTTTGTTCTCCTTGCACCTGTTCCGCAGAGATGATCCCTGCTTTCCTCTTAAGGGATCTGAGCGTGAGACACGCTCAGAGGTGCACAGCCATAAACGGTTTCGGCCACTCCCTCGTTTGTCTTCTTTCCCTTCTCCTTGTTTTGCTCTCCCCTTCTTCCTCTTCCTCTTCTCCGTGTTCCTGGGGAATGACATGAACAGCCTTCACACTGAGCTGCAGTCCCAGATCATTTTTAAAAATGTATTATATCACTAAGTTGCCCAGGCTGAATCCGAACTTGTGATCCTCCTGCCTCAGCCTCCCAGAGTGCTGGGATTTGGGGCATGGATAGCCAGGTGTGGCTGTTTCTGAAGCTGAGATGGCCAGGCCTTCTCCAAGAATTCCCCATACAGCTTTCCTGGAATTGTGCAGAGCACTGCACCTTTAAGGGCACCTTTTCCAGGACCCTCTTACGAATCTGTCAACAAGATCAGTCCAAGGGCTGTGAAATGAGGATATGCTAGGAAACAAGGATATGGTAGGAATACCATAATGCAAAGCAATTCGAGATCTATTTTATTACATAAGCTAGACTTGAAGAAGTAGCAGAGTTCTACTTCTTTTCCTCTTTGGTAAAAGCCTTGAGATGTTTCCCCATCAATCCAGGCTAATTACATAAATTATGGGCAAAACATTTCTAAGGCAAATTTCAGTTTAGTTGGTAAAATGTCCCGAGAAAAACAGTGCCAATTCGAGAGTTCTGCCTGGCCTAACCCCGAGTAGTCATTTCCTGATGGTCAAACCAGCCACACAACTGCAAACAAATGAGTAAGGGCTCCAGAAGGAAAACCTGCCCTGGCCGGGAGGGGGAACGACCATTCCTCCTCTGGACGAGACGCTCCTGTGAGATCCAGTCACTGCCGACCCAGGCCACCCAAGCGGTGGTGGAGATTCCTGGGCTCAGTGGCCTTGAGCCCGCAGTGACAGGAGAAGTGCTCACACAGCCGAGTCCCGATGTGGTGGCTCCTAGGAGCTGGCTCCCAGTTTCCCAGGGACTGTTTATGGGGTGTTGCACTTGGGCCCCCATTACCCAAGGCAGCACCTCCAACACCCCAGGGAAAGCCTGACACCGCGCATGGCCCCCCAGCCCCATGTACACTGTTTCTTCTGAACATGCTTTCCCATGGTGATGTTTAATTTGCAAATTAGTCTCCGTATGAGATTAACAATAATACACAATAGCAAAATAATTCTAGCATACACTGTACTATAAGAAAAATTATGTGTATGTTCTCTCTCTCTCTCTCTCTCTCTCTCTCTCTCTCTCTCTCTCTGTCTTGGAAGAATCAAGACAGATATCTGAATTTTGCACTAGGGCTAAGTGAGGGTATGGAGCGTACGGAGCGTAGGTGAAAGGGAAGGAGGTGAGCCTCTGCCTGTCCCGGGCAGGGGGCGCTGGAATTCCAGGACCTCCCACTCGCAGGCGTCTTGCCCAGCCGCGCCCCGCATGCTCCTGCGCGGGCTGGGGTGACTGTGACCGAGGCCCTGCGGGCATGAGGATGAGGCCCCTGACTCTTTCTCCCTTGTCCTTCACAAAGCATGGGGACTAGGAGGGGTGTCGGAAACATCGCTACGATGCCCCCTATAGTCATGAAAGCTTGGACAAACTTTCACAGTTCTCAGCAAATCGCTGAGAACGTTAAGTGTGCGTTCTGGCTGCAGAAGGTTTTTCCGGGATGCTGTTCCAAGAGAAGTAAAGGGAGTGGCTATTCTGAGCTTTCGCACAACTGAGTCTGTGCCCTGCTCCCCTCTCCCGAGAGAGCCCTTTGCGCTTGGTCGGTGAGCGTGGACTGTCCTGCTCTCCCGGCCGCTCCTCTGTGCCCCCGGGAACCCTCTGGGCCCCGTGTCCCTGCTCCTGCACCTCGTGGACACTGCTCAGCCTCAGGCAGGACGAACCGCTCGCATCACGCCGAGGACTGGTTTCGACCAGCGGGGCTGGGAACCAGGCAGTGGCTTCCGCCTCCTTCCCGGTGGGCAGCACGTGGCGGAGTCTCGGAGACACCTGAAGGTCGCCCCACGAACATCACCCTCCCTCCTCCCCCGCATCCCTGCGTCTTCTCCATAGGCACCAGATGTTTAATTTTTCTATTGTTTTAACCCATGAATCACCTTGTTTATGTGCATTCTCTGACGATACAGTAGCCAGGCAAAGCATGAAATGAAAATGGGGGGAAGAGTTGCACTGGAGGAACTAAACTAGAGGGATGGCAAAGAAATTCATGCTGGGCGAGCCATGTGCGAACAGACAGCGCAGTTGCAGTTCGGAGTTCGCAGCCTCAGGCGATAGCGATTTTTCCTTACAACGTAACTAAGAATTCTTCCCCCAAACCCCCGTAATTTTGTGGAAGCCACAAATATTTTCTGCAATTTTTTTGGAGAGGTTTGCAAGTGGCCAATCCGAGAGCGTTATTCAGTTCTCCTTGCTACTGATTGGCTGCTCTCTGTAACCCCTCCGGCAGAGGCACCCGCTCTCTGCATCCTCACAAGCACCCACTGTACCGCGCGTGTAGCCGTCTCGAGTGTTCTCCGTTTTATTCTCCTTAAAGCCCTAAGATCCCTAAGATGCCGCCAAACACCCTGCGTCTTCTAAGGCTTTATTAATATAGCGTTTTATCAAATTAAATTACATAGCCGCAGGAGACAGCATATTTAGGATTTAAACCATAAAACTAGGCATCTTTGGACCATATCTGAAATTGGCAGTTTTTCACAATCTGCTGGTTCTGTGGGAAGGCAATCCCCACAAATCGCAGGGTCCAGTGTACCAGACGGGAGGTTTGTGGCCATCATACACTCCTCAGTCCAAGGGCAGGTGCGGCTTTGGCCCCTGGCCTGCAAGTCCACAACAGGAACGTCCTCTTCTGGAAGCCTTCCGTGTGCACAAGAATGTCCACATATTCATCTGCCTTTTCTCCTGCTAATCTTCCTACTGTCACTTGTTTCAGGAGATCGAATTATCAAACTTTATTCCCTAAAGATTTTAAAGCATTGCCTCCTTCAAAACCTCCCAGTAACGTTCCACTACGGTTGCTATGACTACCCATAAAGCTAGAAAAATACAATAGAATTCTCAGGGTTCTGGGGCAGCCACTTCTTCCATCCAGGAAAAGTTCAAAAGCCACAAGCCTTTGAGCGAAGGCTTAGTTGTTCTTGAGCCCACAGTTGTGCTCTGATGGTGGTAGAGACAGGGATGGAGGAAACAGGAGAAGACGACAATGTTCCCTGTGGCCAGGAGAGTAGGTTTGCTGAGATGCTACAGCGGCAATGTTCATTGCCTAAAATCCTCCAGTGTTTCCACAGACATAAGATACACAATGCAGATGCAAGAATAAACAGCACTTTCCCTCCAAAGGGCAAGCATAGACCTGTATTAGTGCTTACAGGAGGTTGTAGGGCTGGGGCAAGGCTCCTCAAAGACTGCACACACTGTGAATCAGACTTAATGCTGGACACAGAAGTGTACAAAACTGGCTTACAGCAGCTGCCCACAGAGTCAAATGTGGAAGACTGCAAAAGATCTGTCTACTTGCTAGAGATCTGAAGGATCCAGTTAAAGGGCTGGAGCCCATAGCAATGTCCCATAGGCCAAAGAATCCTCAATGAAAAACCAAGGGTTCTGTGTCTGAGCCTGCAGTTCGAAAGGCCAGTGCCGGAGCAAAGAACCTTGCTTAAAGCCAGGAGAAGATGACCAAGGTGAAGGCGAAGACCAGAGCTCCTCCAAAGATAATAGCTGTGGCTTCTCAGAGGGAAATCAGCTGAAATCATTCCCCTACACACCCCGCCCATTCTTCTTTTTATACCATTCCAACAACAATCCTCCTTAAAGTGTTTCTTCTACACCCAGCACTGTGCTGACTCCGTTCAGCTGGGCATTCTCACCTAAGTTCACAGGAAATCACTTATGTACCACAGGACCATAGGGAGACACTGGGTATCTCTGGCTGGTTTTTGGTTTATTTTTTACGTTGTTTGTTTATAAACATCTTTATTTCTATTAAGCTACATCTAAGCTACAGGAAGACCAAAAAGACCTCAAATAATCTTACCTTTTACTTATTTTCTTTCAGATCTTAAGACCATCTAAATACATTCTGAATTCTGAATACAGGAAATCACTCATTAGTTTATTTCCAGTCATTGTGCATGCACTTGCTGTGCACCTAATTCTGTGTCTACTGATTGTGTTTACAACATTCATGGAAAAAAATAGTGCATACATTTCTTACAAGGCTTCCAAATCCGGTAGAAACTATTAACAAAATTTGAGTTGTTGAAATTACAGAGTGAAGAAAACTTGTTTCTATTCCTTGTTAAAAGGAAAAGTTGGAGGGAAATTTTCTCCCTTAGTTGTAATTTATTTGTGGTTTATTCTGGAGCCCGAGAAGTCACTCATGTGTTTTAATAGCCTTTCTCCTATTTAAAATTCTCTTGGGTGAAGAAAGAATCTGAGGTATATGGAAAAGTTGCTTATCCTGAGTGATCATTCATGGAATTAACACAATGTCCAAAGTTGGCTTTGTTAGGTCAAAAATAATCACGAGCTACAGAGATGACATCAAACTCCAGTGTTTCCACTTAAACCTGATGTTTCTCACTCAGAAGTCTGGGTGGAAATGGGGGTTAGTAAATATGTGAAAGGAAGTCAGAATTTGTTGTTGGTATTTCCATGATTGAAGTAGAAAGGACTGACATTTCATATGTTTTTGTTTCTTTTCCCCATTTGATAAGTTAATGATGGGCAGGTTTAAAACAGTATGCGGGGATATCTGTATGGGACTGGGCCACCCAGCCTCAGGGGGCAGACTTGGTTCAGAGTCCTGCTCCAGTTAGTGGCAACTGGTAAAAGGAGTTAAGAGTTAGTGGATAATTTCAAATGAAATGACCTTCCCGGTCACCTCCATCAGCACTGAGCTGGGACTGTGACTTGGAGTGTACCGTAGGGGTACAGAAACCTAACCTTTTCACACTTGACAGGAAGAAACTCTAGAGACCAACGTTGGACAAGCAGAGGAATGTTATGGTTGACAATACACAGCTGTATGTGATGCACCCTTTAAATGAAAGGCCAAACAGCAACAAGATGTGGAGCTTGTGGAAAAGTCAAAATGGAACCTCGGGGTGTTTTTTGCACTAACGTGTCTGTGTGCATGTGTGTGCATGCATATATGTGTTGCTGTGTTGCTTTGGGTCTTTCTGTTGAGCTTCAAAAGATACTTAATTTTTATTCATCCATGTTTGTAGTGCACAATGACTGCGTTCACTGAGAGTTGGTTGTGTACATAACTCTGTGTGTACATAATGTCATAATTTTCTTTTACCTTCTCTTTTCCTCTCCTCTCACTTGCCTCCTTCCATCTATAGATCCTGATTTGATTCTTAAATCTCCTCTTTCTCATTGAATCGTAAGCTTGCTATAATCCTAAAGTTCCAAGATAATGCCTTTCATCTAGCTAGGTAGATGCATCCACTCATAAAATCTATTGTAATCCACTAATAAAAAAATTAGAATATCCTCAACACATTTTACCAATTATGTTTTAAATTTAATTTTTCTTAGTCCATGTTGGAGCATATTATGATTACATTCACTGGGGGGGAAGTGGGACATGAACATAACACACCTGGTTTGTTTTACATCTCCTTCCCCTCTTCCCTGCCCTTCACCTTTTGGTCCCCCTTCCCACTTGCAAAAGATCTATCTCCCTGTTTCTAAAACCTGTCTTTTATCTTGCTGCTTCTTTTATTTATACTTTGGGTTTCTCATACAGGAGAAACCATTTGATATTTAAACTTGTAAGTCTCATCTATTTCACTTAACACACTTTTTGTCCCATGGTCTTCTTCCCCTGGGTAGACTGTGCAGTCATTGTCTTTGGAGTCCTCCTGCCTCCTTCCTTGAGCTATTTCGCCTTTTGCCTTTCCTGGGCCAGAGCCCCTACTTGGTGGTGCCCAGGCACCCTGGGGTCCATGCTGTGGTGACATTGCAAGTCCCCAATGCTATCTTGGTTCAGTCCCATTGTTGCAAAATTTAAGAGACAGGAGAAACCATGGGTGAAACAGAAGGATTTGATTCCAGGATTTTAGGTGCACACCAGCCCAGCAGATTTACATCCAAAGGCTGAGCCCTGAACAAAGGAAAACCTCCAATTTCTATACATTTGGTCAAAGGAGGTTGGCCTACCTGGTGGCATACAACTTAGGCATGGGCAAGCAGAACAAAGGCAGCTCGTTAAGCTGTTAAATTTTGCAAGGTAACATGCCAGTGGTCTTGGTCAGTAAAAACAGGATGTTATGAGAACAGGGGGTTATAAAACTTTACTTACAGTGACAAAGTTACAGATTTTACTTGCATTGGAACAACAACAACACCTGGCCATGTTGCTTAGGCTGGGGAAACTTGTTTTTTCCCCTCTTTAGTCCTGCTGTATCATCATCTGTAAAGTGGGGGCAACAATGGCAGTAACAGTAACAGCTGTGTGACCCTAGGATTAACAGATACATCATCGCTGATGCTCACTGTGTCTGCCCTGGTCCTGTGCTTTCCTTATGTCGAGATACATCCTGTTGCATCCCATGAATGCAGGCAAAGCTGATATTTAACAAGGGGAGCTTGTCACCAGACAGGGGTCTAGAAGGTTCTTCAAAGTGTGACCTGCAGCCTATGCCGAGAATTAAGTTGCGGGTTCGCTGATACCAGTGCAAAAAGAATTCTCAGGGTGCATCAAAAAGAGACACAGAGGGATTTATTATTCAGAAATTTAAAGTACTCATTCAGAGTTATAGAGCATAGGCCCCGGAGAGAGATGCCTCATGGTGTGGAGCTGCATGTGTCTACCAGGTTCACAGCGTTCTCAGGACAGTGATCTGGGTTGTGTCCCCCTGTCTGCCCATCTGGGCTGGTCACAAAGCAAACCGCTGCCCAGTTAGAGGCTGACGCCCATCCCATTCCTACTGCGGTTTCCTTGTACCTGGGGAGCTGGAGCCAAGCCGTTCCCAGCGAATGGCAGCCCAGAGCCCGAGTGGTGTCTCCTGTGTTTGAGGCACTTGACAAAAAAATGCAGCCCAGAGCCCGAGTGGTGTCTCCTGTGTTTGAGACACTTAGGAAAAAAAAAAAAATTTTTTTTTTTAATGAATTTCCTGGAAGGGAAAAATAGCTTGAGTAACCTTTGTGTCCTGAGCCCGCGGTTTTTCTTAAAAGCACAATTTTAACATTTCAATCTTCCCCGGTCCCTTCTTTTTATTTTTATTTCTTCTACTCTACCTCAAAGTGACCGTCCTACACACACCCAGCTTCTAAAGGCTCCGGGCCTGCCCTGTAGTCACCGGATTCCTATTATGAAACCACGTTCATTAAATTGATAGCAGAGCTTGTAGCACACAGATCTTGCTCATTCAACTTTTATTATCTTCACCCTTCTTTGCTATCGAATTCTCTAGAATTCCACCCCGGTAGCGGAGCGAGGGCCACCCAAACACTGAGGTTCCGCGCCCCTCTGCCAGCTGTCACAACACTGAGCCTTCCGGGGACCATGGCCTTCTGCCAGGGAATCGCTGGTGGGTGTGACCCTGGCATTAGCCTGTCAGCCCCTGGAGAACGGACCCATGACAGCCCTCCGCCCTGCACCCTGGCTGCCTAGTACATTTCTGGAATTCAGTAGGAACCTGATAAACGAGATGGATGAATATCTCTGTGGAAGAAGAGGGCCTCTCCCCCC
>NW_022900942.1:64914258-64944229 GCF_012274545.1 Fukomys damarensis
CTCTCTCTCTCTCTCTCTCTCTCTCTCCCCCACCTTTCCCCCAGAGCAAGCTCCTTCTTTCCTATTTCTCCTTGAAGTGAGCCTTCAGCCTAAAAATTTCTCTGCCATCTCTGGAAACCAGTGGTGACATTATGGGAAGTAAAGATAGTAGAGGTCTGTGACAATACATTTTCTAAGCAGTGATAAACAAACTCTTCAACGTGTACCTTGTAAAGTCCTGTACATTTTTTCTTGTTGTTTTAAAAAGCCAAAATGATATTTTATTGTTTTTCATAATATTAATGAAAATAAAATAGTTCCTTCAAATTTTGTTTATCTAAAGGGTATATGAATAAATTTCTGAGAGTTCACCATCTCTGCCCATGTTTCAATGCCATCAGGATGCTTGTTTGATAGCGTGTTTTTGTGGTTTCTGCTAATAATCCTCTACTATCCCAAATAAGAGGTAAATTTGCATCACACCTTAGAAAGAGTGGGGAGCTGGATGTTCCTAAAGGATGGAATTCAGTACTGGCTAATTCTCCCGACTTCCCCAGTTTTGTTGAGGTCATTCAGGGGGATGGATAACTTCACAGATGTATTTTAGCTCAGGACTTAGTCATTCAGACGCCTGACACCACGGAGCGCAGCCGGAGCTGGAGTCTCAGAAATTACTCAAATGAGGTCTCCAGACGGGGTCTCAGGCAGAGCACTTTGGCCTCCCGTCCATCTGCAGACATGCGCCACATGTCATCTCTGCCCCTCGGGGTCCTGGTCAGTGTCTCACTTGGGGTCTGTACAGTCAGCTGCCCGGATCCCCATTAGGACTTCCATGATCGGTTGTCTTCCTGCTTTTAAGTTCCACTTCTGTGCATAGTTTAATGCACAGAATCTGTTCAGAGAAAAACATGTAGTGATAGCTTATAAATAATGGATTGGAGGGCCGGGGATTTAGCTCAGCAGTTCAGTGGCCTGCCTTGCAAGCACAAGGACCCAAGTTCAGTCTCCAGTACCAAAATAATAATAATAATAATAATAATAATAATAATAATAATAATGGATTGGAGGCAGTCAAGACGGCAAAGTGTACCCACCACCACAAAAAGTCTCTAACACAGCTTTTAATTTATAAAGAACGTATGTGAGCTGGTGGTCAGCTAGAGCCAGCTGTGGTTACTGGCCAGAAGTGATGTCAGGAGATTGTTTTCCCCCACAGCCTGGGGCAAGTGGAACTTCCGGAAATGTTGGGGGATCATGTGACCACAGAAGCGGAGTCCTGGAAAAGTGAGGAGACCCAAGGCAAGACAGGTGGGGACCCACTCAATCACAGTCTCTCCGGAAGTTCATACTGTCATTTTCTTGAAAGGAAGGACAGTTTCCTTAGCCAATTATAGCAGATAAGTTTAGAAAGAACAGATCTCTCTTTCAAGTTCCGTTCTCTTTACATAAATCCTGAAACAGTTCAAATTTCCAAGATTAACCTTTTGAGACTATCTCCCATTTCACCATCACACAGCAGACCAGGCCAGCAAAGGGGAGAGATGGACTTGAAAAGTCAGCTGCTCCTGTAATGATCATTTTGCTGCTCTGCACCTCTGGGTGCACTGAGGGGAGGGGTCGCTGCTTCCCCGGAGGCCAGAGGAAGTGGAGAACCGGATTGTCTCGATTGACTTCTTGGGAGTGGACAGAAACTTGCTTTTCTAATCCCTCCTGTGTCCGGGGAAGGGAGGCGGGCACCACTTCGTGTTGGGCTGGAGAATAGCATGGGGCACATGGGGCCAGGATGTTGTCCTGTGCGGTGGTTCCCTGCTTTCTTTAGAAAAGTTTCTTGAGAAATCGCTTCACTGGTTTTCCATGCCGAGACTCCAACTCTCCACCACTTAGATGTTTCTTCCTTTTATGTAACCACTCACTTGAGAAGTTCTCTGACCTACGAAAAAAGTTACTGAATGAAAAATCCTTACTTGTTCTGTATTTCACAAGTGAAATGAGAAACCCTGAAGACAACTTGTTTTTTCCTAGTAAAAGATTTCTATCCCAAGTGGAAGTTTCCTAGGAATATGAAACTGGCCTTTTAGTAAAGTAGCTTGTGTTTGTTTTTTAAAGGAATGGCTCCGTGTCCCAAAAGCCAGATATTTCGAACCTGGTTTCCGGTGTTGAAGCAAGCAGGAAATCTGCAGTGTAACCTCAAGTGAGAGTAAAGTTATGCAACCTCAGAGGTGTTGGGGCCAAAGCTAAAATAATACATATACTGTACTATGGAAACCCCTAAATTGTCTAGGAACAAATGCCAAGGAAAGAAGGCAGAGACAGGGTAGAATAGATTAAAGGACAAGTCCCTCACACTTGGTTGGTTATCACTGCATTTAATGTGAAAGGCTTAGGCGCCTGAGTGTAATCAGAGAGATTTGCTGCTGGGACGCTCAAATTATAGTTAGGACATGATGAAAAGAGTCTTCGCATAACACTCTGCAAAGAAAAAGTTAGAAATACCGCCAGCATTTCCAGGCAATTAACTTTGTGTTTTACGAATGGATAAAGAAGAAAATGTTAATATAGAAGAGATCGTGGCTGCAAATTTACCTTTGGGTCACTCTCCCTTCTGCTGGTCAAGATGCTCTTAACTTCAAATCGAATAAGATTTATCACTGATGTTCTGATGAATGCCTTTGAGGTGAATGGAGAAAAATCACTCTTAGCTCATAACTAAGAAACACTATAACGCAAAAGCAGAAGCCTGATGTGCCTGTTGTCACACATCGGGGTGAACAAGGAGGGGAAATATTCTAATTTTAAGAGTGAGGGAGAATTTCACAGAGTTCAGTGTGGACTTACAGGAAGAATGGACTGGAAGTCACTAAGTCAGACATCTTGGCCTCTCAGTCATAAAGAGGGACGATCCACACCCCCTTTGCCTGAATTATAAGTTTCATGTATCTTCCTCCATTTTGTGAGGCTTTAATCTTTCCCCGTCCCCTCCTGGATGTCACTCAGTGTGTGCTGGGGAACCAGCTGCCTCCTTTGGGTCCTAGCGAGGACGGTTTTGTGTTTTCTGAGATCAGCACGTGCAACATGGGATAAGCAAAGGCCCTGTCCGTGAAAGCCTGACTCTGGAGGCACACGATGCATAGGCAATTTCCTAGCCTCAAACTACATTTCAGACTCCTGAGCTGCCTTCCAAAGGCAACGCAGAAACCCCATTGTCTGGTCGCCCCTATAAATCAGGTTCCACTGTCCCTGAACTATGAACAGGTCACTCTGTCGGGACAATCAGTCCGAAGTGCTCTGGTGTCTAACTCACTGAGCTGCACAGACACAGGGCTGAGACTAAAGCCACACCCCGAGCGTGTCAGCACCTCGCCTCTTCAGAAATGCAGCTCGCCAGTGCCCAAGCTGAGGAGCTCTGTGCTCAGGGTGTCTACTTAACCTCTCTGTCCTCCAAACCTATCTCCAGTCTTGTTCTTCCTCGTGGAGATGGGATTTTAGAGACCTTGTTATTTCAAAGCAATGTGCCATTGTGGAAAAGACCATGCGCCCTAACTTCACATGCACAGGAGCTCGTTATGCTTCCTCTCTTTCATCTCCATCACCCAGATCATCCATGGGACCTGTGCTCTGGTCTCCTAGGAGAACAGAGTCAGTGTCTTCCCTGAGGGCTCTCAGAGTGGCAGCTTGGCCCTTGGGCTGTCCGTGTGGAGGCCAGTGTAAGGTCCTCAGGTCACACTGGGTGCTGCCTTCCTGCGGGACTGAGGTGGTCCTCATGGGACCCTGAGCCACTCTCTGAGAGCAGGATATTGGGAAAGTGCCCTCCTCTCTCTGGCCTCCTGTCTCAGGTGATCTCTCCTTGCATGCATTCTCCTGCCAGGGAGATTGGATTCCCTGTCCCAAGCAGAAGCCAGCACTGTGCCCTTGAACCTTTCCTATTTGAGCTGATCTGCCTCAGTTTTTTTTACTGATACCAAAGAAACTAATGTGGTCTTATCTTGTTGGTACCTTTTATTTCTTTGATCCCTACACTGGAAATCCCAACCTTACCTGGTTCGAAAAATCCTTCCCGTAACATGTTGACCCCAAGTTAGTTTGGGCCCTCTGGTCACCCGTAGTCTTTTTATGGATATTTAGCACATGGAATTGTAAACGTTGTTTGTATATATATCTCTGTTCTGTTATATGGTCTTATCTTTAAGAACTTTCTGTTGCTGGCCACCAACATTATGTGGTACTGAGTGGTATTCAGCATACATGAAAAAAAATGACCAATATATAAGCTAAAGAGTCAGAGGTAAAGCAGTGTGTTGCTTTTGTAACAATGAATCTTTTAAAAGATACTATTTAATTTATAGACTTATCTGTTCATCATAACTGAAGAAATGTGTGGCATCATAAAAGCCAGTGGCATCATTTCTCCAAAAGTTCAAAGTTTTCCATCCTATTGTTAGTATCGCTTGGTTTTTGTTTGAAAATGTTTACTTTTAATGGACAAAAAGCGGTTAGAATGACAAAAAGGATGCATGAAGGTGTGGAGACTTAATTGCTCGAGATGCTTACTTTGCTCAAAATGGAGGCAAAACAACGAGCAGAAGTGAGGCTGATGTGCGAATCCCCCCATCCTGCATGGACTGTGCTAGAATCGCTAAGGCCGGAGAGCATCCCAGGGGATGCACAAGGCTCCAGAAACCCAGCTTCTCAGTGTGGTTTTTGCCTTGGTGGAGTTCAGGCCGAGTGTGGGGCTGTGTTCTGAGGGACGCCTCCCTGTGTGAGCCCAACGTGTCCTTACCGAGGTAGCCGCAGCGTCACAGGCAGTGAGTGTCTCGGGGACCCACTGCATGCGACTGGGATGACAGGCTCTGTCACAGAGGCCTGCGCTGGGCAAGCTTCTTGACCTCCAACTCGTGTGCGCCCATCTGCACGGGGACTGATGACACTGACGGCCACCACACGGGGGGCACGGGGCTCCTCAGCACCCGGCGGCATTGGCTCCGGGATTTCCCACAGGTACCACGCTGTGTGGATGCCCAGGACACTCTCTCGAATGTCACAGAATCTGCAGCTAGCCCACCTGCATCCTGCCACGTCATTTAAATCCAGATGATTTGTCTCTGATACAGTGCAAATGCTATGCTGTTATCCTGTATTATGTAGAGAACGGTGACAAGAAAAAAGTCGGTACATGTTCAGCGCAGGTGTCATTCTTTTCCGACCATTTTCAATCAGTAGTTGGTTGCATCTGCAGATGTAAAACCTGCAGACACAGAGGCCTGGAGAGCTGACTGTTTCTGCCAAGTGCTTTCTTCTCACTTGACACTCAGCGGGCGTTTGGCAAATAGTAACGTCTGCCGGTATTGACTAGTAATGTCTGGTGTCTGCTGCTGTCGATGTTGGTGGTGATAACACTCTGTTCTTGGCTCCAGTGAGAACACACAGTTTCCCTGGGATCAAGGAACTGAGTGTGGGCATCAGGGTCACAGCGTGCTGGCTCGTGCCCCTTGGCTCCCAGCGCCCCGAGGCTGTGCTCTCAAAGTGACCCTCCCATTGCTTTGCTCCAGTTTTCATCTTCGTCCCTGTGGATCTCTGGGTACAGGTCAGTTGCACAGACCTTGTGTAAATTAAATCTTTGCTCTAGGTGTTTCCTCGTTTTCATATTCACTCAGTCTGTCTCGTCACTTCCCAGAGCCCTTGATTTATCGGAGCACCCTAAACACTTCATCAAAAGCAAATATTTCTTCTAAAAACTATTCTCGGTGGCCATCACTGTCCATTTCTAGGATTTTTCATTTTTAGCTATCAATAGCTCATCTTCAGTATAGTGAAGACATAAAACTGTCCCTACAGCTGAATTTGAGACCAATGGTCAGTAAGGAAGTACAGATCTCATTTATGAGTATCTCTTGAGCTCACAATAACAATGTAAATAATAAGCCATTATTTTCTTAGTGCATAGCAATATATATACTGTATATATATATATATATATAGCAATATATACTATATATATAAAGCAATATATACTATATATAAAAAGCAATATATATACTATATATATAAAGTTAAGTTGCTCTGGAATCACACAGCTTGTTGGAAGTTTGACCAGTTAGAAAGGGATCAGAACCGAGATGGGTTTAGCTCCACCGCTAGGCTCACCTGAGCCACACCCAGTCTCCATCATCAACTGTGAAGAAAGAATTGTATTGTGAGATGCGCTTACCATTGTTGATTCAGTTAGCTACAGCCTGATTGCGCACTAACATTTTCTGTTGTTCCTGCACAGTTCTAGCTCATTCAGCTAGAATCATCGGTGGCTTATTAATGACATAACAAGTGACAAAAACAGTGCATGAAACCATAGAAACACTAAATCCATTCTCTTGTCACAAGACACCCAAAGGTCTGCCTCTCATCCACAGACTGGGTGGAAGACAGAGTAATGTGGGCTGGAGTGCGAATTCAGGTAGACTGAGCTTAACATTACATAGAGCATATGTAATTCATTTGGGTCTAGAAGAGATCGAGAAAGCCCATGGTGAAAATCATGACCAGCAGGGTATGGAGAAAGTCGGTTTCTGTCTTTGCAGAAGACAAAGACTCAGCCATCAGCAATGTCCCCACTCCCCCATAGCCAGTGCTGGGCTTGTGGTAAGGCAGCAGGCACCAGGGTTGCCCTGTTGCTTCGGCACATGGGCATGTGACGGCTTTCCATCACTACAACAAAATGCCCAGAGCATCAGCTTACCTGGCTAAGACTTTCGGAGCTTCCGTCCACAGGTACCCGGTCCCATTTCTCAGGGTCTTGCCCCAGAACACCCTGACAGAGCACACAGCAGAGAGGAAGTTCTCACCTCCTGGGCAGGAAGCAGAAGAGGAGAGAAGGGGCCAGGCTCACATGGTCCCCTCCCAGGAGCCTCTCACCCCTCGGGTCCACCACCTCCCAGTGGCACCACGGGGACCGAGGCTTCAACACAGGGCCGTGGTGGCGACTCCAGAGTCCGGGCCGCTGCAGGGAGACTCTGGAGCACAAGCTCGGTTCACGAGGATGGAGAACAGCAAAACCTTCAAAATAATCACGTTTCTTTCTTTGCAAATCAAGCCACAGCAACAGGCTGTAAATCTGGTGTCTTACCAGTCGCCGACGGCCTGGGGATGAGCATTTGTCTGAGAACTGAAGGCACAGAGCTCCCTTCTCCTCCAGGAAAGCGCCTACTGTGCGAGCACTTCCGCCCTGGTGGTCCCTGAGGGCACAGAGCTTGCTGTGTGGCAGGCACTGTTCTAGGCTGTTGCCACGCTCCCAGTTAGTCCCCTCAGGAAGTTCACGAAGCGGGCCACACACCAGAGGGAGCTCGGAGCTCGGAGACCAAAGGCCATAGTGCTGGCCTCGCAGAGACAGGGAATGGGTGTCAGCATCTACACGCCCTTGTGCCTGTCTGCAGGGACTCCCTGCTTGCCTGGCTACAGGCTGAAGGACACAGTTCCTGGATGCTTTGCAAAAGGGTCACCTCCTAGTTCTTAATTTAAAAAAAGAGACATCTCAAATTTTATTTCCTTTTATGATTATTTTCTGTTCCTTCCTTTCTTCCACTTTATTGCATAAAGAATTTGATAAGAAATCAGAGGGAATAAATCTCAAAGTACGAAAGCATTACTGGTCCATTAGCCACTTTCTGAGTCCATAATTCCCCCCAGAAATGCTGTGCTTTGGGAATCCACTTCTCTGCAGATGTGATGTGTGTGTGTGTGAATCCATAAAGGCAATTTTGGCCTGAACCCACCCAGGAAAGGTAATGGTGTGGTAATGCAGAAGTGTTCTTGAAAACTATCTGAATTTCTTACCGCACAATAGACATTGTTTCACGAGCCAAAAGAACAGGAAAAATGCCTCTTATTGTACATGAAAGGCTTTCACAATAGAAGAGTACTCTAGTGTGCTTTTGGCACATTGTTTTGGCTACTAATGTAACTTCATGGTTGGGTTGTGAAAAACCATACTGTATTATTTTTTGATATTTAATGCAACTCTGATTTTTAAAACAGATGACTTCACGTGGGCCTAACTGAAATAAAATAATACAGACCAGTGCTTTTATTGCAAAGGATTATTTGCAGTACACCTATACACACATTTTTTCACATTTTTATAAGCGGAAAATATTACCACGGTATAAGTCGGTATTTATAGTGACTCTTTTTTGTTTGAATATTGCACTGTTACAAGCAGGCAAAATGGTGAGTGAAGAGACATCAAGATTCCCAGGCTTGCGGCTGACAAAGTTGTCTGATTCTCATCGTTTACACTTTCTAAATACCAGCACTGGGGTCATCTCCCTACAAGGACGCTGCTCGGAATTGGTTGCTCTGGCAGCAAAGGTGGCTCAGAAAATCTCAAAGAAGTTGCCTCTCCGGCTGCCCCTCTGGTCCTTGAAAATGGAGCCACAGGAGCCCAGGGCAGAAGGCGAGGGAATTGGGTGCCCAGTAGGGAAGTTACTGCGGTGCTCTGCCTGGCAGCTCCTTCACCTCCCAAAACAATGAAACAGACCCAGTCCCAGCTCCCCAGAGCTACCTCCTTCCTGCAAAGCCAGGTGCTGACCCTGTGTTTCGTTTCCTTCTTGCAAAATGTTCATTCTCGTGCCAGACAGTTGACGTAATATAACCACGAGACTGAACATTCCTTCCTCCTCTAACTAATGTGTGTTGGAGCCAGGCGGCCCCACGTGTGTGTGTGTGTGTGTGTGTGTGTGTGTGTGTGTGTGTGTGTGTGTGTGTGTGTGTGTGTGTGTGTGTGTGTGTGTGTGTGTGTGTGTGTGTGTGTGTGTGTGTGTGTGTGTGTGTGTCTGCAGTGTACGTCAGAGGTCAGGGGTCTGCGTTGCTCTGCATGCGTGTGAGGGCACACATGTGTATGAGTGGTGCACACGGGAATGCAGGAGCATGCTAGTACAGCACTGGGAAACCACATAGAGTTCTTGAGGCCTTTTCCACACTCGGGGCAGTGGATTTCCTCTGCAAGCTGGTAAGCAAAGCAAACGTAAACTTCCAGAGCCGCTGGAGGTCAGCAGTGGGAGGTAGTAACTTCATGAGAAACTGAACCGGTTACCTTCTGCTCCTGTTTCCTAAGGAATGGGTGCTCAGGAAGAGAAAACGTTAGCATCCTATCCATCAAAGTGGAGGACGCATTGTTTTATCTCTTTCCCTAGAAGTTTCAGGAATTTCCCCCACATCCTGTGGGAATGGACACATCCTCGGAGATAAACTGTTGCCTGTTTTATCCTCTGTCTTATCAGCCATGCATTCTTCACGCTTGCGCTATCAAGGAAAGGATCTTTATTTAAAATGATATTGTTTGAAATGCAACAGTTTGGCATCATTTGACACATCCTCTCTCACTTACATATTTATAGCTAGAAAACCTCCCCAGCATTTTGGAATATCCACTTGGGCTTCGGGTCATAAATACGTGTTTCTACGTGGTAAACTGCAGAAGCAAATGTCTGGGATGCCTGATTGGATATTTCGGCATGATATACAGTCATCCTCCCATCATATGTCCATCTGAGCTATTTTTCTTTGCATTAACAAGACAGATCTTATGGGTGGGTTTGGAGCCTATAACCCCAGCACTCTGGGAGGCTGAGGCAGGAGGATTACAAGTTCAAGTCCACACTGAATATTAGTGATTTAGCAAAATCTTATTTCAGAATTTTTTAAAAAACTGTTTTAAGGGGCTAGCAATGTAGCTCAGGGTGAAGGCTCTGGGTCCAATAACCACTATGGGTGGGGAAAAAAAATGTCCAGTTTCAGAAATGTTGCTCTGGGAGTAAAAAGTACAGTCAGTCAACAGCTAACTAACAATAGAAAAAATGAAACCCACCTACTGTGGTCACACAGGGCTGGGTAGGCAGGAGAAGGGGCCAGGGCCAAGGTGGTAAAGGCAGGGAGAGTCTGGCGACCCCCTCTTCCTGTGCAGTCTGTGGTGTCCCCTGGGTGGGTGCAGAGCTGAGGGCGTGACACTCTGACAGAGACGATGAATCCTGAGTCTCTTTCCTCTGTGCTTACCGGCATCACCTCAGCTAACAGTGTCACTCACTGTCACTCACTGCTGTCAGAACGAAAGGCTGTATCTGCCACAGGCCATTTGTGCTAACGTAGCACAGTCCATGAGTCTGTGCAGCCAGCAAATCCTGGAAACTCACTTCTCACAGTTCTGGAGGCTCAGCAGTCCAAGAGCAGGGCTTGGCCACCTGCAGGTCTGCTCGGGGCTGTTCTCCAGGATGGCGGGCTCTTGCAGTGTCCCCACGGGCCGAGGGGTGAGCACTGGTCCCCTCCTGGTGGAAGGCGGCAGGGTGGGGGTGCTGCTGGGTCCCTTGAGACCTTTCTGAAGGGCACGAGTGCTTTGATGTCCTCGTGACTTAATTGCCTCTGAAAGGGTCACCTCTTAGGAGTACCACACTGACCACCACCCTCGGCTTCCACCCTTCAACTTGTGTGGGGCACATGCACCCCGACTAGAGCAGTATTCAAGTTCACAGATTCACTAAAACTGTACTCATCATTGTTAGATTTCCCTGGCCTTAAGATGGCTGCTACATAAAACAGCAGCCTTTTCTTTCCCATAATACCCTGCCTCCCACTTAAAAATATGGCATCACCCCCCCAAAAGAAAACGTTCTTCTCAATATGCCCTTTTCTCTGCCAAAAGAGTAACCATCAAGAATAACTTGCTACCTCCTAGCAACTAGTGATGTCACAGGCTCCTCCAATCCCTAGCCACTCCATCCCTCAACCCCACCCCAGGTCCTCTAAGCCCCACTCCAGCTCCTGTAAGTGCTCTCCCTGTCCCAGCCATGCTGCTGTCTCTCCTTTGTTTGGAGACAGCCTGGAGGATCGTCCTCAGAGGCTTGTTGTGGTTCTGGTCTGGTCTTGGTTTTTGGCTCTTGTACCTGACAGTCATAAATCTGTATGTGCATTACTGAAGAATTTAAATATCACCCATGCATTCTTTTCTCACACCCTGGAAAAAAATCTCCCAGCCTGCTATTGGATTTCAGGCCACTTCTACCATCCAAATGATAAATTCAGGGCTCTACCTTACCACATTATTTTGGTATAGCAAAGAAACACTGATTTAGGAAAGCTCTCTTTTTTAAAAAAAAATGCATGTTCACCACCTATAGGTGGCTTATGGGCAGAATATGCCCTAGGACATTCGCAAAGTTTGTTGTTTGGTGGCTTGGTATTTTCTTTCTAAGCATTGAGTGCAAATATATGTTGGGTGGCCCTGTTTCTTTTATTCTCAGTGTTCCTCTGCTCCCAGTCAGTCTAACCCTTGCAGTTTCACACATATATGCACATATATTGGAGCCAGATCATCTGGGTCTCATCTATCTCAACATCCTAACTCTCTGGGTCCAACATTTATACATGCACAAAAAATTTCTGAAATCAACCCACACTTGCTGAAGGCGGAACACAGTGCAGGACAGCCAGGGAAGACGCAGAGCTGCATAAACCTTCATTCTAGTGTGTATAACTGGGGAAATAAATGGTCCAAGGTCACCCAGACGATGACTGGCAGAGCTGGGGCACAGTGAGGGGCCTGGCCCCAAAGCCTTTGTGTTTAGCCACTTCACAGTACAGCAGCCAGGCACAAACCCTCTTCTGTGTAAGGGGTGTGTGTGTGTGTGTGTGTGCGTGTGCGGACATAATAATGGAGCGGTCAGTGATCTGACAGGTGAAAATAGCTCACCTGGTAACACACCTTATGGCTTAGATCTAAAATGTTCCTCCTCTGAGGTCTCCTGTGCTGAGTTGTGGCTTCTGGAAAGTGTTTGGGTGCCATTCTCATCAGTGGATTCACTCACGGATGAGCTCATACCTGAATGTGCTGGTAGGAGGTGGGACTTGGTCAGAAGAGGGGGGCACTGGGAGCGTGACCTGAAAAGATGGATTCATGTCCATCTCCTTCCTGCTCTACCTGCTGCCTGTGTGTGTACGGTGAGTGGTGTTGCTCCACTGTGCCCTTCTGCCACGCTTTTCCTGCCGCTAGGTGCAGCAGTGCCTGGCACTGCACCAGGTCTTTGCACATGCCCTGCACCCTCAGCACTGAGGAGCCAGGTGGGTGGGTGAGGCGTGATCAAACCAGCCTAGCACTGCCGGCCCAGAGATGGGCTCCTGGGACCTCCATGTACCTCCCAGTGGTGCTAAGGCTGGTGACTGGCCCAGTACTCCCTGGCCATGCTTTCATTTGTGCGTGGTGCATTGCTGCAGTTTTCTCTGCTTTGCCTCCTTAATAATCCTTTGAATTATCTAAAGTGGTGCACAGGAGATGGGCGTTCTTGTAGCTCAGGCACAGGAAGCCATGCTCTCCAGGAATGGGAGTCCCTAATGTCAAAGGGTAATTATTTAAAATGTAAAATCATGACACTCTTAAAAATATTTACTAAACACTTGTCCAAAATTTGATTGCAGTCATTAATTAAAGATGGAAACATTTTACTGTAATGTTAAAAAACAATCTAAAAAGGCTCCAGTGACACTGTATAGGCAATCAGGAATAAACACTAGACTCAATCTGCCCACAGCGCAAACCTGGCCTCTTCCCCAGGTGTGAAATTAGTTGCCTTTCCACCGGTGTAAAATTTGCTTGTGCCATCTCTTGGGACAAGAATTGTTAAGAATCTGTGGGTTTTTGCAATGCAGAGAGTTATGGAGAAGGAAAGTGCAGTACTTATACTCAGAAGACTCTGGAGGTAACCCGCCTTCTACTGAAAGGTGGCTTTGTGCTGTGGTCTGAGGGCCCCACCAAAACTCCCGTGGAGATTTAGCCCCACTGTGAAGTGTGCGGTGAACGCTAGGACGTGGCAGAGCCCTCCTGGAGGACCTAACCCTTCCTGTATGAGTGGGCCGGTGGGCGGTCTCCAGGGTAGGTCTGCTATAAAGGCCAGCTCTGTTCAGTCTGTGTCTTGCCATAGGATGCCCTGTCCCACACTGGAACGCTGCAGGTTCCCTGTTGATATAAAAACCCTCAACAGAACCCTCAACAGATGCTACACTTGGACCCCGCATATCCGCTTGACCCCAGGGTGGCAGCTGGGCGGGGGCAGAAGCTTTAAGAGATGGAAGGTTTTCAGGTCATGGAGGGTGTGATTTTGAAAAGGATAGTGAGACCCTGCTTCCTTCTTCTTTCTCTCTTTTGCTTCCAGGCCATGAGGTGAGCACTTCCACCACCAGCAGCCACTCCCTTTCCTCAGCACAGGCCTGAAAGCAATGAGTCCAATCACAGACTAGAAACTCCAAAACCGTGAGCCAAAGACTGTTTCTCAGGTATCTGCTAGAGCGATGGAAAGCTGATGACACACCAGATGTCGCCAGATGCTTGGGACAGGCCCAAACTGTAATAAATAACTAAGTGCCTTTTCCTTATAAGTTACCCAGTCCAGAGTGCTCTGTTTTAGCAATAAAAGGGGGCCGAGATGTCTAACACTCCTTTTTGCCCATTTTAATGCCTTGGATAATTTTTCCGCAGCGATGAGTGGGCGGGTAGGAGAGGAAGAGGCGTGTACACAGGCCAACCATCATGGCGGTTCCAGGGAAGAGAGACTGGGGGAGCCTGGCGGGTGTCGCCCCCTCCTGGGCTTCTGCTGGGGCAGTGAGCAGTACCGTCGTGCCCAGGGCAGCTCAGCCCCCTGGCTTTGGTGCTTTAAGGTAAGACAGACAACTCTGTGGGCTAGGGTTCAAACAGCCCCAAGCTCTTTGAAGGCCTTGAGCTTCATCACTTATTTGCCCCCTGCTCGAGGTCAAATGGGCTGTGGGTTCTTTTATCAGAGCCTTTCCTACTTGCTAGTAGCTGAGGGCCACACAGAGAGGGGGAGCTTGTGGGGGAGGGAGGCGCTGCTCTGGTTATCTCCAAGGCCATAGGAAACTCTTCCTTTCTTGTGGACTCACCAGCAGCAAAGCCACAAGCCCAGCAGCATTCTCTCTCATTTGTTTGAAGAGGGAACCGAGCGATGGAGTCATTTCCCGGAGGGAAGCTGGGGGACACAGGGATTGAACTCTGACTGGGTTGGGTCCTGGGCCGAGGGCTGTGAGATGAAGGTGGAGCAAGACTGGGAGCTGAAGACTTTACATGTGACCTTGGCTCCCAGGCAAGGACACTGAGTGGCACATGGATTCATTGCTGGGTGGCACAAGGACTCAGAAACCAACCAAAGGGCTGGAGATCCAGTCCCAGCCATTGCTCACAGCTGCAGGATGAGCACCTCATTCTGCTGACCCTCTGCTCCCCTGTCTGCGGGTGAGAGTCTGGACGTGAACACTTCCAAGGGCTGTGGGACTGTGGATGGCAGTGGTGACCCCAACACACTCACAAGGCCATCGGTGAGAATGGTGCCCATAAGAGACCCTAGCTTGTCAGGGTATGAGGGGCAAGATCCAGCCGAGGGGGAGCTCAGCTCACGTGCATGGGAGCCCCCCAGCACTTGGCCAGACTCAGTCTTCCTCAGCGTCTGCCCCGGTCAGCACTCATGGGAGACCGCGGTGCTTTCAGGGTGCAATATTCCGCTCTAGGCTTTGCAACCACACAGGACCCCATGACCTACAGTAACAAAAATAGCTCAAGTGAGCTTTCTTGCCAATCTGAGATTTAATGTGATCCCAGTCAAAATACCAGCAGCATTACCCAGAATGTACACAGGACCCCATGACCTACAGTAACAAAAATAGCTCAAGTGAGCTTTCTTGCCAATCTGAGATTTAATGTGATCCCAGTCAAAATACCAGCAGCATTCCACCCAGAATGGGAGAGGAAATTCTAAACTTCACGTGGAATCTGCTAAGCTTTATTTATTCATTAATTTTTTAGTTTTTTTATTCTGCTAAGCTTTTTAAGGTCATCTTTGACACTGGTCCTCTGTGTGACTGAGGTTCAGCTCAGCAATGAGAAAAGTAAGTAGGACAAGGATTGTTGACAAATTGGAGGTGGGATGTGAAAAGTCGATGATGTTTTTAAACCAAAGCTGGAAAGACAGAGGTACCGGTAATGAAATCACAGGAAAGACCATTGGCAAAGGGCAAGAATTTAATTCTGGGTATTTTAAGTTATAAACGACTGTTGAAAATCCCAGTGAAAGTACTGAGTTAGCATTTAGGAATAATTCCAGCATTCAGTGGGGAAGCCTGGACTGAGCTATAAATGTGAGAATTACTGATTTGTAACTTCCATTTGAAGCTCTTGGGCTGGACAAGGTCCCATAGGGTCTGAGTGTAGTTAGAGGAGAGACTGAGCCCCAGGTGTGTTCAATTGAGAAGCTGGGACTACGGGGAGGTCCCCAAGAGTCTGGAGGGAGGAGGGCATGGGGCAGTATTGTGGGAGCTGAAGGAACAGAACATTTCAAGAGGCTGCTCACCCACAGCAGATGCTGCTGGTGGATCAACAAGACTGTGCATTGGATTTGGCCCCATGGACCCCACTGTGTCCTGGATGACGTGGTGTCCATGGAGCTGGGGACAGGACTGACAACAGTATGCTCAAGGGAAGATGGAAACATGAAAGGAGGGCAAGACTAGAGCTGTTTGTGGCAAGTTGGACAGTAGTTGAAGAGGGTTTTTTCCAGCACTGGGGTTTGAACTCAGGGCCCTCAAACTGCACTACACCCCTAGCCCTTTGTTTAATTTCTCATTTTGTGATGGACATCTCATTATATTGCAAAGTTGCCCAGTTTGGACTTGAACTTGCAATCCTCCTGCGTCAGCCTCCCAGAGTGCTGGGATTACAGGGATGTGCCACCGTGCTTAGGCAGATTTTAAAATAAAATGGGTAAAGCAGTACTAATTGTTGTTGTTGTTATTATTATTGTTGTTGTTGCTGTTGTTTTGGTATTAGCAATTGAGTCGAGGGCCTTGTGCAGGGTAAAGTACTATTAATTACTATTCTACTATTCTTACAGGGAAAGAGGAACAAAAACCCCATGATCTGTGGTGCAGATAGATCATCGAGGTGATGCTGTGGTGCAGACTCAGGGTGTAGCTGTGACCAGAACGCACATCCCTTTCTGGAATCAGGCAGAAGGCAGGCAAGGACTGGTCAGATGGTGGGATGTCCCCAATGGCTTGCAGAGCTCTGCTCTCATTGCTCCTACTCACTGCTGTTTGTTTCTGGAGCCTCCCCTGAGTGTTAACGGCTTGGCCTCAGTGCCCGGCACCACTGGGAGATGCTGGGAACTTCCAGAGCCGAGGACCTGCAGAGATTGTAGATCACTGGGGTTGTGGCCATGAAGGGCACGACGGGACCCTGGCCTCTGCCCCTGCCTCTGCCTCTCACACTGAGCCAGGAGGCGAGTGGAGTTCCTCCCCACACACATCCTCTGTGACATGCTCTCTCGGTGCAGGGCCAAAGCAATGGGGCCATCAGTGGCTTTGTGACCACATCACATTGCAAACTCCATGAGGTCAGGGCTGGGAAGTGGGCTCAGTAAATGCGTGCTAAGTGACTGAATGAGCAGAAGGCTCTGGAGAAGACAACAGCCAGGCCCTGGGGAGCAGTTCTGAACCTCCAGACCACACCAGGAGAAGGGGGTTCAGAAGTTTTGCAGGGCTATATTTACTGTCATCCTCAGTACCTACATAGTCTCCCTCAGGGTGGCATTAGTAGGAAAGCAGTTATTACACGAACAGCTGGCAAATAATTAAGTTGTTCAGAGCTTTAAAGTTTGTTCCCTGACTAATTAAACTTTATGTATCTTGCTACACTGAACGTTAGTTATTCTAAGATTGTGCCAGAACATTCCCATGCTGTGTACCTAGGCTCCATTAGGTTGGCATCAGTACCCCCTAAGGAACTTTTTATGTTGTGTGTCAGTAAACTCCAGAGCAAATGAACCTAATACATAGGTGTGTACCCCAAAAGCAAACCCTGGTGGACTTCAGCGCTGAATGTTTTTGCATTCACAATTAAAATGCTAATGTAGTTCCCTTTTGCCCAGCACATAAAAGTTGACAAGAACTCTATGAAAATATCATCTGTTAGCCCTGATATGTTACATAAAATATAACTATAACTTATACTGTGTGGCAGTTGAAATAAATAGGCTTTACAGCTCCAGATCAGCTGAAATCCTGGGACAACCCTGAAAACTTCAAATGTCAGTTTATCAAAGTCATTTAAGAAAGAGCCTTTCAATATTTACATTTATCAGATAGCTTATGGCCCCAGACAATACTTGAGAGTTACAATTACTTAAAGAAAAAGAAACAAATGTATCATAAAATGTTGAACATATTCTATTAAAAAGTGTACCTATATAAATGTAGCAATCAGTGTTCCATCACTGTGACAAAACATCTGAGGAAATAGACTTATAAAGAGGAAAGGTTTACATTAAAGTACATTATGGGAATTTCAGCCCATGGTCAATTGCTTTTGGGCCTGCAGTGAAGGAGCAAATCCTCATGGCACATATGGAAGAGAAGGCAAACAGGAGGGAGGAAGGGGCCCAACATCCTCTTTAAAGACCACGCACAATGACATCACCTTTTCTCACAAAGCCCTGCTTCTTAAAGTTCCCACCACTTCCCAGTACTGTGCCATGAGTGGGGAACTGAGCCTATAGTGCATGATTTGGGGGGGGTATGCTTATCTAAACCGTGGCAATAAAATAGTAGACAAGTGACTTGTGCCTTCAGAACACATTGAGATGAGCTGTTTTCCTGGCTGTGCTGTCAGAGACTGTGAATGTGCATGTACATTAGCTGCTTCCTTCTCCAGCCAAACGCATTCTGCTCTCTTTTACTGAAGGATTAAAAAAGAAGACTGTGAAGGCTGCCTGTGAGTGTGTGTGCATGCGCACACACACACACACACACAGCCCTGCACTTGTACCTGTCTCCATCCTTGCCCAACACTCCAGTAGAGGAAAAGCTTTCACTCATTAACTTGTAGTTCACCAAGTTTTCTGATCTAGTTTTTTTTTTTTAAATTGGAAGGTTGCTCTCATGAGTTGAGGTTACCATGGAATTTTAAATAACGAAGTAATGTAATTTATGAAATGAAATGAGGAGTCACCAGCCATGCTTGTAATACTTTCCAGTGAAAGTTTTGAAATTAAAGAAGTGTCCTTGGGATGGGACATAACCCCTGAAAAGAGTGAGGTGACCTCAACGTGTGGGTGGTGCAGGGAACCGCTGGCAGTGCCCGGGACAGGAGGGTACACAGGCCTCACCACAGCTCATCTGCATTAGCCACATCTCTGAAGTCTTCAGAGCGGTTGCAGATTTCACAAGAGCAATATTTATTTTTTAAAGGTCAGAGCTAGGGCCGGAGATTTAGCTCAGTAGTTCTGCCACCTGCCTCACAAGCTTAAGACCCTGAGTTCAGTCCCCAGTAACAAAACAAACAAACAAACAAAAGAGTCCATAAATGTCAGAGCTATAGTTGGAAGATAGTTTTAGGATGTTGAAACCATAATATGATAGTTTGAGTTGGTCAAAATCTTGCCTTATTTTAAAAAATCATTTGTGAGCCAGACATGGTGGTGCATGCATGTAATCCCAGCACTCTGGGAGGTTGAAGCAGGAGGATCGCTGTGAGTTTGAGACCAGCCTTGGCTACATAGTGAGTTCCAGGTCAGTCTCAACTACAAAGTGAGACCCTGTCTCAAAAAAACAAAACAAAATCATTTCTGAAATACAAGATAATATAAAAATGTAACCTGGTATGTAAACATGGTATACTAAAACTGGATATGGCTCACCTGGATGCCTGTAAAGCATGAGACCTTCCTTCCTGTGATCTTTTATCTATGGTAGCAGATAAACCAGAATCACTTGGGGAAACCAGCATTTAAAACTGGAGCAGGGAAATCCAGAGCCACAACCTCGTCTCCCATGAGGGGCAGGCAGAAATAAAGGTGGGAAGGAATCTGCAGATAGATGACAGCAGGAGAAAAAGAACTTTGGCTGGGTAGTGTGTGCGGGAGGGTCTAAATACAAAGTCAGATTAGAAAACCTGGCATCAGTGTTTACATTTTGACATTAAAAGTTACCTTGCCGTGAATCCCCATCAGAGTCTCCCCCTAATACCCAAAACACTTATCCCATTTTCTTCCCAGTTTCTGAAGCAGTTCTGAAGAAGGACTTACAAAAAAAAAAAAATGAAAAACAAGTTTCCCCAACCTTAGTCTTCCCCTCTCTGTAGCTGTTGTTCATTGTTCTATCACAAATGAGGGGTTTTTTGTTTGTTTGTTTGTTTGTTTGTTTGTTTTTGTACCAGGGATCGAACTTGTGCTTGCAAGGCAGCAGAACCACTGAGTTAAATCCCTGGCTATCACAAATTAAATTAGTAACTTCATCCCTGTAAGTAAGGTTCCACAATCTCCTGTTCTCATAAGACACTGTTTTTATATGACCAAGCCCACCAAAATATGCAAAGTTACTAAACAATCACAAGTTTGACTACCTGCTTTTGTTCTGCTTCTGTCCACAAGTTTTACATCATTAGGTAGCCCAAAGTTCCTCAACAACATATATAAAACTAGAGCCTTTCCTTTGCTCTGGGTTCAGCCTTTGGATAGGAGTCCACCGAGCTGGTGTAAACTTACAAATAAATCCTCCTTTTTCACCTGTTGGACTCTCTGGTCCCTTACAATTCTGGAACATTTCCTGGTGACCACGAAGGGTCTGGAGATGACAGGCTTGCTATCTCCAGTGCCTGCAGCCAGGGGAGCTCTGAGCTGGGGAAATCCTGAGACTCTTGGTACCACTGAGTAAAACTTAAGCTTGGAGGGAGAATCCCAACATCCTCCCCTGTCAGCACAACAGAAACTGAGAGGCTAAAAGATGATTCTGGAACTTCCCACCACAGGAATGTGGTAAGGCTTTGGGGCCCAGGAAGAGGAAAGGCCTGTCCCACAAGGGTGGAAGGGAAGGCTGATAACCTCCTGGGGTGTACTGAGTAATCTGACTCAGATTAAGTCAGACAAAACCTACAACCCCAAGCTGGGAATGCTGCAGTGGCCTGCAGAGAGACTGGCTCATGAAGGGAGCAGGGAGGTGCAAGATTGTGTGTGAATGAGGGGAGTGAATTCTGGGGCAGCGGGTCTCTTGGTGGGGACTGTACACCTTAGGCAAATGAGGGACCAGCTGGGACTAGCAGGGATCTGTATAAGGGTTATGGAGGTGCCCCACAAACTGTAGATAAGTTGTGAATACACGTTCCAGCTTATACAAACCCTCTGATTGCTAAGTAGTGCCTGAAAACTCGTGTGAGGAAGACATCTACTACGTCCAAAGCAAAAGTACTTGAGAGAGAGTGATTCGTGCCCTAACAGGGAGGATATGGGAGGGAAAACATTGAAGTTCAAGCCATTAGAGTGTATGTTAAAGATCAGCCTTATCCTCAGTTCAGAAAAGCAACTGAAAGGTCACAAAAAGATGTTCAAAATCTTGTTTCCCAAAGACTAAAAAGGGGACCAAAGGGGGCCCAATCCCTCTTTTCCTTGAGGAAAGTTCCCCCAGAAAGGGAAAGAATCCAGTCATAAATCTTGGCTAACTGATAAAATCATGTTGGCTTCCAATTCAATTCAATTGTTCAGCTGATGTGCTTAAAACATTTATTGTACATTGTAAATTATTAAACTGCAGTTACAGAGCTAACTTGATTTTTTTTTCCCTCTACTCTCTGCTGATTTAAGATAAGAACACTGATTCAAGGTTACTTAGAAGTCAAATTTAAGATGTACCAATCTGAGGCCCAAGGAGGAAAAAGGAGTGATTTTAAAATCCAAGTGACTATAGCCACTGTGTTGGAAGAAAATATACAAAAAAGGCTACAAGGATAAGAGGTAAGCTTTTGATATGAGAAGGTTTTATGTGCTAGAAGTTTTGCTCTGCTAGAAAGATTTTTTTAAAAAGATAATAACAAAAGTGGAAAGCTCATGAATGTCAAAAAAGCGTGTGGAGTAATTTATCAAAAAATATGAATGTTTGCTTTCTTGGATTGGTGGAGCCCAGGCTGTTCCTTCTAAAAACTCCGTATTGTTCAAATTGACTCGGAACTGTGACTCTGACTCCATCAGTCACTTCTCCCCCAGTCTCAAGTCTCCTCTCCATTTGTCTTGGTCTTTAACACCCAAGAAAAAAATATAGCTATCTATTGACTTTGATTAAATAAACATCTTGCTATTGCATAGATGAGATACACTTATGTGGTGTAAAGCTGTCCTCCCAGAGGTCAAGAACCCTTTTTGATGTATGATGGCCAACTGAGGGACAATAGGTAGGAGAGCAATTGGACAGGTAAATCAGGTGGTGACCAGAGACAAAGGACAGCCAAGGCACCCAGATCAGCTTCCGTACATTAACTCTTGGCTGAATATAGTGCACATGGTTACAGCTCTGTCTGGTAGTGCACTGTGAGACACTTGTGGCCTAGGCTGAGCCTAAAATGAAAGGGAAAGAGGAATAAACCCTGCTGGCAACCTCAGAGGCAGAGAAAGGACAAGAAGAGCAAGAGACAATGATCTTGCAAGAGCCACCAGGGGAGGGAAAACTCTTCATCACATCTCAATCTACCCCTCCTTTATTGAGGCCACCCTAGAGTGAAACAGGATCAAGTGACAGTGAGTCACAGGCATCAACCCAGAGGGAAAAGTCAGAATCATCACTCCAGGAGGAAAATGGGGAAGGCCCGAGTGATCAAATGAGCCACCTCCTATCAGGTCATGCAAGGGCCTTATAGATTCCCTTAGGGAAACTATATTATAGTTATAGAAACTATATTATATATTGTAGAGAAGCCATATTATGATATAGATGGCTACATCCAAAGAGGAAAATGGAGCTGTGAATCAGGCCATTGAGACCATTCAGCCAGCAGCGCCCAATCCATACCCATTGGTGTGACTCATTCCATCATTTGCTGCTTAGTTTACTTACTTGGACTTAAATGATGCCCTTTTCTGCCTCCACCTTGCAGCAGTTAGTCAGCCTATCTTTGTATTTCAATGGCAGGATCCTGTCAGGAGCACAAAGGAACAGCTCACCTGGACTAGGCTGCTCCAGGGATTCAAAAACCCTCCTACTACCTCTGGGGAGATGTTGGCTGCCAACCTTAAAGCCTTCACCACACCAGAGGACAATTTTGCCTTAGTGCAGTGTGTAGATGGCCTCCTCTTGGCAGCCCCAACTCATGAAGTCTGCTATCAAGGAACTAAAGACCTCCTTCAACTTCTTTGGAAGTCTGGACATAAGGAAAAAATTGACAGATCTGCCAACAAAAAATCAGGTATTTTTCATTGTGACACAGGGGAAATGCCATTTGGGCAATGATTGGAAACAAGCTGTCTGTGCCTTCCCAACCCCAACCTCCTGACACCAAATAAGAGAGTTGGGTCGGGGGGAAGAGACTCTGTTGTATCTGGATCCCAAATTTTTCACCTATAGCTAAGCCCCTATATGAAGCTACCAAAGGGAAGAAAAAGGAGCCTCTCCTCTGGGAAAATGACCAAGAAAGAGGATTTAAACAAATAATTTTTTTCAGCTTTAATTGAGTTTATTGGTACATTTTAGGGATACAGTACAGTTACATTCATTGTTGGGATGTTGTACCTCTACATGACAAGTCTTGATTCTTATTTTTTCCCCTTACCCCTGCCCTCTCTTCACCTCTCCCTTATCCCTCCTCCCCTCCCCATCTACAAACACTTTATTTTTCATCTTTTCATTATCTCACACTTTTTCTTTTCCCTTTTTACCCTTCCCCTACCCATCCCACCTTCCCTACACCTTTAGCTCCTTTCTTCCCATTTCTAAATGTCTGTAATCTTATTAGGATCTTATGTATTATTGCAGATTATTCACACCAGGGAAACTATTCAGTATTTACACATGTGTGACTTATTTATTTCACTTAGGAGTATATCTTCAATATGTATCCATTTTCCTATGAATGAATCTATTTTCTCATTCTTTATGGCTGAGTAATATTCCATTTTATAGAAAAACCACATCTTCTTTATCCAATTTCCAACGGATGGGCAAATGGGCTGTTTCCAAGATTTAGCTATCACAAACTGTGCCGCTTTAAACATGGGTGCACAAACTTCTCTGTGATATGATTAAACAAATAATTGTTTAAAAAACCAAACCCCTGACTTAAGCCCCTGCCTCAGTGTTGCCAGATACCCCTTCTTCTTGTATGTCCATTAATGGAAGGGAATGGCCATAGGAGTCCTAATACAGGTCATGGGATCCAGTGGCACATTTGTCAAAACAATTAGACTCTGAGGCCCTAGGATGGCCTCCATGCTTTAGGACACTTTCTGCCACTGCCCTGCTGATGCAGGAGGCTGACAAGCTGACTTTGGGACAATAACTGACCATCTGAGTACCACACTCAGTTATAACTTTAATGGACCGGAGAGGGTACTATTTGTTATCAAACTCAAAGATGACAGTATGAGGGGATGCTATGCAAATAGCCCCACATACTGTCTAGAGAGAGTAGACACACTTAATAGTTACTTTGTTCCCATTTTAACCAGGAGCTCCCCATTCATGACTGTGGAAACCATGGAAGAGTATTCTCAGGCCAGGGAGATCTCAGAGATTGCTCCCTTGGAGACCCAGATGTTGAAAATTTCACAGGTGGAAACAATTTCATAGTAGAAGGAATCCAGTGGGCAGGATATGTGGTGGTGATGCTGGAATCTGTGTTGGAAGCTCAGCCCCTGCCTACTGGGACCGAGTCCCAGAAGGCAGAGCTGATAACCTTGCTAAGGGCTCTTTTTCTAGCAGAAGATAAAATGTCCAACATCTACAGCAATTCCAACTGTGCTTTTGCCACACTATATGTGCATGGAGCTATTGTTAAGGTGAGAGGGCTCTTAATGGCTGGGGAAGAGACAAAGTACAAAGAAATAGTTTCACAACTCCTAGATGCTGCATGGGCCCTGAAAAAGGTGGCTATGAAACACTGTAGGGGACCTCAACAAACAGGAAAGTTGGAAGCCATAGGAAACCGAGAAGTAAACAGAAAAGGAAAACAGTGTTCTGTGAAAACTCCACAACCAAAAGAGGGACCCTAGCCATTCTCCTCATCCCAGAGCCACCTCTATCAGACACCCCAAGCTACTCCTCAGATGAAAAACCTGATTTGCCTGGGAATCTGGAAAATGTATAAAGGGAGGATGATGAAAGTTCTCTGATGGGTGACTGCCCATTCCCAAATTATTCAGCCCAAATTTGTAAAATAATTCCATCAAGGGTCTCACATGGGGAAAACAGCACTGGAGATGTCACTAGGCCATCATTTCTATGTGCTATGGCTCACTGCCATCACCCAAACTGTTTCTGAGCAAAGCCTAAACTGTGCTCAAAACAGCCCAAGGCAAGGGCCCACCCAGTCCCCACATATTCAAGAAATGGCCTTTACTTGAGAAAACTTGTTTAGGGACTTCATTGAACTGCCTTGAGCAGGAGGCTGTTAGTAATGTTGGTGCCCTTCTGGACCTTCTCAGGGTGGGTTGAGGCCTTCCCCAGTTGAACAGAAGAGGCAGAAGAAGTGACAAAGGTACAGTTAAGAGACATCATCCCAAGATTCAGACTAACTCTGACCTTGGTGTCAGGCAATGGACCAGCATTCACAGCCAAGATAATCCAGGAACTCACATAGATGTCAAAAATAAAATGGAAACTGCATATAGCCTACCAATCACAGAGCTCAAGAGAGGTGCAACACATGAACTGGGCACTCAAATAGTTGTTGAAAAAATACTACCAAGAAATCCACCTGAGATGGGATCAAGTGCTGCCCACCTTCTTCTCCATGTCAGGTACAACCCCACCAAACAAACAGGGTACTCCCCTTATGAGATCTTGTTCAGCCAGTCACCCCCAGTCGTGGGTCAAATTAAGGGTGATCTCTGAAAACGAGGGAGTTAATCCTCAGAAGACAGATGCAGGCATTAGGAATAGCCATGCAAGGTATCGATGGCTGGGTATGAGGGAGAAAGAATGCCCACAAGCCTAACAAACACGATGCATTCCTCTTAGCCTGGGGATTTTGTTTGGGTCAGGAGATGGCATCCAACCACCCTGGATTCCATATGGATGGGGCCCACTCTGTAATCATGTCTACGTCCACTGCTGTTAAACTGTGCTTTGGACCCACCACAGTCGGTGAAAACTGGCAGCCCAAAACAAGTGGATCAGCCAACAGGATCCAAATCATCTGGACTGGGTGATCTATGGCACAATTGAGCTGCCACTGGAAACAGCAGCCTTGCTGTAGTAACCTAGGAGCTGACTAGTCTACCCATGGCAGAAGCCTGAGGAAACAGCAGCACTGCTCTTGTCACTCTGGAAGCTGACCAGTCCACACATGGCCAAAGCTTGAGGATCAACATGGAGTTAAAACAACAGCATAAATCTCTTTTCCTTCTTGCTTTAATTCTCTCTCTCTCCAGTAGGGAGCCACCTCCACCCATAACAGGGTAAATGATAATGATGCTGCCGCTCCCTACTGAAATCATTTATAGAAAGCATCTAAGTGGGGAACGAAGCAGGACTCACCAAAAAAGGAAAAACAAGTTTCCCTAATTTAAGCAAATTCCCCCTTGGACGTCCTTCTTTCTCCCTACAGATGTTGTTCATTGTTCTATCACAAATTAAATTAGTAACTTTGTCCCTGTAAGTAAGGTTCCACAACCTCCTTTTCTCATAAGATACTGTTTGTATCTAACCAAGCCCACCAAGATCTGCTAAGTCACAAAGCTGTCACAAACTTGACTAACTGCTTTTATTCTGCTTCTGTCCAAAAGTTTTGCATTGTTAGGTAGACCAACCCTTTTCAACAACATATACAAGACTAGAGCCCTCCCTTTGTTCTGGGCTCAGCCTTTGGATAACAGTCTGCTGAGCTGGTGTACACCTAAGAAATAAATCCTCCTGTTTCACCTGTTGGTCTCTCTGGTCTCTTAAAATTCTGCAAGTGTTCTAGAAGTCATTTTTAATGTTTTCATGAGGTGTGGCCAAAAATACAGTGTGTGCTGCTGCTGAGGGCCATCCAACAGAAAGGCAGGTACATAAAAAACATGTCATGGTATCCTCTTCTCTTTTATTCACCAGATCTGGCACTATGAGCTTCTGGCTCTTCCCCCAAAGTAGAAATGACCACAAGAGGGAAATGTTTTGAATCAGTTCTGGACATTGAGGCAGCCACAATGACACCACACTTGTGAAAAACGGACTTTCAGAACTGCTTCAGAAAGTAGCAAGGAAGATATGATAAATGTCTTTGAAGAGAATATTCTGAGAATGATTGATGGAATGTGAGCTTTATTGTAATACATTTTTTAGAATTTAAATATTCTCTGTATTTTGTGATCACACATTCTGCCTTGTCTAATTTATCTCTCCCAACAGCTCTGTTGGCTAGGTCTTATTATTCTCTGTGTACTACTCCTTACACAGAGATGAATGAGCAGGTCAGAGGCTGCTTCTCTGGTCGACTCCTCAAGACAGGAGTAGTCTGTTTCTAAAAGTAGCTCGCCAGGGGGCCGGGGATTAGGCTCAGTGGTTCCAACACCTGTCTCTCAAGTGCAAGGTCCCAAATCCCATCCCCAGTACCAAAAATAAAAAAATAAATAAATAAAAGCAGCTTGCAAACTAAACATTATTGAGTTCTCTTTCTGGACTTAGATTCCAAGTTCTTCTCATCTTGAACAAAGAATTGGATGAAAAGAGAAAAAAAAAGTAGCAAAGTTTATTTGACAAAGTAACAGTGAAGAGTAGGGGAGAAACTGGCTCTGCAGAGTGAGCTTGGGCTGCATAAATAGAAAAGGAAGGTATGACCAAAGATAAAAGTATACACTGACTGCATCCAGGAAACACAGCCTGGACTATAGTGGAAAGTTGCAATAGCAAATTCTTCATGGCTCTCCTCTCCCTTTATGCCATCTAAATCCTGAGGAAACCCATGAGAACATCTACATGCAGATCCTGAGAGGCTGGGCTGGGATCCTACATGTCAGACAGACATCAGATCTAGGCCATCCTATTGAAAATCTGCTTGAGTTCTCCCAAGAAATCTAAGTGCAGGGCTTTTGGAAGAACTCTGCACGTGTTCCAGGATCTTGTAATTTAGAGGTCACCAGCCAGTTTTGCCACACCCTAATCTCCTACCTCAGCCCCTATATGATCAGGGAGGAGAAATCTCTGCACAGCCAGGGTTAGTGGGTTCTTCTGCAGGACCTGACTTTGGGGTATGCCCCAGAGTTTGAAAGCAGAGAGGCAAGAGCTCCCAGCAACTCATCTCCATAGCCAGGTCCTCAGAAGACACCTTGGCCAAATTCCCATCCCTATATCTGTGGTCCAAAGGCAACTGACACTGGAGAGGCAGCTGCTGTATAGCAGTATTTAGCTTGTGCCAAGCACTGTGAGTTCTTTGGAGAATCTAAAACTTGAAAGAACAAACATATCCAAAGGCTGAACCACAGGACTCCTGGTTACAGTACAATAAGGATTGTTTTGTTTTGTTTTTTTCAGTGAAAGATTGGTAAATCCCCTGATGCTCAAATATGCAATGTGTATATGCACTGGTTTCTCTTCAGACTGTATAAATCTTTCATTTTTTATCAAATATGCAGCATCTGGACTATCTGTCTCTCTAAAGTCCCAGGTCCTGACTTCCTGCCCAGGATGGAAGCTTGGGAAAGGCAGGTCCCCAAAAAGGCTCTGTGAAAAGCTTTCTATCCATGTGCTATAGGGAGAAGCAGTAACTTCTGGAGTTGGATCTCTGCCTCTGTGGCAATTTGGACGGAACCAAGAATCATGAGTACAGGTCCCATTGGTTTCTGGAGTTTGCTGCTGGCTGTCATTCAAGTGCTAACTTCAAGGGGAGAAATAATTTCACCTTTTCAGTTTTGTTTATTCCATCAGGCTTAGCAAAGAGATTAGGAGGCGACTTGACATTTATACTTTAACTGCTCATTACGCTAACAACTCCCCTATTGTTTTCAGAACACTGCAGCTTCTTTTGATCCTAATCAGTGTTTTTCCTAGGGGATTGCTTTCTCTTCCTATCTACTATTTATTGGTTTCTCTCTAGAAGGTTCTGTTGCCTCCACATCACCAAAGGCCCAAACTGTACTTTAATGAGTCATTTAAAAATGTGTTGCGGATATTTCAGCGGTTTGTTCTTCTCCACAGCCTAAGAAGATGTGTCTGGGGAAAATCCCTAAAGTGCTGTGCACCACCACGAGTGTGAAACAGCCCTGCTCCACAACAGGGCCACCTCAGGGAGGAGCCTTTGCTCTCCCTTACCACAGATCACAACCTGGCCTAGCTTTTGACTGAGATGTTTCTGACGCTCACTCCAAATGGACATCAGCAGAATCATGGTTTTTGTAGGTGCTTGTTTGTTTGTTTCTTTGGGGCATTTTTGTTTTGTTTTGTTTTGTTTTTGGTAGACAATGGGAATTGCCAAGAAGGACAAGGCCACTAAGTGCAACATTCCTGAGGGGCCACCTCCTCTCCTGGCTCCCACCTGGCACAGCCACTTCAAGGCAGGCTCCAGAGTAGCAGCTGTCAGCCATCTGACGGCTGAGGGCTTAACCAGCCGCTGCTAGATTCAGCTGCATCCAAGGTGACAAGGACAGCAGGTCCCAGGGCTCAGTGCTAATGCAGACTCAGAGCAAAGAGCCAGGATTCCTGGGCTCTGTGGGCATCTCCCAGCTGGCACTGAGTCCACTCTGATTTGTTACTCATGGCGTGGTTGGGTTTCAACATTCTTGTCTTACCTCACCTACCCGTCAGGTTTTAAGCAACTTGTGGGTACAATATCACTAATTCAACAGCTATTATTTTTTTCCTATGTCAGTCCATGTCCTGGGCTACTGACAAACGGTCATTGTCTGACCAAGAAGTCTAGGGATGAAAGACTCTGTAAGCAAGTAAACATACAACAACATGGTGATGGGTTTTGGATGAAGTACTTAGAACCAGAGAGGAAGATGGGACATTTGCTCAGTGGATTTCCTGGGAGCCTGCATGTCATGGGAAAGCTTCTGTGTGGCCGGGTGTGGTAAGGGGTCTCCTGGGGTGGGAGGCCTTACTGTGAAATCCAGGTGTATTAGTCAGGTTTCTGCGGGGAGACAGAACCCACAAGCTCTCTTGGAAAAGGCTTATTCTGAGGGATTGGCTCACACAGTTATGGAAGTTGAGAGTTCCAGGATCTGCCATCAACAAGCTGGGGGCTGGGCAGACTGGAGCTTAGGGCTGAGAAGTCAGAATGCCCAGGAGCCAGAGGGCCAAGCCCAGAGCTTCCCGTCAGGGTCTGACACCAGGAGAGTTGAGGAAACACCCAGGGCTCCTTCTCCTTCCTGCACTGTCTGCCTCTGTCCCCCAGGGGAACCACACCCTTGGCACTTCCCCCGTGGCCCCATGGTGGGAGAGCTGCACTGCCCAGCTAACCTTGGAGAAATGGGCCACATACTCCTCAGCGCCTCAGGCTTGTCTGTGTGGCCCCAAGGCCATCTTGAGTTGGCTTCTGCAGCTGCTGCAGAGGAGAAAAGGAGTGCGGGCCTCGGAGTCCAGGCTTGGGCTTCTGCACCACTCTGGAGCTAGGAACTCAGAGCCCTTCCCTCCCTGGATCCTCCGGGTTGCCTGACTCTTCTAAGACGCTGACAGCCTTGGTCCAAGCTGACCCCTCTGCCTCAGGGACTCAGCTTGCCCTGCCCTGCCTCTCTGAGTCTCTCCGCGCTTTTTTGGCTGAGAGAATAACTTCTCTGTGAGCTCACACACAGGTAGCACTGGGTGCATGGGGAGGAAGGTACACGGGCAGGACACGGACTCTGTCTCCAAAAGGCACTTTAAAAATCTGTGCCCCACTCAGCTGGCAGCCACAGGGATAATCCCCTTGCCCTTGCAGAAATTACTCTGAAGTGGCCCGCTCTCTCCTGGAGGGTCCCTTCCCCTTCTTCACACTCTCCCAGCTGTTAAGTGCTGCCCCATGCAC
>NW_022900942.1:64945218-64969364 GCF_012274545.1 Fukomys damarensis
CTCCCTGGCATGAACAGCCCCCCCCCCGTGCCCCTTCCTGCCTGCTTCTCCCAGAGGGCAGTACCAGAGCTGCCTGCTGAGGTTGCACCTGAACAGCCTCCACCACAGGCTAGAGGCTTGGTCCCAAGCTGGGTGCTACCAGGATGGGGTGGAACTTTTAAGAACTGCAGCCTGTTAGGTAAAAGCCAGGACCAGACCAGGACTACAACAAACCTTTATCACGGGGAGGATCTGCTGGGCTGTCTCTGACCAGAGCAGAGAGAAGCAAAATGGCAGCCTGGGGAGCTTCTTTTATAGGAGTGGGGTGGGGTCAGCCTGAACTGGGGTGGAATTGAGTGAGGTAGTATTAAGTATTGGAGGAGCCTGTGACATCAGTAGCTGTTAGGAGGTAGCAAGTATTAGGTTACTTTTTTGGTGGGAGAAGAGGCATGATGGGAAGAAGAAGCCCGTCCTTTGTTGGGAGAAGCCATATTTTAACATGGAGGCTGCTATTCCATGTGGCAGCCATTTTAAGACAAGGGAAAACTAACAGGGCCCTGTCTTGGTCACTTTCCTTGTGCCTCAGACACAGTACTCAACACCCCCAACTTGAAGGAGGAGAGGGTTATTTAGTTTGGGGTGTGTGGAGCTTTCAGTCCAGGCAGCTCCCTCCAAGTCATGGTGGACAGGAAGCAGAGACCATGAAGAAGGAACAGGGGAGGGAAGTGAACGCTTCCAGGCCACACCCTGCTCTAAGCTCTCATAATCCAATTACCTTCCAAACACTTGAGGCTCTGGGGGTCATTTTAGAGCTAGGCCATGCCAGGCCTAGTGGGAGACATTTGGATCTCTGAGGTGACTTCCAAGGGGACTGTGAGACCCCTTCCCTTCCTCTTTCTGTCTCACTTTCTGACCACGAGGTGAGTGGCTTCACTCTGCCATGTGCTCCTGTCATGCTGGGCTCCTGCTGTAACAGGCTACCACCATGATGTGCTGCCTTGACACAGGCCTAAAACAACCAGACCAACTGATCATGGGCTGGAACCTCCAAAACAAGGATTCAAATCACCCTTTTCTTCTGTGAGTTGATTGATCTCAGGTACTCGTTATAGTGACAGAAAGCCCACTGATTTACCACCCTTCCTGTAGGGTCCTGGCCTCGGCAAGGCCCTACCTCAGACAGAGGAGGGAAGAGGCCCCTGTGGAGGGTCTGGAGAAGAAAGAAGAAAGACAGCATCTCCACTAGTTTCCTGTCCGTGACTCTGGAACAACTCCTGCTCCTTTTCCAGCAGCAAAGACAAGGGAAATCAAAACCAACAAACTAACTCTCATGGCAATTGATTTTTGTTGAGCTCACTTTATCCTTGGTCTTAGTGTATCATCTATTAAAAGATTTTGCCATTTTATGTCAACAGATTTAATGACTTTCAGTAATTATTTGGGCCAAGGTAATTTCTTTTGCAGTGAAAACAATAACACATTCAATATAGCAAATCAACAGAACCTTAAAACTGTTTTACTTGGAGGCTGAAGGGTCATCGCTGCAATCTATGTGTTTCCCACGTAGGCAAATTGTGACAAGAAAACACTAGGAACATGGGGGGAGTGATGTATTTTAAGTGCTTTCCTCAAGCACCTTTTCGTAAGGAATATTCGACCACTTCCAGAGAGAATGGGGAAATAGGGTCCTTACGCTTCAAAACTAAAGGCCTTGCACAGTGGCTCACTTTTTTGATATTTAAGACACTTTATATCTCTCTTTTTAGCTGAGCAACATGCAGGTTTCCCAAGCGTAAAGGGCACTGCCAAAGAGAGGCCTTGCAGACAGATGTCCGTGTCAATCAGAGGTCTCTGCTTCCGGGTGGCCTGATTCACAGGCAGCTTCCTGTCCATCCCTCTGCTCACTCAGCTCAGCTGTCCTCCATCTTCGGGAGACCTTGACAGAGCCAGCTCCCTGAACAAAGCACTTCTTCCTCTCCTTCACGTGAGGTCCCACTGTTCTGGGCTACACGCCTTGAGCTCTGTCTCCTCCAGCCGAGGTACGGCAAGTTCTGATTCTCTCTGTACACATTCCTAGAGCGTGACGCAGGCACCTTCTTCCCACACACTCTTGAAGGAGCCATTGTCTTAGTTTTATTCCCACAAAAGCCGGCCCTAAGGCCACCACTAGAGCATTTGGGAGGCAATCCCAGTTGGGGAGAGAAGGCAGAAAAAAGCAAATAAAGGTTTGCATCGCAGCAAATAGCAACTGTACGTGGCGGAGCACAATCCTTCGGGAAGCTGCACTGAACAGATGCCACGCCGGCATAGGGAGGGACGTGGTATTTATACGTCACGCCCGCCTCCACTCCGCCACTGATTGTGAATTCCCCAGCATTTCTGGGATGCCGTGTGGTGATGCGAAGTGGGTCCTTCTAGCTGTAAATGACTCTCATGCAAGGACACTCAGGCACCTGCAGCTGGGGGTCAGCAAGAGTTTCCTGGGACTGTGAGGAGGAGCTCGCAGGCAGGACACTGAGGGCTTGGGGTCACCACCATACTCTCTGCCTGTGTGTGGATCCCTCCACCTGTGTGGCCTGCTTCCACCCTAGTGAGGGCAAACATCTCATTCAGAGCTCAACGCTGATGGACTGCCAGTGGCGCTGCTACCAAAGACTCAGATTACGCTCAAGGTCAACAGGACACTGAGCTGTAGACGATCAGAGACCTCCGCCCAGGGATCCGGGTGAAGATGGAGTTGGATTATCTGTTTTCCTGAATCCAGCATTTACTCTCAACTGTGGTGAGCAGAGCCAATCCCCTGAGAGTGACAGGAAAGTAAAAATGCCACACTGTTTGTTATTGTGTGATTTCTTGATAGCAGCCATTCTTTGTGGGGTGAGGTGGAATCTCAGTGTTGAATGGCTGCTATCAAGAAATCACACAATAACAAATGTTGGCGGGGTTGTGGGGAGAAAGGAACCCTTCTCCATTGTTGGTGGGAGTGCAGACTGGTGCAACCACTATGGAAATCAATATGGAGATACCTCAAAGAGCTTGGACTGGAGGTTCCATTTGACCCAGCCATCCCTCTGCTGGGTATCTTTCCAAAAGAATTAAAAGAATCATATCACAGAGAAGTATGTGCACCCATGTTTATAGCGGCACAGTTTGTAATAGCTAAATATTGGAAATAGCCCATTTGCCCATTCGTTGGAAAATGGATAAAGAAGATGTGGTTTTTCTATAAAATGGAATATTACTCAGCCATAAAGAATGAGAAAATAGATTCATTCATAGGAAAGTGGATACATATTGAAGATATACTCCTAAGTGAAATAAACAAGTCACACATGTGTAAATACTGAATAGTTTCCCTGGTGTGAATAATCTGCAACAATGCATAAGATTCTAATAAGATTACTGACATTTAGAAATGGGAGGAAAGGAGCTAAAGGTGTAGGGAAGGTGGGATGGGTAGGGGAAGAGTAAAAAGGGAAAAGAAAAAATGTGAGATAATGAAAAGATAAAAATAAAGTATTTGTAGATGGGAAGGGGAGGAGGGGGTGAAGGGAGGGCAGAGGTAAGGGTAAAAAATGAGAATCAAGACTTGTCATGTAGAGGTACAAGATCCCAACAATGAAAGTAACTGTACTGTATCCCTAAAATGTACCAATAAACTCAATTAAAGCTGAAAAAAAAAAAAGCCACACCGGAAGTGGATATGCAATTGAGACTCTCTTACTCTGTTCACAGATGTACCATCCTGGGTGACTTACAAGGAGCACATTTATTCATCATAATTCTAGAAACTGGAAAGTTCAAGGTCAAAATGGTGGTGGATTTGGTGTCTGGTGAGGACAGTAACTTTCCTTTAGAGATGGTAACTTCTTTGTCCTCACATAGGAGAAAGGGTAAGCTGATTCTTGCAGTCAACTTATTTGCTTATTGTGATACTGAGGATCAAACCCAGGGCCTCTGTGCTGAGCTACATCCCTGCCACCCCCCTTTTTAAATTTTGAGATAGCATCTCACTAAATCACCAAGTCACCCAGGCTGGGCTAGATAGTGTGAGCCTCCTGCCTCAGCCTCTCTGAGTGCTGGGAGTACAGGCTGTACAGCCATGCTGGACTGGAGCCTGTTGGATAGAGGCACTAGCTACATCCTTACCTAAGCCCCTCCCTCCCAGAGGCCGCCTCCCCATACATCACACTGGGGGTCAGAGTTCAACACAGGGATGCGGGGAGGACACGAACACAGGAAGACCACAGGAAAGACCGTGTAGAAAGAACCTCCTTCCCCATCCTCCATCAAAGCCCTGTGTCCCCCAGAGAGGTAAGCAGGGCCTCGCCCCATGGTTCCATCCCAGCTCCTTCTCATCATGGGGCTCGGAGCAGCTACAGGGGGCCGAGGTCGAGAGAAAGAAAGTGAATTCTCTTGAGTCTCAGGAAATTTGACCTAAGCACTGAGTGTTCCTGTGATATTTGAGTTTGCCTTGGGTATGTCCTGGGCTGTCAATGATTAGGAAGTCCTTAGTGCCCCTCTGCTAGGGCCACCACTGCTATTTCTCCCCGGGGAAAAGGAGTTGAAGAAGGGACATTCTGGGACATCAAAAATCTCCCAAGCTGGGCAGAAGGTTGTAAGGGTGCCCCAGGGAGTGTGGCATCAGGGGCACAGGCATTCTGGGCCTTCCTTCAGTGTCTGCTGCTTCCTGGCTTGGTGATCAAATGTTTCTTTATTCTCTGAGTATCAGGCCCTTGCTGCTGCCTTATGAGAGCTCAGAGTGAGAGCCCTGTCCTTCCCCATGAGTGTCTGGACCACTCAAAGAGAAGCTGAGGTCTCAAGGTGCATCCATTTTCCTACAAATGATCCAAATCCACTCTTCTTTATGGTAGAGCAGTGCTCCATTGTCTGTAAATAGCGCATTTCCTTTAGCCACTCATCTGTCCATGGACACATAGCTTCCAACAATGAGCTAAAGTGAGTTGATGTAAAAATGGGTGTATCTGGGTCGGTGTAGCGTGATGGCTTTCATTCTTTCTAGAAGACACCTCGAGGGGGAAGGGTGGGCCATAATCTAAGTGAAGCAAATCAGACAGAGAAGGTTAAATATCACTTGGTTTCTCTTACAGGAGAAAGCCAAAGGATAAAGAAAGGATCATTGACAGGAAGTGGAGAGAGACTTTGTGGAGATGGGGAAGTGTTTTGAGGAGGGGGAAAGATGGCAGGGAGAGTGGGAAGGGAAGTATGAAGGGTGGAGGTGGGAACCTGTATGCAGCATTCACCTTGGTGAATGTTTCTTAGGTGTCACAAACAAACACGTGCTGAACAAAAGAGGGCGCAGGAAGGGCTGGTGTTGGAAGGGGCCCCAGGAGCACGAGCAGCAGGTGCTAATGGGGCAGGCTTCTTCGACACAAGGAGGTGGAGGTGGCCGTGTCCAGGAGGACCTGCTGACCGCCAGGTAGGAGGAGTGGACACCCCATGCGCTTCCCCAGGCCGTGGAAAATCAGCCCAGATTCTATCTGGCAAAGGTTATGATCACAACTGCATCTAAAAAAGAGGACTCTGGCAGAAGCATCTATGGGAATGAATGAACTATCAGAACATTCCTTCAACCCCTTTCCCTCGGTTTGCCAAATAAGACCAGAGTATAGTCCAAAGCTACCGACTCAAGTTTCCTAAGTGAGTCACCCAGCCTGATCCCCAAAGCTCCTAACCCACAAGGTCTCCCAGACATCCAGAAGCTACTGTAGACCTCAGCCCTCCTCTGGGCCTTGGCAGCAGGCCCATGTTCCCGCCCATGGAGGAAGGCAGAGAAGAGGAAGGAGTCAGCAGAACCACAGTATGAGGCTGTGGGCTGATCCAGGGAAGGGGGTCGGCCCAGCCGGGGCCACAGCAGGCCAAGGCTGCCTTCCAAAGCCAGACGGGCCAAAGGTACATGGATCCATGCAGTCGCTGGGCAACATGTTGGGGGTTCCTTCTCCCTAGAGGCCTCCCATCCCTCAGTATACCCCACTAGGGTTACCAGGAATCTGTTGCCCTAGAGCTTTACTCACATTGGTCTAAATCTTCTCATCTTGGGACCAAAAAATGCCAAAGGCCGTCACTTACCACCAGCAGCAACCACAGTGAAGTCATTTCAGAGAAATGTGTTGTCTGAACCACCAGAGAAAAGGACTTCACATTTTCCTTCCATAATGGCCTGGAGCAGTTGATGCTGTGCCCGGAAGCATCCCCTGGCGCCTCACCACACCCCTCTCATCTGAGGTCAGCAACACTGACCTCCCTGAGTGCAAGGCTGGGAACTGGGAGGGGTGGATGTGCAGAAAACATGCATAGCTTAGGAAAATTCCCAGCCACTCAGCCGGGGCCTTACAGAAGCAGGGATGGGGGCAAACAAGCTGGCTTGCTCCCGTGGGCAAGGGGCAAATGTGCAAGCAAAGGATCCTCACTTCCCCTCTGAGTGCAAGGGTCTCCTCTCTTTATTAACTCCTTTTGATGAATCTCCATGAAATCGCCTGGTTGTCTTTATGTCTCTGTCATTTCTGCAGTGTGGAGAGAGAACAGGTTGCTGGGAGTGCTAGCAACAGAGACAAGTAAGTCACTAGAGACTAGACAGCTCCTACTGAATGCCGAGAAAAGTCTCACTTCCAAAACATCCCGCAGAAGTCACTTCCAGGCACTTCAGTGCCACCTGGGAGGAAGCTGCCTTAGGCCATCACCGGCCAGGCAACTTTAGTGCAGTCAGTGCAGGTGTCAGATTCCCCAAAAGGTCCCTGGGGCCAGTGTGAGTCCCCTCTTCTCCTCTGACACCAGTGTGGGGAGCAAAGAGGTCAGGAGTGAGGAGATGCCCCCTCCCCTGGCAAGTTAAGCAAGTTTAAACGTCACCTGGCTGCTCTTATATGAGAAATCCAAAATAAAAACAGAAGGGCAAAATAAAAGAGAGCCAAGAGGAAACAGGGAAAGGGAACTTTTGTAAATGGGAAGGAGACCAAGAGATGGCAGTAGGAAGGGGACGTGAAAAGAATGAGGATGTTATCTGTGCGCACTGATTCCCCCTGGCGACTGTGATCTTTAGGTACTGCAAGCATGTACTAATAAAAAGAAAAATGTAAAAAGTAGAAACTTATTCAGAAAGCAGAGACAAATTTCATCCACTCCACAGATTTTCCCAGGGTTGCCCCGCGAGGATCGATGCCACTAACACCAGTGTCTCCTCCAGTGCTAATGTAGCACCCACTGTGGGCCTCTGGGGTCCAGGGGAGGGACGTCTCCTCCCTCCTGCTCTCGTTGCTGCCCAGACTGGGGTCAGAGGAGAAGAGGGGACTCACACTGGCTGGGCCCCTGCTTCCCTGCAAAGCAGTTTTCTTATCTCATGTGCACCTCATAACGTTTTGTTGATTTTATTTAATAAAGAAACCCAAGTTCAGAGAGCTTAAGTAATTTGTCTGAGTATGCACATCTGATAAGGGTAGGACCAAAATTGGACCCAAATGTGTCTAACCTCCCACGTCAAGTCGTCCCACCAAAGTCAATGAATTTGTTTGCTAGTTTAAAAGCATGCTGTTAAGTAGCAAAGAAATGAACCCCCCTAGGTGCCCATCAACAGCTGAATGGTTTAAAAATGTACTATATATGCACAATGCAGGAGTATTCAGCTACAGAGGATGAAATTATGTTGTTTGCAGGAAGATGGTTGGAACTAGAAGTCACTATGTTAAACAAAATAAGCCAGACACAGGAAGACAAGCATTGCATGTATTCCCTAATATGTGGAATAAAAAAATAAAGATGACATGAGAGTAGAAGGGAGACTATTATTAGACAGAGGAAGAGAATAGAAAGCAGTAAAGGAAGGAGTAAGGGAGGGTAACAGAAGGATGATATTATATACATGTATGAAAATACCACACTGAAACCCAATATTTTGCAAAAGCAATGCATACTATTAAATACATATCTATTTTTTAAAAAATGATACCACTCTTCACCTGCCTGCCTGCCTGAGATCACCCAGAGGGTGCGCGACCTCCCGGACTGTGAGCCACCAGACCCAGTAAGGAAGCTAGCCGTGCGGGTGCCCTTGAAACACCCCCACGACCTGCTTCTCCTCCCCCAACCCCGTTCTCAAACCTCCTTTTTGGGCCAGTCCTTGGACCAACTCTGCAGAAACATAGGTTCTCATGAAGGGTAGTTTTCTGAGCTCCCAATTTTAAACATCTTTAAAGGAAGGGCAGGGGAAACCTGTAATAGAACTGAGTGGAGTTCAACCCTGAGGGTTGGGAAACTCAAGTTAGGCCTTGTGGACTGAGTGCAGTCTCAGGCATGGGGAACTGCCATTGGCTAGCCGAGACCAGGGAATTCAGTTCTGCATATAGCTGTACATGTGGTATAATATGAGAACAGAGACATAGTCTGAAAGAGGCCCTTTAAATTCTTTTTTTTCTCTCTCTTTTTTCTTTTCCTCATTCCACCCTAAAATTTCTTTCTTTTTTCTGTCCTCTCTCTCCAACTCAGTCTCTTGCTCCACCATATTACCCCTCATCTCCCTTTTTATTCCGGCTCCTGCCCTAAATCAGACTTCTTCTTTTATTATTTTTTCTTTGGCGGGGGAGTTTCTCTTTATGTTCTTTGCTCCAGTCATTATACCTCACTCATGGCTCTGTACCTTCAAGGGAAGGCAAGTGCCTATTATTGTTAAGGGGATATATTCTTGTCCTTATTCCTGCACTCTCTCTATCCCCCCTGAAGTTAATAGCTTTGTAAAGATAGTAAGGTAATTCTACATCCTCTGGATTCACTTCAAACCTGCTCCAGTTCTTTCACTTATCTACTCCTCTTGTCCTCACTCAGTCTAACCCCCCATGAGTTAGACTGGTAAATGGTAAAGATGCTATATTGAAAAGCATATTCACTGCAAACACATTATGGGCTGCTTCTTGATATTAATTTAATTAACATGGGTTAAAGGTGATACATTAATGACTACCACAAGTGGTCAGTTTGCAAGCTGTACCTGATCCTATTGGGATGCTGAATGTATCAACTGGGATAAAGGGTTGCGATTGATTTAAAGAGTTGTTTTCTCTGATATTATGAAAATGAGGATGTCTATGAGTCATTAGAAACTCAAAAGCTAAAACGCAACTATATCAGGAAGATTTAAGTAATACCAAGAAATTAAAGAAGGACAACCCAACAACAAAAATAAAAATGAGAAAACACTTAAGCAAGACACAAAGACAGATTTCCAGTTCACCAATGGCAAACAGTAGGAAAAATGAGGATGAAAAGTCTGATAGTGAACAAACAGGACACCCTGGACCCATAGCATAGGAGGTAACAAAACAGATCAATCAGGCTCTAGAAAAATTCAAATCAGAAATAATTTCCCAGTTAAACAGAGAGATGATGAGCAAAATGGAAGTCATGATTTGAGACTCTAGAATAGAAACTGACAAAAAAATAGATGAGCTCAAGACCATCATAGAAGCCATGAAGACTCAGCATAAGAAAGAAATGGAAACAATGAATGCCCAACAGAGGAAAGAAATGGAATCCATAAAACAGATTCAAACAGATATCCAGGAGATTAAAAACTCTATTGAAAGTGTATGCAACAGAATAAAAGATTGCGAAGATAGAATTTCAGATATAGAAGATAGGATCGCAGTCAGTGACCGTGAAAAAAGAGGTCTCTCAAAAACAGTAAGGGATCATGAGAAATCAATCCAACAACTTCTAGATGATGCAAAGGAAAAGTGATACCAAAACATAAATTCTATAGAGTTACAGGATTAAAAAACTCAACATTAAAAATACAGCAGTGTTTCAATACACTGAACTATGCAAAAGAGAAAGTAAAAAGACCCTATTTATAACAGATACCCCAGAAAATGTCAAAGTGCTAAAAGCTCCATACACTGGAAAGTGTATGGATGAAGGAAGTTGAAGAGGAAATAGCTAAATGGAAAGATATGCATGTTCCTGTGTTGGAAGAGTTCATATTGTTAAACTGTCCATACTACTTAAAATGATGTGCAGGTTTGATGCTAATAAAATTCCGATAACGTTTTTCCACAGAAATAGAAAAAATAATAATAGTAAAACTCCTTGGGAACTACAAAGGACCCTGAAAAGCCAAAACAACCCTTAGTGAAAAAGAGCAAAGCTGGAGGCATCACAGTGCCTGAATTTAAAATCTACTACAAAGCTAAACAGTATATAAAACAGAAGAGTCCTGGTGGGAAAAAGGACAGGATGGAGCTCAGCGGCATTGCGCCTGCCTGGCAAGCACAAAGTCCTGAGTTCGATTCCCAGTACAGCAAGATAAATAAATAAATAAATAAATAAATAAATAAATAAATAAAAGGACAGATAATGCACTGGAGAAGAAAGGAGAGTCCAGAAATGGATCTACACATTTATGATCAGTTGATTTTCAACAAATATGCCCAGAACACATCACTGGTAGAAGGCTACCTCTTCAACAAGTGGTGCTGGGAGAACGGGACATCCACATGCAGGAGAGTACTACTATAGTCTAATTTCACACTTATATAAAATCCAGCTCCAAGGGCTGGGGATTTAGTTCAGTGATTCTGCTGCCTGCCTCCCAAGTATAAGGACCAGAGTTAGATCCCTGGTACCCCCCTACAAAAAAAAAGAAAAGAAACTCCAGAGGGATTAAGGCCTTCAATGAAAGAATTGCAACTGTGAAACCACTAGAAGACAAGATAGGGACAGAGGTCCTGGATATTTGGTTGTAGAAGATTCTTTGACTATGACCCCAAAAGCACATGCAAGCCAAAACAAAAACAGGGGAATGGGATCACACCAAACTAAAAAGCTCTTGCAAGCAAAAGAAACAATCAATAGGATTAAAATACAACCTCCAGGATGGGAGAAATCACTTGCAAGTTATACATATAATGAGGGACTAAATCCGAGTATATGTAAGAAACTGAAATAACTCAAAGGACCTGGAACAGATCCTTCCCCAAAGACATACTAACATCTAGTAGGTAGATCTGTATCACCAATCACCACGGAAATGCAAATAAAGGCACAATGAGCTATTGCCTCACACCTGTTAGAATGGCTACTACCAAAAAATGAAAGACAGCCAGTGTTGTCAAGGATGTGAAGAAAAGAGAACCCTTGCCCACCACTGATGGGAATGAGAATTGGTTTGGCTATTCTGAAAACAAATACCAAGGTCCCTCTACCCACAGGATGGAGCGATCCCATTGGTACATACAAAAAGAATATAAAATCAGTATGTCAAAGAGAATCTGTATTCCCGTGTTCACCGCAGCACGATTCAGAGCAGCCAAGACACAGAATTAACCCAGCATCCATTGGGGGTGGAGGATGAAGGTGTGCCCACGGGACACTGCTCAGTCTTTACAGAGGAAGGACATGCTGTCCGCTGAAGACAGGGATCAGCTGCAGGACATTGATTAAGGGCAATAAGCCAGGCACAGAAAGAAAAGTATCACTCAATGCCCTTATTGATAAGGCATTAAAAGTTGGATTCACAGAAACAGAGAGTAAACAAGTTGCTACCAGACGTTTAGGCTGGAAGAACTGGGAAGATCTTGGTCAAGAACACAAAATTTCACTTAGTCTGGATGAAGAAGTTCAACAGTGTTTTTATGTATCATGCAGTTAATAGGAGAATCGCAAGTTCAAGGACAGCCTAGGCAACTTCAAACTTAGTGAGACCTTGTCTCCAAATAAAAATTAAAAAGGGCTAGGATGTAGATCAACATGAATGCCCCAAATTCAATCCCCACTACTATGAAAAATAAAAAATAAAAATAAATAAATAGAATAAAATAAAATAACAATTTCTACAAAGTAGATTTTTAAGTGTTCTCATTACAAAAATTGTTAAGTATCTGAGATAATGTTTATGTCAAATGGCTCAGTTTAGCCATCCCAGAATGTACACATATGTCCAAGGGTCATGTGGTACATCATCAAAATACAATTTTCATTTTTCAATTATAAAATTAAAAATAAAAGCATGGTGGATAAGAACACAAATTTTGGAGTCAGAGGCATGGGTTAGGGTCCCTGCCCTGCGATTCACTCACTGTACAGCCTTGAGTAAATGACTTCAACCTCTTGTACGGCCTGCAAATAGAACCTTCCCTAAAGACAGCAAGGATGGAGTGAATGAGTGCTATTGTAAAGCACTTAGATCACTGCTGGCACATATAAGGAGGCTAATAAACATTAACTGTTTATAATTTTTACGTATTTCTTTTTTTTCCCATATCAGGGGCTGAACTTGGGTTTTCATGGTTGCGAGGCAGACAGCAGAATGACTGAGCTAAATCCCTGGCCCTGTTTATAATTTTTAGTAGCTTCTTACTAAATAACAGAGGTAATTACTGAACTCTTTTATGGTTTTATTTTCAAAAGAATTTCTGCACCAACTATCTACCTTATAGCTAAGAGATAATTTTTTGCCCTTGGCCTTAAAGTCACAGTATTAGTCAGCTTCCCGTTACTGTGACATAATACTCAAACCCTCAACTTGAAAGGTTTCTTTTGGCTCATGGTTGCAGTCAATGGCTCGCTCTGTTCCTCTGTGAGAGGCAGTACATCATGGTGGAAAGTGTGCGAAGCTGCTGACTTCATAGCAGCTGGCAAGCTGGCCAGGGTCCCAGGATTCCTTCAAGGGTACCCTCAATGGCCTAACTTTCTTCTGTTGGGTCCCATCTATTCAAGGTGTGACCATTTTCTAACAGCATCCCTGGCTAGAGGTCAGCTTTCATTCCTTTGGGGGACACATGAGACCCAAAAAGTGAGCCAGTAGGGGTCTTAAAATGTCACTAATTCTTGTTAATCACAAGTTGCTTCACCACTCCATTTCCAATAATATAATAGTTTTTAAAAATGAGGTAGCTGTTTAATAGCATATTAAACAATTCAAAATGATGACATAAAGTCTATGTACCAAAATGGACCCACACTTTCAACGTAATTAATAAAAGAGGAGTAGTATTAAGTTATATAAATACTATGATGATATGCTTAAGAAAAAGCAGACCAGGGTCGGGGATTTAGCTCAGTAGTTCCACCGCCTGCCTTGCAAGCACAAGGTCCTGAGTTCAATCCCCAGTACCAAAAAATAAAAAGAAAAAGCAGTCCAGACAGAAGAGACCAAGGTTTAACAGTCCATATATGTAATATATGAATATATACGTGATTATATGTGTGTATGTGTAACTTGAAATCATAGATTTTTCTTTTATTTGCTATATTTTATTATATGGCTTCATGTTTTTATTCAATATAAATGGAACAATGTGACATCCCAGTGAATTCCATGATTCACATATAAACAAGCACAAGATGTATGTGTGTAGCCTGTCATAATAATTTTAATTCTGTGTATCTGTGACAGGGTGAATTTCATGTGAAATAAAAGGCTGAAGTTGCTCAGGAACATCACACGATGAACGAAAACCTTTAGCTAGAACAAGAGTCTACGCCCTTCCAGCAGAAAATACACTTCCCTCCCATTACAGCTGAAGATGGCCATCTGTGCCTTAGAAACCCTGGAGGCGCCAGGAGGAAATCCGAGTACAGTTTCCACAGTGGAATCATTCCTGACAGATGGAGGCTTCCTCTCTTTCTCTCTCCGCAGGCTGCAGAAGCTCCCAAGCCCAGGCTCCCTGGGGACAGCCAGGTCCCTTTTCAGCACTGACCCAACACTCAGCGGAGCCCAGCCAGCCTGGAGTCCATGGCCCTCGCTTCCCAGATCTTGCCTCATCCTCCCCAGCCCAGCGCCTGTTCTGTCCTCCTGCGTTCTGACGTCTGGGGGGGCCAGTTCATGGATGTCACTCAACACTGACAGAAAGATGCACCTGCCTTTGCCAGGCCAACCTGTAGCACAGTGATGTAAAAGGATGTGTGGTGGCCAGCCACTGTGCAGCGTGGCAGTCTGTGGTCAGGAGCACAGACACCTCCCTCTTTTGTCTCACTAGCTGGATAATGTGACACATGTCAGTTCAACTCAAAACCTCAGTTTCCCCATCTGCAAAGCTGGAACATCAATGACTGTGTGTGTCTTATAGTATCTTCATGAGGATTCAAAACACTACTACATAAAGTATTGACATGCATTAGGAAAGAGACATTTGAGTCATTTGTAGGAAAATGGATCACCTTGAGATCATAATGAAAAGTGAAATAAATCAGACACACAAGCTGAAATATCACATGATTCCTCTTACGTGAGAGACCCAAAGTATAAATAAAGAGCAAACTGACAGATAATAAGAAATGGAGCTAGACTACATGGAGAAGGAAAGAGGGTCTAGGATGTGCAGGAGAAGGAAGGAGAGGAGGGGAAGGGAAAGCTCAGGCCCTGGCCATCTTGCTTTGCACAAGGAAATTTCCTAGGAATAGACAATAAATATTTATAAATTGTATCACACATTCCATTGACAATTAATTCCCACAACATGTTCCACAGAGAGAAATGAAATTGACCCCAAGACCAAAACAGTGCAATTATCATTTGCAATCATACCTATGCCAAAGAGTATTAGGAGATATTTCAACACACCCAGTTAAATCAGATGATACAGAAATAGAACCTAGACCACAAGAACCCCCATAAGCAGGGAAATCCTACATTCCACTGGATCTGCAAGCCTGTATTGCTCTTTTGACACAAAAATCAGTCACTAAGGGTCTATTCTATGGTTCTCCATGGAGTTCTCTCTCTTACTGGCCTCTTTACCAAGAGCATCTCCTGCAGAGAAGGGTCTTTCTCCCAGCCTCTTGAGCTGTTTGGGTGACTCACTCAGCAAGCACAGGCTCATAGCAAACCTAGTCCTGGGAAGTTAGTTATTCTAGTAAAACAGGTGGAGAGGAAGGGACGGTTCTCCAGGGACTGCACAGATGCCACTCCATTTCCAGTGAGATTGTGGCAAAAGAAACCCATGCAAAGTTGCAAATACAGCAAGTGAAACACTCACGTAACCTGCCTAAGCTATGCGACATCCAACACGGCCCACTGTGGAGCGCTGACTGTTCCCCTCTCGAGGGCACTGCTGCTCCCCAGAATCAGAAAGAATGGGCCACATATTGCTAGCTCTTGAAAAAAGAAATTTGAAATTCTGAGTGTGCATGGCTTTCACGCTCTCATAGAATTGAGAAATTGTAAGTTGCATGTTTCTGGACACATTGATTACTGACCCACAAAAACTCTGGTATGGAGTAGGCAAGGAAATGTCTCCCCAGAAAGTGACTTACCCGCAGGCCAGCCCCGACTCCGCATCTTCCATTTTCTGTCCCTCTTACTCTGTCTTTGAGTCTACAGTGTACAGTTTTTCCAAACTGGGTTATTTTCCAGCCCACATCTGCTAAGCCACAGTAGGTAGAGTTGCTCCTGTGGCAATTCCTCTCTGTGAGACTCAGCTTTCTTTTCTTTTTTCAAAACTTGAATAATATTTGCTTTATTTACAAGTCAGAATCAAGAACAAAGATTGTCCAGGGGAACAAATGGGGAGATGACTGAACCTCCAGGGTCCCAAATAGAGTAGAAGGAAAAAAGGGAAAACAGTAGGAAAAAAAAAAAAGAGATCCCCTTTCTTCCCTCCCCACGGAGGATGAGGGGACCATGGCCCTACCCAAAAGCCTCACCTCGCTTAAAATATATTAGAACAGACAATCTCAAAACAGGGCCTCTTAGAGGTGAGCAGGGCAGCTGTGGCCTCAGGTACCCTGGCAGGGCCTCTGCCCATTCCTACCCTGCACCTTCGTCCCACACCGCCATTCCCGACAGGCGGATGCAGATCCAAGAGGTCACTCCCGAAGGGGCCGGGAAGGCGATCTTACTTATCAGTGTCCCTCCTGCAGCGCATGTCCCTGCGCTTCTCCCTGCTGCAGAGCCGGCTGTCCTACCGAGGGGGAGGAGGGGAGATGAAGAAGAGTCACAGTGAAGGGGGCGGGGCGGTGTAGGATCCAGTCCTGCCCCATGGCCTGGCCCCTTAGCCTGGGCCTGAATCACTGGGGTCCGGGACTCAGTTTTCTCACCTGTAACATGAGATTTAATTAAGTCTGCCAAAGATGACTGGAGCCTTTGAAGTAGGCATCTGGTCAACGTTGGTCCCGTTCTCCAATAAATTCAGTGTTATGGAGTCAAGGAATCACCTTTACCACATGAAAGGTGCTCAGGTCTCTGAGGAGTTTTTGAAACATGATCTTACTGGATTTATGCAGTGTTTACCCGACAGCATCTGTTCCCACTTTTTCTGAATCACCCGTAGTCCCACTTTTGTCCTCTCTATGCATGCAATTTGCTTAGATTTCCACCCCACTGGTCCCTCTCCTCTTTTCTAAAGACAAGTGTGGGATCCAGCATCACCAAGCAGTGCCTCCCAGGCCCCTGAGCCAGGGCTTGGGGCCAAGGACTTTTGCACATGTGCTGGGAGCAGAAATTTCTTTCTAGGGAAATGAATACCTGGAGATGCCAGGGGCCACCAACTAGAAAGTGAAAGTAAAGTTTCCACAAAATAAAGTGAAACCCAGAGATGGAGAGATGAGGGACAGCAGTACCATTGGGCAGATTGATTCTGTGTCCGAGCACACCAGAGGCCAGAGTTGTCTCCTTTCTTTTCTGTTCTCTGACTCTTTCACTAAGACGTGTGTCCTTTTTGTGACTACATTGTATTTTTAAATAGGGCTTTTAACCTTCAGCCCATTCGTAGACAAGTACAATTAAATATGTGCCACAACGTTGTAGATTTAAGCCAGAATCTCCGGGATGTTTTTGCTGAAGCCACTTACCAACCAAATGAACCAAGGCAACAGCAGAATCTCCATGGCCTGGGTTCTCTTAGACAACAGTGGGAATTTTACATTCCTCTTGAAAATGAAACCATTGTGTTTTTAATTATGCAGCACGTGAAGTTAAAAGTTGCGTTGCTTTATTTTCTCTCCATCCTTCTACATTTTTGCGGAAAACTGACTCCATTTATCCTGTGGATTACATCATATCCCAGGGGTCTGTAACTAAATTTGAGAGGCACATCCCAAACAGGACAGAGGCAGAAAGACCAGGCTCAGGAATGCCAGCCATCAGGAGATCCTGCCCCTCCAGCTGCTCTCCACAGGCTCCCTGGGGAGTGTGAATTTCCTTTAAAGCATAAGTGTAAAGGGACATCTACCACCACACTGACACCACACGTAAATGCTCAAGTCCTGCCAAATTCCTGAGCCAGAATCGATGCTCTACGGGAAGACTCTGGACAGAACTCACCTGCTTAGGGAAACCTTTCTTCTTTCAACCTTCATCGCCCCTATTCCTCCAGGAGCATGTGCCACGGGCAGCCAGAAAGCTGGAAAACATCTCAGAGGGAGAGAAGATGACGTCTTTCTAGAAGGGTCCAGGAGTTTAGCCTCCTGAAGACAACCAGTTGACATGCAGGAGACATAAGCCAAACTAAAAAATAAACCATCCAAATGAGTTGCTTTTTTGTTCCAAAGAAGTAGGGAAAAGCAAGCACAGAAAAAGGAAGAAAAATAAATTGATCACAAAGTATTTGTTTTCAAACAAGTCATATGACTTCTCATCTAAGGAAATGTGAAAAGACTTAATGTGGCAAAGTAACCAGCATTTACAATAGTCTGTGCAGCGTCCTGAGCCCCAAATTGGTATCAGAATTCTTGTTTTACAAAATCCTACTCTAAAGAACAAATGTTTAACTAGTGAGGATGGAAGTAACATCAAAATGAACCAAAGGCCTCTGAAAGACACAGCAACCTTAACCCCCGAGTGTCGGGTGCTTTCTCTGGCTGAGGCGGAGTGAGGACCCATGACTCAGTTGAAGTCTGGCTGCCTGTACGCAGATGCAAGTGTTCCAAAGCCTTTGTTTCTGCGTGCTCTGACATGGTTTTCCTTTGTTTCTTTTTTGCTTGTCTCTGCCTGAAGACGTGTACAAAATTGGGGCTTCCTCGTCTGCTGGTAGGGTTTGGACCAGAGCACATTTCCAGAATAAAATCGTAAACCCAGCCGTGCAAGGCAGAAACGGAAGCAGAGAGGACGTCCCAGCTATCACTGCAGCTTCCAGATCCGGCGAAGCTCAGAGGCTGGCTCCGACCCTTTCATTTGACTGGAGACTGAGTTGAAAAATGAAATGATGCCAACATGCTGGACTGTAGACATCACAGGGCCCTGCTTGTCTCAGACATCTCCCTTCCCCTCTCTGCCTCTCCCGCCTAAATGCGAATCCCAACATGTTTATTACTTTAACCTGGGCAGTCTCTAAATCCCAGTGATGCTCCACGCTTCACCTCGACCACCGCACAGCTCCAGGGAGTCAGGAGCAATGCTCTGACCCTCACCTCCCCCTTCCTGCCCCACAAGCACACTTTTGGCCTTCCTGAGCACACAGCCGTCACATAAAACACATGCTACAGTGGATCCGACGTCTATCTTTCCAAACAGACATGTAAAACTGTAATGATCTAGAGTCAAAGTAGCAAGAAACGTTAAGCAACCAAAGAGCTTTCTGTTTGTAGATTTAAAAACCAAGGGCAAGAAAACATAAACATCTGAGGTTTAATCCGAAACCATTTCTATTTCCTGTTTCAGGTTCAGCTAGCATCCAGCGAATTCCTCATGTCCTTGGGACAGATGTGGAATTTAATTCTCCTCCCCTGTATTTCCCCAGGTACTGTTGGTTCACAAACCGAAGCACGCAGGTGGATACCCACAGACCCCAGGCCCTGTGCTGGGCAGTTTCACAGTTACTCAGTCACTGCCACTGCTCTCCGAGAATTCTGAGGTGTGTACCAATACCTTGGGGTTCAAGCTCTTACTACTCAGATCATGCATTCTATCGGCCGCCAGTAAAATGAAGATATGGACTCCATCGAGGTTTTTCATTAAAAACAAAACAAAATAAACAAAAGCATTCTTCTGACAAATGTAAAAATACTTCCTATACATCTCCCCCTCTTGAGAAAATTTCTTCAGCTCCCTTCTCCAAAATGTGTCCGGAAATAATATAAAATTGTAACACAATGTGCATCCGATGTTAAAAAAGAAAAGATAAACTCAATGTAAAGCAAGTTCCATATTAAAATTTTATGTTTGAAAGATGAAACACATACCAGTGCCCTCAGACCCAGAACCATAAGAGAAACAAGTAATCTTCAATCAACCACAGAAGAAATGGAAAGGGAAAATGAATATGCATTTACAGACACATATTTACAGATTCCTTTTTACCAAAACATTCAAGCAGTTAATTCTTTGAGAATATATTGCTATCAACCCCTCCGATTCCCATTGACCTTTCCCAAATTCTGATGTGAGAATTTAAAAGCACATTGTCCTAGAATTTCTGCCCTGCAATCACAAAGAGCGGAAAACCCAGCAACAAGAGACATAATGTCAGCATATATACCAATTGACCTCAGCATATCCCTTCCAGAACCTTCCAACTACCTGGACATACACATGACAGAGATGGGCTTAGGGCATCAGCTGTTGCTTCCCGAGGCATGGTTACCCTGAGTGAAATTGGACAAAACTAGAGGAGCCAGAGGATGAGTCACTCAAAATCTCATTAAAATGGCTCTGGGACTGGGATCTTCTCATAGGGTCCTATATTGAATGTGAGCTGCCACAACCCAGCAGTTGGAAAGGAGACATTCCCCAAGGGTCCTGGAACATCCCATCACTTCTCTGTGGTGAGGTACGTTTTTCTCAAAGTTTGAGGCTCAATCTAAGGCCTTTTCATCCTTACGATGCCCTTGTTCTATCACTTAAGTGCCATTTACTGAAGATCATAAGAAAAAAACCTTGTCTTTAAAATTTTCAAATGTGTAAGTATTAAAGAGAATTGACCTTGAGAGCAGCCAGTCATCCCGTGTGTTGGGAAAACAGGCAGTGTTTGTTGTTGCTCTGGAAGGTCCAGAGTCCAGTTCCAGCCAGCCAGCTGGGTAGGGGTGCCGTGTGAGCTGGGAAGCGCTGCCTAAAATGGAGGGGTGTCTTGTGAAAGCAAGCATTTAGCTACAGCATTTCAAGTAAGCCAACTTTGCAGCTCCTTTGGCCTTAGTGTGCAATTCAATCTGCTATGCTGTCTGAGAATGTGGGGGAAGTCCATCCAGAATTAGGCCATGAACTAGGCAGTAAATGGTTTCTAACCTTGGAAATAATTTCTGATACATATGATACTAAGAATGGTGATTATATAATAAATCTGAAATTCCATCCACAGATTGCCCACTTCTCTTTATACTGGTGGGGGTGAGACTGAGAGTTGATGGGTGTCATTATTAGCACCATTTCAGCCTGACCCCTGTAAGCAGAACCACTCTTCCTCTATGAAGCCAGGATGGAAACTTGGCTCCCATTGTTCACATCACAAATTACCACTTAAACAGCTCTCACTTTCTATGTCATAGGAGCAGATTTACTGATACTTTATATTAGGGAAGAAAATTTCATAATGGAGCTGACAAAACCATGCAAAAAATGTATCTTTTCCAGTGACAAAGCTAATAATGCTGTTCAACATATTCGCTATGACTCAAATCCCAGTTTTCTTTTCTACTTTTTTCATTTTTCTTATAGAAAAGCCCACATTTTCATTTCAAAAACAAAAACCAAAGTAACATTTACTAAACAGGCACCCAGTATTTTATTTTCATCATCTCTGTAGTCCTCCCACAGTTTACAGGTTATGAAAATGAGAACAAGCTATAATGTCAAGTTTTTGCAACCCAATTTTCAGGCATATGGTACTTTTAAGAGTAAAATATGGGTGAGAGGTGGGAATAGAAATTGTTTCTGTGAATTATGCTGAATCTAGAATCAATCATATGAATTTATCTCAGAAAAGGAGGAGAAGGACTGGACTACAAGTTGAGCTAAGACCGAGCATAGAAGGGCCCCATTAAGTCTGGAGTGTGCTGGTGCAAAGCTTCCGTTCCATGCATCATCCTTGCTCTGGTTCAAAGAAAATCAAGCTGACATTCAAGAGTAGCAGCCACAAATCCACCCCTTGTCAATCTGATGCTCTAACACATCCCTTGAAACTATATTTAACCTCCAAAGTGGGTAAGTATCAAGGTCATAATCCCACCTAACTATCCTGTATACAACTGAAAATGCAAAATCCTTTTTCCCCAAAGACTGAACAATTCCAGCATTGCTCAAAAGTCCAAGTCCAAAGTCTCTCCTTCGAGACTCAACGTGAACTCTTCAAGGTGAGCACTAATAAAAAAATCAAAAGACAAGATACGTGTTCTCAAAATACAATGGCACAGAGTAAACATCCCCATCCCAAAAGGAAGGAATGGGGGATAGACGGAGATCAGACCAAAGCAAGGCCACAGCTCAGCAGGGCAAACATCGGGTTCTCTGGCTCCCAGGCCAGCATGTTCTGGTGAGTTATGAGCTCCAGAAGACTTGGGCATCCCTGTTCCCACAGCCTTAGCAACCACCTTCTCAGGCTCTGGCTTCATATCTGCTTCTTTTATGGCCAAACTGCAAGCTTTTCAAGTCTTTCTGCTCTGCTTTTAGTCGGGAATCACACTATAAATCTGGCTGCAATTCCCATGCAGTATTCCCTGAATATTGTGCTGTCTTGACATTTCCTCCAAGAGACTAATTAGTCCATCACCTTTAAAATCAGCCTCATTTAAAGTTTGAGGACTTGGAAAAAATGTAGACAAGTTCTTTGCAAGAATGTAATGTGCAACTCCTCTAATCCAATGTCCAAAAGAGTCCTCATTTCCATCTGAAACTTTACCTTTGCTGTTTACATTCCTATCAATATTCTGGTCTGTTGAGCTCACACTAGCATCACCCACCAAACCCTGCTTATAGCATTTCAGCCCCTTTCTAACTTGCTTCTCCAAAACTTTCCAAGTTCTTCTCGTAAACCAGTTCCAAAGTCTTCTGAAATCAGGTGTAGTCACAGAAACAGCCCTATTTCTTAGTACCAGTTTTCTGTACTACCATGGTCAGGATTTTTGTTTGTTTTTGTTTTGGCTGGAACAAAATACCTGACACATACACACAACATAAAGGAAAGAAGGTTCATTCTGGCTCAGGGTACCAAACCATGGTGGGCTAACTCTGAGGCCAAAATGGTGTGGCAGAGGAAAACTGTTCACCTCATGGCAGCCAGGAAGTAGAATGGGCTAGAAAGAGCTAGAGAACAGATACAGCCTTCAGAGCCATGCCTTCAGGGACCCACTTCCTTCAATGAGGCCCTCTCCCCTTGTACCCTGGTCAGCTTCCAACTCACCGATGGAGCAATCCATGCACAAGCTTAGTGACCACACAACATGAGTGTTTGGAGGACACTTGCTATGTAACCATAAAATAACTGCCCTGTAAGTCTCAACTCAGATCAATTAATTCTAAATGCCTCAGATTTGTCTATTTGGTGCTTTAACCGTGGTTCCTTGACATAGTAAATGCTGTTGAAGGATTGTTGGGTAGGATCTGTTTCCTTCCATGAACAGCCTTCCCTCCTTTCCTGAGCTCTCAGGATGAAAGAGAACCGAAACTCCAACATCACAATGGGTGTTTGTTACTGAAGTCTCCACCTGGAGGAGCACATCGGCACCCGGGGAGCATGGTCCTCTTTTCAAAAGGTCCAAAGCGTTTCAACTTGAACCACTCAATCATGTTTTTTGCCTTTGCCTTATCTTTTCCTCTTAAGTACGAAAATGATAGCAAGTGACATGTGAGGAGAACCATGACCAGCTTATAGGAAGAAAGTTCAGCATCATTTTGTGTTCATTTATTTTCAGTTTCCTTCTGTTCATCATATTTTTTATTACTTGAAATTTGGATTACTGTGGTCTCTGAATTCCAGGATTTCTACTAGTTGAACAATTTAATTAAACCACAGTCCTTTGCAGAACATTGTAATGAATAAAATCATCCTTGAAATTAAACTGCCCAATTCAAAGAGATTTTTGGCATCGACACTTTGAGGCCTAAAATTATTTTTTGTTGATAAATAACATTTAAAGTCATTCAACATATAGTTGGTCAAGTGAGCTTTTATAATCTTCTAAGGTAGCTGACACAAATATGATTCCCCCAATGCTAAAATCTAGAGAAAAGCCTAGATCTTGAAGAGCAATATTTAGGATAATTTGGTGTCCTTTTTAAGTGACTCAGGGTCAACGCTAAGCAAAATCATTCTACAAATGCACTAGGATAGCCATTTAGTACAAAATAGAATAGATTGTAAAGAATATAGTCTATTTGCCCCCGGCCCAGCTGCCATCGCTCAAGCGCCAGGAAGTAGCTGGGGATCCGATCCACCACGGGAAGGAGAACGACGCCCGCTCCTGACCCAGCAGCCATAGCTCAAGCACTGAGAAGGTAGCCACGCAGTCACCCCTGAACCCCCATAACCCCCCCCATGCAGTCTCAGTCCTCCTGACTGTGCCAGTCTTTGCACCCACTCTGCAGAGTCAGAGCTGGTCATCAAGGGTATTTTTCTGAGTTCCCAACTTTGAACATCTTTAAAGAAAGGGCGTGGGAAACCTGTAATAGAAAGTTGCGGAGTTCAACCATTCAGAAGGATGGGGAACTCAATCTGGGCCTTGCAGCCCGAGGTCAGTCAGTGTCATGGGGTTCAGCCATCAGCTAACTGAGATCAGGGGTCTTGCATCCTCGCTCTGTCTGAGCCATTAAATGGTAAATACACTATACTGAAATTTTGTTCACTGCAGACATGTTCTGGACTGCTTCTTGATTTCAATTTAATTCAAATGATTTAAGGGTGACTACCACAGGTGGTCAATGTCCAAGTTGTGCTTCATCTTAATGTGTTGATGATTGTATCAGTTGGGGTAAAGCATTGCTGTTGATTTGATGAGCTGTTTTCTCTGATGTTATGAAGATGAGAATGTCTGTGGGTCATTAGAGACACAGAAGCTAGGGTGCAACTATATGAGGAAGATTTGGGTGATAATCCAGAGATTAAACCAAGAACAGTCAGACAACAAAAATTAAAATGAGAAAACACTTAAGCAAGACACAAGGACAGACTTCCAGTTCACCAATGGCAAACAGTAGGGCAAATGAGGATGAAAAGGCCGATAGTGAACCACCAGGACACCCTGAACTCAAAGCACAGGAAGTAACAAAACAGATCAATCAGGCTCTAGAAAAATTCAAA
>NW_022900942.1:64969688-64970822 GCF_012274545.1 Fukomys damarensis
TGCAAAGAAGAATAACATAAGACTGATAGGAATACATGAAGTAGCAGGAGAAAATAGAAAGGACTTGAAAAAGCTGTTCGCAGAATTAATGACAGAAAACTTCCCAAACAGAGAGGAAGAATTTGACATTCAGATAACTGAGGCATATAGGACCCCAACTACCTACAATAAAAAAAAATCTACACCTAGACATATAATAATCAAGATCCCAGAAACTGAACAGAAGAACAAAATACTACAAGCAGTAAGAGAAAAGAAACAAATCACATACAAAGGAAAGCTCATCAGAATCACAGCAGACTTTTCAACACAAACCCTTGGGGCAAGGAGAGCCTGGAATGAGATATTTCAAGTACTAAAAGAGAACAACCTCCAACCTAGACTGATGTATCCAGCAAAACTCTCTTTCAAAATGAATGGGGAAATAAGACACTTTCACGACAAAGAACACCTGAGAAACTACATGAATACCAAACCAGCACTACAAGCAATTCTAAACAAGATCCTAGAAAAAGACAATGAAGGCAACAACACCATGAGGCTCAACAGAGCAAATCAAATAGGCAAGGCAAGAAATTAAAGGGAGAAGGTGAAAAAGTAAAGTCAACAAAAGGCCAATAACATGTCAGTTATAAGTCAGTACATATCAGTTATAACCAGCAATGTCAATGGCCTCAACTCACCAATCAAGAGAAATAGACCGGCAAAATGGAATAAGAAGCAAAATCCAACAATATGTTGTATACAAGAAACATACCTAGTGCAAAAAGAAGCCCATAGACTGAAAGTGAAAAGATAGAAAACAATTCTCCATGTGACAGGAGCCCAGAAAAAAAACAGGGGTAGCAATCTTATTTGCAGACAAAGTAAATTTCAAACCAAAACTGAATCTAGTATTATTGATGTAGGACGCTACTATATCATACCTCTAGGAATGTAAAATATCTAGTACCTGCTTTATGATACATAGTAGGGACCGTGCTTTATCAGAGCTACATTTAATGATATTACTCTAGAATGTTCTCTTTCCAGATGATGATTAAGAGGCTAATGGAAAAAATGGTGCCAGGTACCACAACAGCAACAGAACTTTGCTGTTGTCTGGATATTATTCTTTTCTTTGTTTTTTTTTTT
>NW_022900942.1:64971180-65026570 GCF_012274545.1 Fukomys damarensis
GTGGGTTTGATTACAGAAACTAATAAAGTATTCTCTAAATAATGAAAAAAGAATAAGATAAGACTATAAGAGCGAGAAGCAATTTAAATATGTTCAGGGACCATTTTCATCTCCAGAATTAAGGATTATTTTGATGTTACATCATTGCCTTTTCTCTTTTACTTTCCTTTTTAGTTTTATTTTAGGATTCCCTATTTTTAATGTTCATACAGAGATTTCTTTAACTGAAATACTGAATAGTTTCTTTGGTGTGAAAAACTATAATAGTACACAGGATCCTAATGAGATAATTAAAAATGTGAAATAGGAAGTAAAGGGCTAAAGGTGTAGGGAAAGTGGGAAGGGTGGGGGAAAGGTAATAAGGGAGAGGAAAAAAATATGATAAACTTAAAAAATGGAAATAAAGTGTTTGTAAATGGGGAGGCGAGGAGGGGGTGAAGGGAGGGCAGGGACAAGGGGAAAAAGTGAGAATCAAGACCTATTATGTAAAGGTATAGAATCCCAATGATGAATGTAATTGTATTGTATACCTAGATTGTACCAATAAACTCAATAAAAATTAAAAAAAAAGAATATAGTCTATTTCCAACATGGTGTTTTTCTCAAATCTCTACAGTTCTAAATGAGTGGCACATTCTCACTTAGAATAAATCACTTTGGATTAAAATAAAATATACAGAGACACCAAAAATGTCTTCATTACTTTAAGTGATGGCATAGTGCAGAATTCAACTAAAAAGCCATCATACTTTAGGAACCATTTCTAATTCTCTTCCTTTCATCTTTGTGAATTCTTGTTAATTTTTTTTCCTGCATGAACATATTATTCCCTAATGAGGATATTATCATTTTCCTCTCTTCATACCCTTAGGGTATTAAAATCAACTGAGCCTTTAATTATTTAGCTAAGAGAAAACACCCTAATTGGAAACCACAACTTCCCCTGCAGGAACTCTGAGAATTTTTAGCCTCATAGCTACCACCTAGGAGAAACTTTCCCGGCAGAACCTCAAGATGCTAATTATGTGGTGATACAATTTCCATAGACTTGTGTCACATTAACATATATGTTTCAGTTCTTTGAAAGTTGATTTAGTACAAAATGATGAGGGTAATTATCAGGGTATTTAAGGATTTTTCCCTTGTGATCCACTCAATTGCATCATTTATTTTTAAAACGCATAATGGCTTGATCTAATGAAGATTGTCTCAAACAGACACAAATGTTAGTTAGCTCCGTAACTCATGGAATCACTCTTGAATGGTGAGAATTGTGGTCCCAGGCTCCGGTTCCTTGGAGCACAGAGCCGCACAGCCTTGTGGATCCTTAGAAACACAGAGCCTTGCTGGGCTTGGCTTCAGTTATTCCATGAGTGGCTCCAGGCCTTGGTGTCCCTTGGGGTCTTCCTGGGCCTCTCCGGTGAGCACGCAGGGTAGTGTTGCCATTAGAACACCGACGTACAGTGTGCTTCGCGCCGTTGAAAAACCGCAGTGACCACAAAATAACAACTAAGTAATTATAAGCACATTTCAGGAGATGCAATTTGTAAGCATTTTTTAAATTAATGAGCCCCTTGGGAAATCCTGTTATAATAAACATCGAGTTGAAAATGCTAATTCTTTGCTGTTTTCCTTCCTTCTTTCCAGTCATCCATCGGTAACATTCAAAATGGAGCGATCTTCCCTGCTATGCTAAGGATCAGGAAGAATTGTCCACAATTTTTGAAATGCAAAGCCTAAGCAAATTCCTCTGCATTCTGCATGGATGGAAGCAATGTTATTTCCATCCTACAAGGATGAGACCCTTACACCTTAGCATTGGTGTGCCGAAACTGGAAATAGCTAAAAGTGCCAGTCTGCAAAGCTTCTCACTCTCTGCCCAGAGAGTTGCTGTTCTCCCTCCTTGTGGAGTAGGCTGAGAGCTATGGAAATGCCTGGCAATGATCACAATTGCATAGTGCATTTTTCTTATTAATATGTATTATTAATTAATGCACATTTTTGAATTAAGGTTACACCTACCAGGGTCCTAGGACATCTGAGAATTCTGAGTGTCTGAACTTATCCATTCATTTATAACTTTAAAGAACATATTTTGGACCTTTTTACTCCAGTTATGTAAATATAAACATTTAGAGATGTAAGAAAGATGCAGTAAGACTTACGTCTGGACTTACATTAAACTTCTGTATTCAGGCGATCACAGGACTTTTCTTTGATGGAGTAATGCTTTTCCAAAGCCACTGCCCCTGCATTATTGTAATGAACTGACCCTGAAACTAAAGACACACATACAAACAATCATGGAACTACATTTGACACCTCTCAACAAGATCACATATCTATCCCATTGAGATAAATGCGAGGATACCATTTATCCTCCTAATAAACAAAACCCAAGATACAGAATAAGCATACCCCAGTGGGCTTGCTTATGCTTCTGAAAGTTTAAACAATGGTTTTATGCCAAAACAAGTTGCTTCCAGTTGTTACAAAATTATGAACGCTTGACTGATAATCTTTGGGGGGGATATCAGATGTTATTTGAATGTTCCTGCTTTTGCCCTTAAAATGATGCCTAAAATAGTGTCCTTCACCAGTGGTACCAGGAGGACACACGGTGAAGAAGTCCAGGTGCCCCTGGCAAGCCAGCCTGTGTGTCGGCCCTGCCTCTCCAGGCCAGGGGCTGGGCACCCATGGCAGCTTCCTCCCATGCACGGATTGCTTGTCTACAAGGAAATTTGGGCAGCAGCCCTGCATGTGCAAATGGACAGATTCTGAATATAAATTGAAAATTGATATGGTGAAAAATTAAGCCTACTAGAAGAAACTCAACTTTTCGTTTGGATATTCAGCTCCATCTTACTCTCATATATGGAAAATTACTGAATTAAGACAAAATCTATACTAAGGTGCCTTGGGCATCATCTTTTCATGAGTGTGATGTCAGAACACAAGGGACCATGAGAGTAGGGGGTTGACTCAACGTTTCATTTTAAGTAGCATCTCTTGAAGTTTGCTCCATGGTAGGCAAAGAAATCCTACTTGTGAAACAAAGGGGATAGGAGGAAAAGGGACTTTGGGGCCATGTGACTTTGGCAGATACTGCCTCAGAGTTTCAAAGTAAAGTGCTTCTAACTTGCTCACCCTGCAGGCATCCTCTGAATTCAGCGTGTGTCGAAATAGGTAGTGTTTTCCAGATGTGTTCACCAGTACAGGGCCTAGTGACATGCAGGAGCCAAGAGGTGTTGATGGAACGAGCCAGAACCATACCTTTCCCTTCTCTGCCCCATGAGACCGTCGGTAGCATTTTCACCCATGCTAAAAGCTTTGTGCATTCCAGTAGTGATGAAGGTTCTAGTGCCTCATTAGAATACACAGAGAACTGTCACAGGAGTGCAAGGCAGAGGGCTTATCTCTCCAGGGCCTTTTTTCCACACTGGCACAGCACCCCCAAGTAAGCACCGAGGATCTAGAAGTGAGCATCTTGCATGAGGTGGGTGTTTGCAGTCGGGGAGCCACCTTGGTCGTGGGGTTTAGTTCATCATCACAGATTGCTGCAAGCAGGGCCTTTGTGCCAGTGTTTTATAATCTCAGGGTTTCCTGATTCTTAGGAGATCTGGCTCCAGAAAATGCTGCAATCTGCACTCAGCCCAGTGGGTGCGGCTTACCCAGAAACCGACTTTCAGACAGCCCCAGCTGTGATCAAACATATAGTGGATGTTTCAACTTTGTACACATTACAGTGCTAGACATTGCCTTTACTCCCTCCTCGAAATGCTCCCCTCACTTTGGACACACCTGTGCCATCGTTTTTGCCACTTTTGAAATCCTCTTTGCAAAGTCTTCAGTTGCTGCCTCCATGTCTGGAACCCATTCGAAACGTTCAGCTTTCATGGTTGTGTTGACTTTGGCAAGAGCTGGAAGTTGTCGGGGGACCGCAATATTGATTATGCCCAGAGAGTGCAGTAAGCAGGAGGCTATGAAGAGTGAAATCCCTCATCTGACTTAAGAAGCGAGTCTGACTGAAGCCACGCAGCTCGGGGAAGCACCTCAAGAGCACAGAGGTAGCGTGCAGGTTAGCGCGACCTTCCTGCCAGTGGCCACAGCTGAGACTGGAGAAATGGCCTGTGAAGCTGTGAGGCTCAATCCTAAATGACACAGTAGCTGAGGTCTGAGTGCCTTGCATCCAAATTCCATTCTCATGACTAAAATCTTCTCCACTAGAAGGACAAGGATTTAAGTATAACCATATATTTTGTCTATTCTGTTCCTAATTCCAGAGTGCCTTGACTTTTTCCTTTACAAGCCTTTTCTGCATTAGTTTCCATAGAAACTGAAAGACTGATGTCCTCAAAAGTAGTTCCACCTTTGCACGGAGATAGCCTTTGCCCCAAATGATTACCAGAAAAAAATCAGTGGTTTAGACTGGCCAGGGCCTTTGCTGGATGAGCAGCACCGGCCATCCTGGCTCCCCAGTTTCTCTGTCTCTGAGTTCTCTTTTAGGTTTTTTCCTCAGCCTTGCGCCATAGCACTGAGAGGATCAAAATCTACCGCAGAGGTGTCTGATAAGAAGTTGTATAGTGCCAAATGCAGTGCATAAGATGCATGAAGACACACTGTCAGGTTTTTATTTGACAGAAATTTCTATAAATTTTTGAATTGATTCAGGACATCAAGGCAGCCATGAAGAGATACTCAAGGAGGAGGACTCCAGAACTACTGCAGAAAGTGGCAAAAACGATGGGATGAGTGTGTTGGAAGTGAGGGAGATTAATAGCAATTTGTCTTTTTCTGTACTAAATTTGTATTTTGCACTTTCACACATTTATCACTCATACCACATATGTTTGTTTTAAGAGCTTAGTGGGCCTCACCCCGTCGATGTTCACCCAGAGTGAACTGCAGCCTTCTGGCCAGGGCTGTAAGGCCAGAGAGATGCTGTCCTGCATCAGTTCCCTGGAAGCTGATTGTGTCAGGAGCCCATTTTCTAGATATGGATTTTAGGTGCAAACTCACCTCCAATGGAATAGAAGACTGCTTTTATTTTCCAGCTTCACAATTTATTTTTGAAATATCAGTTTGTCTTCTAACAAAACTCTTGCTTTTGTAGGCATATGCAGCCATAGGTTGATTACCTATTTTATTTTCTTAGGACCCATCTCATCACACAGTGGATTTGCAGCCCCACTGGAGTGGACAAATTAGTACTGCTCAGCAGGACACAAACTTAGCAGGAACTTCTCTTACTGAAGCCCCGCCCCCACCTGTACCTCGCCTGGACAGATCCCCGTTACTCAATATCCCAGCTGATCCTGAAGGCGTCTGGAAGCTTAAGGGTGGCTGCTTAGAGATTCCATCTCACTCCAGAAAGAATGGCCATTGGAGAAATAAAATAGCAAGAAATCCTGGCAAGGCTGTGGAGGAAAAGGAATCCTTCTACACTGCTGATGGGAAGATAAGCTAGTCCAGCAGAAGCACTACAGAAATCATTATGGAGATTCCTCAAAAAACTAGAACTAGAAATTCCATTAGAACCAACTCTTCCCCTTCCTGGTGTCTTCCCAAAACAGTTAAAGTCGTTGTGTCACAGTGACCCATGCACACCCAGGTTTACAGCAGCACACTCATGACAGCTAATGCCGTCAACAGATGAATGGATGAAGAAAATGTGCTATTACACACCATGGAGTACTATTCTGTCATAAAGGATAAATCTGAGTCATTTGTAGGAAAATGGATGCAACTTGAGAACATAGTTTTGTTTTGTTTTGTTTTGATTTGGTTTGGTTTTTTGAGACAGGGTCTCACTGTATAGTTGAGATTGACCTGGAACTCACTGTGTAGCCCAGGCTGGTCTCGAACTCACAGTGATCCTCCTGCCTCAGCCTCCCGAGTGCTGGGATTACAGGCAGGAGCCACCATGCTCTGCGAGAGCATAGCTTTAAATGAAATAAATCAGACACACAAGTTTAAATACCACATTTTTTCTTATATGAGAAATCCATATAAGTAAGTGAAATAAAAGATAGATAATGAGAAATAGTGAGATAGATCTTTTGCAAATGAGAAAGGGAAAAAGAGATGAGGGGAGGAAGACGGGAAAAGGGAAAATAAAAAGACTTCAGATGTTTCCTGTACACTTACAATTCCCTGCGGAGAATGTAGCCATCGTGTTCTACAGACACGTACTAATGAGAGTAAAAATGAAAGGAGCTCTTCCTTACAGTCAGCTCCTGCTGGCTTCACCCGACCCACAGGTGCAAGAAGCTGTCAGCTGCTCCGAAGGCACAGACCTCTGACTGCGACCACCTGGGTGAGAAGGAAGGATCTCAGGTTCCCAGCCAGACTCACATTTGAAAGTGGTAAACAAAACACAAATCAACAAAAAGAGAGGCGAGCTTCCGGGGCTCTGATCCTCTCCTTACACACACATGTGCACACACACACAACAGTGAGAAGCCTGGCATTTGGAGGAGTTTAAGCTTTGGAACTGAGGGAAAGAAAAAGAAAGGTAGGAGTAAGGATGAGAGAAGGGAAGGGAAGAAGGAAGGGAGGGAAGAGGAAAGAGGGAGGAAGCAGAAGGAGGGAAAGGGGAAGGAGAGAAACCAAGCACACACTTTAAGGAGGAAGCAAAGGTGTTTCAGGATCTCCAGATCCCTGCAGTCACAGCAGCCCGACAAGGGGAGGACAGGATGACAGGAACCGTGTCCTAGCTTCAGAATTACCAGGTCTTGCCAAGTTCTCCACTGTTTTTCTTTTAGGAATAGAAGTCTCAAGGCCGGGGCTGGAAGTAACGGCAGCGCGCTGGTGATTCTCACTGTTCACGCCAGGAACCACCCCATCACCCCGCCCTGGTGGGAGGCAACGCCCTCTTCTCCTTCACTGACACCTGGGCTCTCCTCACCTCGGTCTCTGCAGCCCAAGGCCCTTTGTACAGGTGATGAAACTGCGAAGGCACAGGACGCAGCCTCAGTTTGAGCATCCTGGACACACAGCGGAGCCCCTCATCCGGGTGCAGGTAGCTGAGGTGACAGTGGCCTAAGGGGACAGGAGCAGCAGATGTAGACTCAAGGTCACACAGGGAAAATCTGGGAGACCACTGGCTACTGCTGCAGGCAGCTGAGGCTCCGTCCTGCACCAAAACCCTGCAGGGTACCACCAGGGACCCTACCTGGGGGCTGACTTGGGCCAGTGGCCTCTGGGATCTCACCTAAGCCTCAGCAGCACTGCCGGGCTTGGGTGGGAAGCCCCGTGCAGAAGAGGCAGGGGCAGAGGGTGGGGTCACAGCATTACCTAGGCCGTGGCCCAGGGTCCCTGTGATTCCTACCTCTCTTGCCTGTCCTCCAAGGCTTTACACTGATGGTATACAAGAAAGAGAGCCATCAGGACCCTGAGAATTGACAAATGTCAAGTCGGAAAAGGAGTTAGTTGCTCAAGACATACTCTTTGGGTCTGATCGTGCTGGTTGATGCTTATAGGAGAGTCCAGGGTCCCTGGGATGCCGAGTGCCACCTATCCTCGTGCTCCAAGGCCTTTACCACCCTCAGATCCATTTATCTTTTCAGTAGGGGACAACAGAGTGAGGGCATCAGCTGCCCACTAGCTCCAAATCCTGCCTCTCCTGGTCCCTCGCCCTGGAATGGCTCCTCCAGGAACTCAGCTGCTGGAAACCCGGATATCCCTGCAGGAGAATTTACCTCTTGGTCGTTGGGAGAGTAAGTGCATGCATGTGTTTGTGAGGCACAACAGCTCACAGCACTTAAAGAAAAACAGCGACATAAGCAATAGTTGCTGCTGTTGCTCCCAGTTTTTAGGTGAACTTCCGCTTAGCTCCCCAGTTTCCCAGGACACCATTCTCTGTCTCAGCCGTGTGCTTGGCTTGGCTTTCTCCCTAGTAGACCCCACTGAGCCCTTTCTTCTTTCCAGCCCCAGAGGTTAACAGAGTACACACACCAGGTTCTTGGAAAATACCATCTGTCATGCACACAGGATTAATCCCCACTTGTTCCAGCTCTGCCTCCTTCTCACCTCTGCACCTTACCTTCCAACTGTGTGCTCTCTGAGGCTATCACTTCTCCCCACTGTCCGCACTCGCCTGTGAACTCTGTTGTCTCTTCCTCGAGTGGATTTCTCTCCTTGCTGCAGCTGCCCTTCAATGCCATCACATCTGTGAATTCTTCCAGACAACCCCGGCCCCCTCCCTGGAATACACTGAGTTTTTTTTGTATGTGCTCTCCTGGGTCTTTGCTCTTGAATGTGAAAATAAATTGTGGCTAGCCAGAGGCAGGCCTCTCCTTCTCCCTCATTTGTTAGTCAGCTCCCCCTGGAGAAAGCATTCTAGGCTGCCAGATATTCAATAAATATTTGGAAGGTTAATGCCCAGGACTTCACCGCATTGGGTGATGTTTATAATCCTGTCTAGCCCAGCTACTCAGGGCTCAGAAGGTTGCTTCTCTGGGCCATGCTAATCAAAGGCCCTCGGCAGGCTAACTAGGTGGTCTGGGCCTGGTGGTCACAGATCATTAAATTTTATCTACCCACTCCCTGAGCTGCTTAACAAGCCAGCCCCGTCCCAGAGGCACTTTCCCTGCTCTCTGTCCCATCCTGATGTGAAATAAATACCTGCTGGAGAGGGGCTGGAACCTGATGTGATTAACTTCTTTGAAGTCGTCCTGACTTGGCCCAATTTATTTTTATATGTTGGAGTTTTCCTTCGTTTTTTTCATAGAAGGAGGGGATTTTGACAATAGTTGTTAAGAGACTAGGTCTCGGAGGTAAATCTTTTGATTTTCTGAATGGACCTTAACATTGCCTTATAAACACACACACACACGCACACACACAGTGCTGTAGTGTCTGCTGATGTAACTGTGAGGGGTTTTGTGTAGTATTTAGAGCCAGGTGGGGGGACAGGGGTGGCGCATAAATATTCCCCAGAGCAGGTACTGAGGACACCAAATGGCACCTGAGTTCTGCTGGCGGACCAGCTCGCCAGCAGCCACCAGCAAGTGCCACTTCCAGCCTTTTCACGCCTGACTTCTGTGTGCCCTCCTCTTCCTCCAGGGCATAACATGGCCTCCAAGCATTGTGGGACCATGAGCTTCCTCATGAGGCTCAGTCACAGGAAGCCAAAGGAGACGCGGGAGAGCCCCAGCCACATTCTAGGGGCCAAACTCAATCTCCCCAGACGCGTCTCGGAGCAGATCGCCGAGACTGTGCACCCACGCGCACCCGGCAGACACACACGGAAGGAACATCTTCAAATGAGACACTAACACGACATGTGCTTCTCCGGAACAATCGTTCAACCTTATTGTGTGTTTCTGTACACTTGAGTAAGAACTTTTAAAAATCGAGCTATTCTTCCTTCTACGAGTCCGGTATCCTCATCGTGGAAAACTAGAGAAATAAATTGATACAGAGAAAAATTAAATTATTTTTATCAGCCTATGTTTGCAATGCATAATAACTGCATTTGGGGGGAATCAATCATTTTCAATCCCCTTTCTCCCTCTCCGTATCCTCTTTGCTTCCTTTCCTCTGACCCCCTCTATCAGCTCCAAAAGTCTGCCTCCCAGTTTCCTCTTTTCCACTTTACTCTTGGATTTATTTGTATTTTGGGTTTCTCATGTAAGAGAAGTCTTTCAGATCTTTAACAGCCTGATTTATTTCAGTTGACATTATAGTCTGAAGATCCATCCGTCTTCCTGTGGATGACAAAAGCCCATCCTTCTTTATGGCTGAGTAGTACTCCGTCCTGTGTATATTCCACAATTTTTCATTCAGCTGTCTGTTGGTGGGCTTCTGCGCTATTTCCATAGTTTAGTTACTGTGAAAATGTGCTGTTTTGAACTTGGATATGCAAGTGTCATGACAATAATATGATGTCTTTAATTCTTTGGGAAAGAGGACTGGGAGAGGTAGAGCTGAGTTGAATGGAATTTCCGGCTGTAATTTTTTTGAGGACTCTCCACACAGACTTTCATAGCTGTAGTACAAGTATTCTTACTAAAGATGCAGAAGTGTCCCTTGTCCCCCGTATCTCGCCAGGACTTACTATTTCCTGTGTTCTGCACAGCAGCCTTTCTTACTGGAGCAAGATGGGATCTGAGACTTCGTTCACTTTTGCATTGCCTTAATGGCTAATGATGCTGAAAATTTCCTCATGGCCATTTATGCTTTTTTTTTTAATCTGAAAGCTGTCCACTCATTTCAGTTTTTGATTGGGTCATTCATTTGGGGGGTAAGTTTTTAGAGTTTTCTCGGTATTCTAGTTATTAGCCCTCTATCGAAAGAGTAGTTGGCAAATTTCCCCCCCATTTTGTAGGTTGTTTCTTCGCTCTATAAATTGTCTCCTTTGCTGTGCAGATGCTTTTTCATATTATCCCATTTGTTGATTCTTCATGTTATTTCTCACACTGTCGGAGTCCTGTTCAGGAAGTCCTTGCCTCTGCCTATGGCTTCCAGTGTTTTCCATATTTATCTTCCAGTGGCCTTAGTGCTCCTGTGTTAACCTCTAAATCTTTGGTCCACTTTGATTTGATGGAAGAGCAGGGAGCGAGATGCCACTTTTGTGCCTGGTGTTTTAACGTAAGCCTTCTGAAACTTCGTTTAACAAAACAGCGTGGGTGCAAACATCCCTGCCCATTGGTGCACATGGTGCCTTGAGTTCACAGTATTCGTTGTAGGAGTGACAGAGACGCACGTAGTACCACCAGCTGGGTGCAGCTCTTGCCTGTATAACTTTTTTAACTGTGTGTAACAGGCACAGATACAGTGGAGCTCAATGTCTTCCAGGAGCTCCATAGCTGCAAGTCATCTTCCTGTGTCCTCACTAATGTGAAAAGTGACACACAGAAGCATGATCTGTTACCTGGCCACACAGTAGCAACAGGCCGCCTTCCCGGGAATGCTGGCCATCTGGAAAGCTTGCTGCACTGGGTACCGTTGCATCCACCTTCAATGCGACCACGTTTACAATGTCTTTGCCAAGTGATGGACGGATAACCTGAGAGTCAGAGAACCTTTAAGAGCTGGACCCAAGCCTACATGCTGGAAAGCAGCACTGGAATTTGGACTCGGGCTTGGCTGATGCCAATGCCCTTGTGGGCAGAAATATGGCACAGCACCATTTCCTCCATAAATACCCGCTCTGACGTAGCCCCTACTCATGAGTTCTAGCTTCTGCAGAAAAAACCAGAGCAGTGTAAGGTCTAAACAGAGGCAAACTCCAAGGATACTCAGTCGGCAGCGTAGTGAGCCAAGTTTACTTCATATGTGTACTTGCACAAATGCTTAAGGAGAAAGCCAATGGCGTGCTTCACAGAGTAAATCCAAACAGTACCCCGCGCCAGCGCTCACTGAGCCTTGCTCCTCCCTCGGGGACTGTCCTCCTCAGCTCTGACTTGCATCTCTGCTACTTCACCTTGGGTCTGTTGTCCAGCCTGTCTCCGGGTAAATCTTCACAGTGCTTGAAGTTCTTCTCTGTAGTTTAGAATTTAAAGCCCCTCTAGATAACTAGAGCATGCTGCTTATACTACTCAACTGGTACTTAACTTAGACTATCTAGTGATTTACCAATATGTACACAGTTTATATTTCTGCATGCAATGTAAGCACTTTGAGGGTTGAACTTCCACTGTTTAGCCCAAAGTAAGCACTATGTAAATAATTATCCAATTCGGAATTTTCCACGAAGTTGTGTGGTTTTGTGGCTGGTTCTCCAAATGTGCTCAGCCATGCTGTGCACTCTGGGGGTCCCAAAAGCCCCCCCATCTCATCCTGGTGGTTTACCTGGATTTGTGTCCTCCTCTTATCTCACCCACCTATTCCTTGGCCTTTACTTCTCCAAGCCCTTGGCTCTACCATCCAGCCACTAAAACTGACTACTGGCTTTGCTGTCTTCAATGCCCCATGGGCTGGTTTTTGTTGTTGTTGCTTTGCTTTTGATTTGTTTTGTTTTATATACCAGGGATTGAACTCGGGACCTTGTGCTTACAAGGCAGGCAGCAGAACTACTGAGCTAAATCCTCGGCCCACAATCATTTTTAACTAGGTTTTGGTTTTTTTTTGGAGGGGGGTATCAGGGATTGAACTCAGGTCTTTGTGCTTGCAAGGCTGGTGGCAGAACCACTGAGCTAAATCCCCAGCCACCATGAGCTGTTGAAAGATGGTTCTCCAAATCTGGGTCTTGGCAGACTATTTTGGTCCCAGCCAACATGTGCTGCCGTATCCAGTGCCACAACAAGTTGCCTTTCCTTCTGTCACAGTCTTGCCCATGGGACTGTCACCACTTGGGCCAACCCACCCCACCTGCCAGGAAGCAGAGCTCAGCCACAGTGTCTAAAATACTTCCCGTACAATTCATGTCTGCCAGAGACCCCTGCAGTCAGGTTCCAGTCCCTACCTGTCTAGTATATGACACAGGCCTGAGAAATAAATACACTGGGAGGCAGAACTAGGAGAGAGAAAGCAGGCCAGGACATCCAATGCTGGTGCAACTGACAAAGGTGCCACACAGGCCCAGGTGCTGACTTTTATTGGCAATCAACTGGGGTAAAGGCTACGCGGGGTTTCTACGGGAATTGAAAGGACAAGACAAAGCATTCTGCCGTTAGGAACAGAACAGACAAAAATACATGGCTGTGGTTAGAGCACTGCCATTCAGTCTGAAGGTTTTAGTTGGGGGAACGGAATTTGGGGGGGAGTTACCCTGACCTTGGCATGTAGGCTTTGGCCAGGCTCAGTTCTGTAAACAAGCCCATTGTAGGGCTAACTCTTCACAACCTGCTTTGGGCATCACCAATATTACGGTCTTCTGCCTACCACTGGGGATAACAGAGAGGAAATCACAGGGCTTCTGCTCATGATTTGGTATCTCTGTGATGAAATATTTGAGAGAGTCACCTAAAGGAGAAAGGTTTATTCTGGCGTCAGTCCCAAGGTCACCTGGCCTGGTAGCTTTACAAACTCTGGGGAGACGGCACATCCTGGAGGAAGCATGCTCACCTCATGGCAGCCAGGAAACAAAAAAGAGAGAGAAAAGGCAGGTAGAGATAAAATATACCAAAAATACACAAGGGCATCCCCACAACCTACTTTCTCCAACAAGGCCTCACCTCCTAAAGTCTCTACCTCCTCCCAATAATCCATTAAGACAGTACACCATGGATCAATTAATTGGTTCAGGAAGTGAGAGTGTTCATGATCCAATCACCTCCCAAAGCCCCGCCCATGAACACTGCTTCTCTGTGGACCAAAGATGGGGTCCTAAGATCCAAACCACAACAAGGCTCTTCAGACAGCACTTGCCACAGAAACTCCTATCTCATTGACCTGAAAGGGGCTCAAGAAAACAGAACAAAAAGAGTAATAGAAAGATGCTTATTTTGGAGTGGGGCCACAAAGATTCTATTTCTCAGATGCAGACAACAGTATCTGCCAAATTTAGTTTGACAGCTGTGGAAAGGATCAAAGGGTAAGTGTGAAAGTCCTTTGCCACACACAAATGATGCTTAGATAGAAGATATAGCAGCCCCCTCCCTTCCATGGTTCCCATTACCTGAGGTCAACCAAGACCCAAAACTATAAATGGGAAATGTCCAGAAATCAACAATTCACAAGTTTTCAATTGCACACATTCTGAGTTGCATGATGAAGTCTTGCTCTGTCCTCCCCAAGTCACAAATTATTCCCCTATCCAGCGTATCCATACTGTATATTGTACCCACCCACTAGTTACTCAGTGGTTACCAGAGAGACATCACATACTGCAATGCTTATGTTCACATGATTCTGATTTTACTTAAGAATAACCCCCAAGTGCAAGAGTAGTGAGTCTGGCTATTTTATTAGTCTATTGTTATCAATATTCTAGTTTATTTAGTCATTGTTATGGTTAGTCTCTTACTCTGCTGACCTTATAAACTAAGCTTTCTTGTAGATGTGTATGTCCGGGAAGAAATATAGGCTAATAGGGTTCAGTCCCATTCATGTTTGTAGGCACCCGTGGGGCATCTTGGACCACCCGCCCCATGTATAGGAAGGATACCTGGAGGAAGATCTTGGCCCCTGATCCTAGAAGCAGAGTGAACCTTCCACAGCTGTGAGTCTAGAGTCTTCCTCCTTTCCCCAAACACAAGGACACTGTTGGGGTGATTCCCTCTAGATGTTACTGGACCTTCTCAAAGTCACAAGTCTGAAAGCAAGGGGTCAGCAATACCCATGTCCTGCTCTACTCACACGTGAGACCTCCCGTCTGCTCTCAGTCTCCCACAGTCCAGGACAGGGGTGAAATGCAGACAAATTTTCCTTCAGAGCACATCACACATGGCCTGGCGTTCTACTGCCAGAGGAGTCCTTCCTCCCAGGTGAGACCTGTTCCGCCTGGCCTTTGCCTTCTGCACTGCTGTCAGCAGTCCGCTCTTCTGAGCGCTGACCAGAATCTCCCATCCAATTCAGTTCACAGCATTCCAGGGCTGCTTCTCCAACTGGCACCTCCAAACCTTTCCAAACCCTCCTGCAAGCCAGTTTCAACAGCTTCTGAACCACACAGATAGGTACCGTCCCAGAAATGACATCACTTCTCTGGTCCCCGGTTCTCCCTTATTCACTGTCTCACCACTCACAGCCTAAGGAAGGGGGCGTTCATTTTGGCACACAGCCTGCCGAGGTTTCAGTCCTTCCTCTGCCTGCGCCAAGGCAGGGCGGGGTCGTGGACGGGTGGGGCGGAGAGCTGCTCGTGGCTAGGGCAGGAAGCGGAGCATTAAGGCAGGGGCCGGGAAGGGATCTCAGCCCTTTGTGTCACAGGCCCTGTGGCTGCCTCTTCCAAGTGGACCAGCAAGTCTTGATCCATTCGTTCCACGGGTCCTGCCTGTGCTCAGAGGAGGCTCCCGGGGGACACCCAGACATAACCCTAAGGAGCCGCTTCCCAGGTCGGCCGGGACCCTGCTGGCCTGCGCATCCTCCAGGGGGCCTGTGTGGCCCTAAAGCACTGGAGCTTCCCCGTCATCTCTAGCCTTCCCACCAGCAGCCTTCTGCACAGCCCTGGGATGCAAGGCCCGCCGTGAGGCATGCGTGTTGCAGCTGTGCCTGCACCTCACAGGGCCCCTCGGAAGCACAGGTCTCTAGAGCTCCCTGCTGTGAGGCCCAGGTCCCGGAAGTGCAGGGAGCTGAGCTTCTGGGTTGGCCTCTCCACCTGGCTGGAGATGAGGAGAAGCCTGTGCTCAGGTGTGCGGTTTCCTCCTCCCCTCAGACACAGTGGCTTCCAGATCCCCCGGTGACAGTGCCCCCAGCCGCGCCTCCCCGAGGAACTAGGCCAGCTGGGGAGCAGGCAGCCCGGAGGGGGATGCCCTCCCATTCCTCCTTCCGAACAGAGCCTGGGCACTGCGTGCTCTTCCGCTTCCAATTTCCGGCACTCACACTGCCTGCTGAGGTCGCGACTTCCAGCAGATTCGCACCTCACCCCACAGTGAGTTCCTGATGGCAAAATCCCTGTAAGAAAGAAACTTTATCGCCAAACTGCATTCTGTCATTATTATACACATACTTATGTGGTGGCACAATATAAAATCACACTGAAAATTATAACCAGTAATTACAAGGTTTTAAGGAAGCTATGCTAGTTTACATTGACATGCCTTTTTTTTTCTTCCTGGATTGAGCTGAGCTACATCTCCAGCCCTTTCTATTTTTTTATTTTGAGACAGGCTCTCACTAAGTCACAAGGTGCCCAGGCTGGGCTCGAACTTGCAATTCTCCTGATTCAGCCTCCCAGAGGGCTGGTGTGTTAGTTACTGTGTTCTCGTTGTTGCGACAAAATTCCCAACACAACCAAAGTTAAAGAGGGAAGATTTATTTAGCTGATAGTTTGTTCAGTCCATAATCAGCTGGCTCCAAGGCAGAGCAGCACATGGCAGGGTACGTCGCACAGGAGAAACAGTTCATAGTGTCCACATGCTAGCAAAAGCAACAAAGGGCCTTAACAGTGTCTTCCCGTCCCTTTCATCTTATCCAGGCTCCTTAGAGTGGGCAGCACTCACACCCTTAGTCCTAGAGCCCTTGATCCTAGCACTGCACCATGAATCGATTCCAGGGTCCCCCACTCTAGACCCAGCCACCTTGGGGGACATCCAGACATAGCCGTGACAGCTGGGATCACAGAGGTGTGCCAACACACAGGCCAGAATGCATATGCTTGGCACACTATGTATGGAAACACTCTAACCTAATGAGGCAAGCTGCAGAGGCAGGCTGGGTAATACCTAAAAGGTCCCTGCTCCAGTGTTTTACTTCTAGAACATGCAACCATTTGGAAATGCTATTTTCTCAGCCATGTTGAAGTTACTGCGCTCTTGGAAATAGGAGAGGGAGGAGAGAAGGGGAGGTGGTGGCAAGGACTTGCAGGGCCTTAGGAACGTGGGAAAAGGAGAGGTGTTACGGAGTCATAATCAAACCTCTACATGCACCAAGCAGCCCATCATAAAATGACAGAAATAGAATTCCAGAGAGGCAGGAAAATCCATACCATGGGGCAGTTAAGTACAGGACCACAGGTTGCTGGGCCAAGGAGCTTTTTAAAGGGAATCCAGCCAAAAGGCCGAGACTCTGTCCTTGGGTAGTACAGAACTTCTGCTCTTGTTTTGCAGAGAGTAATTTGCACAATAGCTGGTAGGGTCTTAGGTCACAAAACCGTGTGAACAGCCCATGAAGTGACTGCACTTTAGGATTAAACACCGAGGAGCTGCAGGAGAGGCCACAGATCCCCAGAGCCAGCATAAAGAGCTGCACCTGGGCTGGCCCACAGCAGGCAGGAGCTGGCACGACAAGGTCATGAGCAGGGTCATGAACACAAGGAAAGCTGGGGCATGAACAAGCCCAGGGCCCTGGCTACACCTGCCTGTTTCAACAAGACACAAAGCCAAACCTGCACCGTGAGGCCCAACCACTCTTGATCAGAAGTAAGCATCCATTTGAGCTTGTGCCTCTTCATTCCGTGAGCTCTTTCAGCAGTTTCCCTTTCTCAGTGGGCTGTGTGGTCCTTCTCACAGAAGACCCGGAAGTCTGAGGAGTCAGAACAAGGCTGCCATGGAAACTGGTGGCTGGAGTGGACAAGGAAGAGGCAAGGGGCCCTCAGTACACAAAGGAAGGGCAGGGGGCCACAGGGACTCGGACGGCAGAACAGGCAGATCTCTAGAATGAGAAAAAGTGTTGCATCCAAAGCAGGCTGCTCAGCACAAGCTGAGACCCACAGTGCTCTGGGTGGTGGTCGTCACCTGAGAGGGTGATTTGGGGGCCTGGCATTGGCCCAGCTTTGTCATCTGCCTTCATTCCTGAAGAGCCACTAATGTGGAAATGATATCACAGCTTCTCAGGGCACTCAAGCAGGCGAGTGTCCCCTAAACAAAGATGCTCCGATAAGGGTCCACTGCTGGCTTCAAATGTGCTCTGAGCACGCACATCTGGCCGGGTCCTGACTCTTCCATCGCAGAACAGCAAGTCTGGCTGTTGGAACTCGGGGACCCCTCCAAGCTCAGTCTGACACGGGGCTGGGGATGTGAGGTGAGGCTGCCAGTAGGGAAGCAGCTACAGCCGGGTGGTCATCTCTGGACAGGGACTGAGCTCCAGCTCAGTGGGGCCCCTGGGTGGTAGCCCCTGAGCTGGCTGACGGGAGGCCATGGCAGGGTCCTGTGGTGAGCCAGGGGATGGGAGAGGGCCAACAGGGGTGCCTGCAGGTCCAGGGCCAGATTCCAGTGGTGGGGAGGCCACCCTGGAGCCCCACCAGCCTGGGGGCAAGGCAGGGGCAGCGGCGCTGGGCGGGCCGACTGCAGCGGTCATGGGCCGGAGCAGGCATCTGGAGGTCATGCAACACACAGTACCCTGGCCCCTCAGCGGCCCAGCTCCACAGCGTGGGAGCCTACAGAAGGGGAGACAAACCTCGCCATCTAACATCCCAGTTCGAAAGGCAAAACAAAACAGAGAAGCTGCAGAGGGGCAGCATCAGGCTGCCCGCAGAAGAGCTCCCTGGTGCACCACACTGGCTCAGAAGCTTTCTAAGCATAGAAATTCCCCTTTAAAGCAAGAGTTGGGTGTGGCTTGAAGTACAAGGTGACCAGTAACACATAGATACATGGCCCTTTTCTGGGGCCCTCGGGAGCTGTGTCTGAGCCACACCCCTCCTAGGTGAGGGGGTCCACATGGGTCCCTTCCTGACCAACAGATGCCCGGAGCAGCCCGCCCACCCCTCCTCAGCTGAGCCCCAGGCCTTATGTAGCTTCTTCATCTTCCCCTCAGACGCCCGGTGCCCTGCTCCGGTCACTAACTTAGCCAGCCTTGCAGCCAAAAGTGGACCCTGAGTTCCTAAGAATAGCAAGGCAGCCTTAGATCTCTTGATGTGAATTTCCCATAGCAGGGTTTAGGTGAAACGCAAAACCACACGGTAGCTACAGTGTAGACTGCTTCTTTGCTTTCTCTGCTTGTTACTAGCTTTCATCTGATTTTTGTACGCTTATTTTAAAAAGGGTGCATCCCCCCCATATTATACAAGACCTCTAAAAGCAGATGCACTATTCAAGAGCACAAAGGAAATATTTTAATTGAAAGAATAAAGAAAAAAAGGGAAACCGAGTGCCTTCATCTCAGAACCATGGTCCTGGAAAGGCACAAGAGCGCAGCACGCTGTCTGGGCTGGTGACTTGCAAGGACTAAACATGTCGCGTGCTGTCCAGGTGCAGTCCATGCCAGAATGGTACCTCATGGACAAGGACTGACCGGTGACTTCCCAGGCTGCGCTCCCAGCCACTGGATTTGCACACTTACCGGTGCACGGGGAGGGCCTTGGACCCTCCAGTTCCATAAACAGACCCAGCATCCCCTCACCTGCACTCCGGGCTCCTTATCTTCCCTCTCTGCGTTTGCCACCAAGTTCTCTCTGCCTGCCTTGGTTTCTTTCTTCGCAGGCACCTCGGGTTGGCCTGGGTCTGCTTCCCCGGGCTGGTGCTAACCTTCCCTCTCCTCTTCCCTGCCTCTGACACGAACCTTCCTCTCTGGGCTCTCAGCCCCGCCTCTCCTTTCATCACGTTTGGGCTGAATCCTTCCCCTCGGAGAATCCCCAGGGCCGGAAACCAGTAAAGGATTCTGTGGTTTCTCCCATGGCATTGACCCCACTTTGTGACTCTGTGAACACAAAACATTTTGAGGGTGCGCCCCGGGGCCCGGATGTCGAAACCTGACTCCCAAATCCCCGTTTTCCACCTCTGCTTCCCAAGGCCACGCTCCGCTGTGTAGGGTCCACGGTGCGTTCTGGTGAATGCACCACCAACAAACACCGGTGTGACCGAGTGTGCTTAGGGGGGTAAGCGGGGGAGGAGACAGTTTGATTTTAGAGAACAGCCCTACCTTTAGTTCATCCCGAGATAGCCAAAAATCTTGATTTTTGCAGACGATAAGAACGTTATTTTTAAAAACAGTTGACCTGAAAGTAGAATGGTGATTCCTAGGGCTGGGAAGGCACGGGAGGAGTGGACAGAGTGCCTGTGAGGAAGTGTCACGTGGAGGCCCATTAGTGTGTCCATTTAACATGAATCACCAAAGCCTTATTTTAAAACTGTGATGCTATATTTACAGGGAAGGGTTGGAGGTTCTCAGGCTCCGGTTCACTTACCAGCCGACTAAAAAGCCTCTTAAATCTCTGCACGTGTATAATCCACTTACAGTTCGAAGGTCCTTTCTAACCAAGGAGCACAGAGTCTTCAGAGCCCAGTGTCTTCATAAGGCCAAAGAGTGGTGGGGTCCCCGGGATGCCAGGGCCTCGGCCCTGTCTCGTGTCAGGGTAACCCTGCCTGCTTAGCTAGAGCAGGAGAACGGGGTGTCTCTGCCCCCCACTTTCCCTCACTTCTGCTTCGTCCTGGCTGTGTCTGTCTCTGTAGCTGAACGCCACAGACTGGGTAATTACAGAGGGTGGAGGTTGGCTCTGCCCATGGTTCTGAGGCTGGGAGGTTCCAGATGGAGCAGACCAATGGATGAGGTCCTTCCACCCTTGGCACAGATGAGATCTGGAGACACGGAGTCACAGGGCAGGAGAGAGCCTCTCGCTGGGTCACTTCTCTTCTTACAAGGCCACAGTCTTTGATCAGGGCCTGGGGTGCATGGCCTCATGTGAACTTAAATTGTATCCTAAGGCCGGAACTCCGAACAGCATGGTAGAATTAAGCCCACCCCGCCTCTCAGTGCTTCACGACGGGGTCAAGTTCCACACGAGTTTTGGTGGGGGACACTCGAGGCGCAGCAGTCTGCTTCCTGCTAAATTGCGCATTCTGAAATGTGAATGGTACTCAGTCCTCATGCCTGTCCACAGCTATGGTAAACTCCTCTTACGTTCCTACAGCGTAAGACTCTTGACAAGAGGACGGGATGGTCTAGTGCAGATCTTGAGGGCGTTGAGCTCCGCTCTATGAGGGACAGTGCAGCGCTTCGCTCCTGCGATAGTGACCTTGAGTCCTCAGCGGCTGCTGTTTCTCGGTGTCTCTGCTTCCTCCTCCCCTGTGGCTCTTTCTCCGAGTTCTCATCCATGTAAAGATGCCAATAACATCGAGCTGAGGGTGGACAGCGGTCTGTGAAACACAGTGCTGGGCACTGGGACGGAGAGGAGCTCGGGAGATGGCAGTGCCGACACGCTGTTCCAGACCAAGCACGTTGCACCCAGCAGGGCAGGGTCCACAAAGCACAGACGGCAAACAAGCCAGGGCCCGGGAACTAAGCCACAGGATGGGGCTCAGTGTTCCAGACACGGCTCCCTGACATGAGACTTACGTGTGTGGAAAGGACCGGGCCTGGCTATCACCCAGCTGCCTGTGACCAGTGGCTTGGGGCAGACAGAGCAGAGGGTACATAGAACAGCACGGACACCGCCAGCTCCACAATTCTCTGTCCTTTCTCAGCTCACAAACTCAGTTCTCTCCACGATTCTGGCTGCACACTGAAGGAGACGAAAACTGAATCAAATTTCCACGCAAGCTCAGCATTGAACCCAACCCTTGGATTTGACTCAGGTTCGATTCAGTTCTTGTCCAATTGGGCTTGCAACCAGAATTGTGGGAATAATTAAATTCATAAGCAGAGGTCCCACTGTGGGGTCTAAGAATAAACATAACTATATTTCCCTAAGTCCTGCAATTGCTAACAGAATCCCCGAATTATTTAAAATTTTGTTTTATTATATTCTCATGAGCAGCTCTTTATCCTGCTGCAGATACCATAAAAAGGAACAGCAGATATAGTTTCTATGGGCAATTTAGAAGGGTTATCATGGGGGAAGTTTTAGTTGATGGAATGATCAGCTTTTCTCCTCTGTAAATTACCTTCAGTGAATTGCAGTGATGTACACATTCTTTGACAAACTCGGCTGTGTTGTCAGTTCGATTTTAGTAAAACTGTACTTAAGGAAATTGGTGTGTCACCTCACCGTGCCCACCCAAAGTTCCAGATTCAAACTTTCTAGTAGAATTGGAGGAACTAGAATTTCTATTAGAATGCAAAGGCTCACAATCTCCACTGAGCCAAAGCACGATTTTATAATTTTCCCTGTCATCGCTGTTTTCACTGCCAGAAGCGCCGAGCCAATTCGGAGTCAATCAGAGCAAGCTTTAGGAACCCATTACGCGAACATTACAGAAAACTTCTCTCTTCGGCCTCAATGGTCCCTCCGGTACTCACCTTTCCATCTGCCTTTGTTCTGAGCCTCCTCGTTACTCAGGGCAGAGGATACATTTGAAAATGAGTGACTGGAAGGACTTGGAGTAGACCGGACTCTGCATTCGTCTGTCACTGTGCGGCTGGGATGAATTAGTCGCTAGCTCTGCCACCCGTGATTCACACAGCCTTTCCTGAGACCCAAGTCTACTAAGCTTCGGGGCTCAATTCCCTGCCATTTGGAGTCTCATTAGGCAAGCTGGGAGCATTTAAGACCCAACTTTCTCATTTGAGGTAAGGACCCAGGAAATATGATCATTAACATTAAGATGCTCTGTATTAAATTGCTAGGTTACCACAATCCCACAAGCAGAGCAAAAAAAAAGTTAAAGTAATGATCTGGTTATTATGCCATTTCTCTCTCTATTCCTAATTATCTCAACAGATTGCTAAAACTTTGGAAATCATCACTATAGTTGCCACCACACTAAGTATCATTCAAGAAAGTGAAAAATTTTTAATCTTTGCAAAAAAAACAGAAAATGTATGGTTAGAACTATTTATCACAAGTTTAAGGCTAATGTAAACCAGAAATTTAAGACTCCAATCATCCCAGTGGAATGAAACCACTGAAATGAAGAGTTCTCACCCTGAATCGTGTATCCCCCTGGGGGCCGTGAGTGTCAGAGACCACCCTGAAACGGAATCGGGTCTCATCTTTATGGTCTCACTACTTCCTTCTTCAGGTGTGCATTAGCCAGGGCCCTGGGCACACTGGCATTCCCCACAGCTGTGGCTTTCACTTAACCTGCGCCTCCCCAAGTGGGGAGACAGAATACAGCTGCATGGGGCAACTATGGGCAAAGATTTCCTAGATCCAGGCATAGCTTCTCCTCTGTGGGGCTAGAACAACGCGGCAGGTCCCAGCACATTGAAGGCTAAGGGCTCTGTTGGGATTTTCGTGCATGCTTATTAGCTATTATTCCTACCTTCAGGAAGGTGTTCCTCCATTTCTCTCTTACTTGGATCTCAGCAGCCTCCTGCATTAACTGAGGGAGGCTAATTTACAATGAGCATCCCCGAATCTCAGCCTCTCCCTGGACCTGGAGTGCTGAATTCTCCTTCAAGGCAAAGGTCAATGGCAATGGCACCTGAGAGGTGGGACGGGGCTGGGCTGTTTCCTGGACTCCTCCCCTCTCCCATTTGCTTCAAGGTCCTTGGAATCCTCTCCATGTCCATGGAGGTTGGGCACTGGGTCAAGTCTGAAGCTGGCAGCCTTTACCTGCCCTTGGGTCTGTCCATCTGTCTGCAGGTGAGGCAGAAGACGTGAGCTGACTGTGCCCAGGAATGAGGCGTGGGAAGCACACAGCAGCATCCCCATCACAGTGTATTGCTCTAGATCAGGAATGGGGAACGTATGGCACGCGTGCCCCAGGGGGCTATTTGTGTCACTGACAGCTCTAAAAGGTTCGCCATCACTGCCCTAGATGTTCCGTCTTTGCTATATTAGAAACTTTTGACGAACAGGCCATTTGCAAGGAATTCACCCCACTGGGCAGTAAGATCTTCATCATGGATCTTTGCTTCTATTTTACCATCTCCAAACCTGCTACCTTCACCAGCAACACTGGGTGTCCCTTGTGTTTCATGTAGGATTTGGTCTGCTTCTCTCACATCCGTTAACAGCCAGGTTCTGATGCTTCCTGTGAGAGGGACAGCTGCGTGCTGGCCTCTCCTCCACTGGAGAGGAGGCAGCTGCTGGGAGGGAGGCTCTGCCAAACTTCCAGGAGGGGGCATGGATCAAGGTTATGGGTGCTCCAGTGTCCTCTCAAAACTGACAGCTCACTAAACTATCTTTATCTCTGCGAAAGGCATGGGTCAGGGCACTGCCATCTTACAAATTCTGCACTCCTGATCCTCCCCAGGAGGACAGAGGCAAGAACTCAGGTGAAACCAGGACACAGAGCCCCAGGCCCTACAGAGTCCGGTGGACAGTTTCCCTGGCTCCTCAGGGGCTTTGCTTTGGGAGTTCAAGGGTGTCCATCTTTGCCAAGGTCATTCAGCCTCAGAACGCCACACGCCAAGCACACCTGCTTTTCTTTTTTTCTTTTTTTTTTTTAACAAATGTTACTAATACCAGATGTGGGTGAAAAAAATTGAAGTTCTTTTCTCATGGATAAATATGAAAGAAACATTTGGGAAAAACTTCAATGCCCCTCAGCAGGAAACGGATGGCTCTGGGAAGCCCTCTGATCCAGAAGCAGCACTTTGCTATGGTAAGGAACCCGGTCCTCACCAACCACAGCCAGGACTCAGCACCAGCTACTTCCTGTCTGTGTGGCCTTGGAGATAACCTGGCCCACTCCCATTTCCTACTGTGCCGTGCAAACACACACACACACTCATGTACCAGTGCAGCTGTACACGATGGGTTTAAAGTGCAGGTACTGCTGCAGACCACTAGAACTGCATCATTTATAGTGATTTGATTCCAAAGCCTCTTAGAATGGAAGGAGGGGGATTAGAGAAAGGATGGGCCATGTTCAGTACTTAGCGAACAATTCCACCTTCAGAAAACAGCAGAGTGCAAGAAGACCAGTAAGAGTAGATGCAAGCACTGTGGACATTTCCCAACCGGGAGCTAGGCAGGCACTCAGGAGAGGGAGTTCTCACCTACCCGAGGAAGCTGGCCAAATGCCCAACACCTGCCTGGGGGTCCAAGGGCGTGGGTGACTTTCACAACCCCTGCTGACCCGGGGACACGAGGACCACTGAGATCAAACTGTAAAGAGAGACTGGAGAGTGGATAAAGAAGATGTGTTTTTTTCTAAAATGGAGCACTACTCAGCCATAAAGAAGGAGAAACTAGAGACATTTACAGCTAAGTGAATGCACGTGGAGGTGTACTGTTAAAGGAAATTAATAGGACACACATGCATAAACACCAAAGAGTTTCTCTGATGTGATAAACTAAAGGTGTAAATAGGGATCAAAATGTATAATTGGTGATGTGTAATAGGAAGAAAAGGTCTAAAGGTGTAGGGAAAGTGGGAAGGGTGGGGGAAAGGAAGGGAGGCAAAAGTAGAAATATGAGAAAAGGAAAAAATGGAAACAAAGCCTTTGCAAACAGGGAAGGGTGAAGGGGGTGAAAGGAGGGCAGGGAAGGGGTAAAAAATAAGAACCAAGACACATCACAAAAGGTACAAGATCCCAAAGATGAATGAAACTGTACTGTACACCTAAAAGGTACTTAGGGTTAGGGTTAGGGTTAGGGGGCCGGGGATTTAGCTCAGTGGTTCCGCCGCCTGCCTTGCAAGCTCAAGGACACAAGTTTGATCCCCAGTACCACAAAACAAAACAAAACAACAACAACAAAAACAAGAAAATGGGGGAAAATTGTAAAGAGACAAAAGGTTTAGTTCCAGCCTAGGTCAAATGAAAAGGGCATAGGACAACATTCAAATAAATACAGAGACCCTGGAGGGAAAGCATGTAAATCATGAGGCCAGGAGCAGAAGATGGGAATTCGGGAGATCCTGGGAACTGGAGATTAATGCACCAAACTCTGGGTCAGCAGAGGACCCGACCTGGGAAGTGGCGCGGGGGCCCGGGAGCCCGAGGAATGCGCAGCTCTTCGCCCTCGCCCGCCCCTCCAGCGTGTCTCGGCTTGCCAGGGCTCGCACCTGCTGTCCCACACGATGGCCACAGATCCGGTTTCCAGGCTGAGCCTCGCTCAGCGCTGGCAGAGCAGCTTGGGACGGAGGCGTTTGCTGAAAGGCACCGCTCGGGTCCCCTGGAGAGCTCTTCCTTCCAGCGCGGCGCACCCTGAGCAGGCCTCCTGCGCATCTCTCAGGGCCTGGAACAGCTGCGGTCTGTCCATCTCTGCCCCGCTTGTCCCAGTTTAAGGAGTTCTCTTCTCAGAGCCTGCTCTGCGCTCCATACCGGTGTGGAAAAGTGCTGCACTTTTTCCTTCCTTCTGGAGCAGGTTCGTGCGCGTGTTTCTTCCAATTTCCTGAAACATATGTTTTCAAAACAGTTTTTAAAGTAGAGCTTCAAAAAGTAAAGCAAAATTTCATAACAGATTAAGGAATAACATTAGTTAATATGCCGTGTACCATAATCTTAAAAGAATGTCCAAAATATTAGAGTTAAAAGTCACAGGCGGAAAGACTCCTGTAAAAAGAAACAACAGATAACATGAAACGCTCGCCGCAGTAAATGCGGGTGTGCGGCGTCTGCGCTGGTTTCACTCCCTTTGGCCATGTACCCAGGATGGGGTGCCTGGCTCACGCGTAGATCTTTTTCTAGTTTTTGAGGCCCCTCCATGCTGTTTTCCATAATGGCTGTGCTGATCTACGTTCCCACCGACACCATAGGCTTCCTTTTCTAGAGTGGCTTCTAGTTCATAGCAAAAGTGGAGGAGGAGATGGGAGGGAAGGGAAATCTCATCACCGGCATCCTGCGCTGGAGCCTTGCTCCTGCTGGCACTGTCACCGGTGGTCCGCAGGGACTCGTGGGTCGCTCTGGTGCTGGCCCTGTGTGCTGGCTGGGCAAGGTAGAAAGATCTGTGCCCAACAGGGTGACCCTGACACAGCACTCACCTGCCCTGCAGTTCTTATGTGCTCCGCCTGCCCATCCCTGCCTCTCCCAGGTCTCTGGTACCCACTGCTCTGTGCCCTGTCCCTATCTAGAGCAGCTGGTGACACCCACGAGATCCTGAGATTATCCCAAGAGCCAGGGTTAAATAGTCATAGAGCTGGAATTCTGAAAGGAGGAGTCCTTTCAGAGTGAAGTTTCCTCTGTTTTATTGTGGCTTATTTTCTATTTAATGAAGTTTATTCCACTGTCTGGACCCTCCAGTTTATCCGTTCACCTCCTGGAAACATCTTGGTTGCTTCCAAGAGTTGGCAGTTATTATTATTATTATTATTATTATTATTATTATTATTATTATTAATTATTATTATGATGCATAATGCTCCAGTGATTCAACTGTAAGTCATCAGGGTGGTTTATTTATTTAACCTAGTTATTTTAACCTAGTTCTTATTTTAACCTAGTTCTTATTTTAACCTAGTTCTGATTTTCTAGAAATAAAGAGATAAAAACGTAAACCTCTATATATTTACAGAGGCTTTGGAGGTTGCCTAAGTTTCAGTAAATATTAGGACAGATTTCTGGTAAATATGTAAGAACCTTACAATAGAAGAGGTCTCTATCCTGAAGCCTTCTGTAGACAGAGGAAAGAAAGCCAAGGGTCTCTGTGAATCAGACCCGATATGTTTGAAACTGAATCCCCCTGGCTTGTATTCTTCTTTTCATTTCTTTCTTCCTTTCTTTTTTTACATTCTATTGTCTTCATATTTTCAAAGCCTTGGATGGAGCTAAAAAAAAAATCAAAGGTAAACTAGAACTGAAGGAAAATCTTAAGTCCCTTTACTGATATGCAAAGGTTTATTAAGGCAGGTTACCTTTTTTGAAAGAAAATGCCAAAGAATACAGTTGAAGCAGAGGATTCGTTGCCTTTGACCCATTAACTCTGCCAACAAGAGCAGTGCTGCTCTTTGTCGTAAGGGTGGGTTCTGATCCTGGATGATTGAGGTGATCTAGGAAGGGACTTTCCTCAGATACCTGTGGCTTTCGCACAATTTTGGTTCCTTTTTGTCATTTAGTATGAAAAAAAATCAAAAGAGAAAGATAGGAATTGCATATTCCTCAAAACCAAACCCCTAACACAATCAAGCAGAAGGAATCCATAGACATATATTAAAAATAAGAGCTATGGAGGAAGCTAAGGGACAAAAAGGAACAGGCAAAGGCCACTATGCCCAGCAGTGGCCAGGTCACAAATCCTACATGTGCAGGGGACTGGAACCTAGGAGTGGCTGCACAGGATGGGCAGGACCAATTGACACATTCTGTGAATTCCCCGTGGAGCAGAAAATAGGAAGCAGTGAGATTTCCACTTTCTAGGAAATTCATGCTCTGTAAGAATCTTCCCTAAAAGCAAACACTAGATAAGAAAATGTAGAAGTCCTTGCCAAGAATGAGAAGACCTGAGCTTTTATCACTTCCATCCCTGAGGTGTGTCATTCAGGAATGGCAGCAGCGCGATGGCTAATGTTTAACTACTGGGCCAGTGGAGCAGAGAAAGTCTTCTGGGGTGTTTGGCACGAGGAAGCCTGGCAGCTTAACTTTCAGAGCCATGTGTCCCAAGAGTGAAGATTTTGGATAAAGCAAAGCAATTGCCACTGTAACTATTTTCGCTGTGATTATTTAAATTTACATCTAAGGATGGAATGCCACCATAGTGGCATTTAGAGAAACTGTGATATTTCTACAATATCAGTTAACTGTAGGTGCTTGAGGTCATCTGTGAACACCCGTGCACTTAGCTCGGACTCGGGCTGCATAGAATCCATGTGTCTTGGCCTTGTGGGAGTCTCCACGACCCCTGCAGAAAATCTTGAGGCAGTCTGTGTGCCCTGCAGCGCAGCCTGACAACTCCTGCTCTTTTAACCCAGGCCCGAGTGTCTGGGCCTGAGAGTCCTGGACCATGGGGGACCCAGCCCTGCAGGGGTCGTCGCCAAAATCACCCTCCATCTGCTGACAAGAACAGAACAAGCAACAGATAAGGCACAGTAAGGTGCATGCAACCTGCCTTCAAAGAAAATTTTCCCACTGTTTTATTTCTTCTTTTCCTTATTCCTAAGGTGTTTTCTGATGTCCCTGTATGTCACCCCTCTGCTTGGAGGTGTGGGCACAGGTCTGGGGAGTAAGAGAAGAAAAGGAAAGCAAGAAGTGAAAGAGAAAGAAGAGGGTAAGTAAAGGGTGGCCGTGACAGTACTGTCATCTCTCATTACAGAACAATGCTGAGTGCACTCCGCACAGCCAGCTCATCCCACTGGCTCCTCCCCTCACCCCAGAATAAATCCTATTTTTCATTCCCACTGGTCAGATGAGAAAGCCAGGACCACTTGGAGTAGGTGATTGGGAGGGTAGGGAGTGGCTGATCTTGCTCTAGAACTGGAGACTCTTGGATTTCAGAGCCAACACCTTATTGTGGCAAAGGGTACGGTCTCTACAAGCAAGGTTGGCGGTGACACTGGCTGTGTGGCCTTGGGGAGATAACCTCCTCTGGGCCAGGTTCCTACTGCACTGGAGAGGAGGTGGGTTAGCACTGTGACCCGCTGCTGTGAGTGCTGTGAACTGCACTGTAGCACCCCAAGCCTGTGGTGGGCACTGTCTGGTCACACAGAGCTCATAGCCACATGGAACCAAGGCCAATGGACCTCACATTGCAGTGCGGTGAACTGGGAGCTGGGATTAGAAAGGAGCAGGGTGCAAAGGAGATACACTGAGGAGCTCTAGATCCACACTGGGGGCCTCAGGAGATCTTGCTAGAGGCAGTGGTGCCTAAGCAGAAAGACTGGGGGAGAAGAGGAGGAGGAGGAAGAAGAGAAGAGGAACAGAAGGAGGAGAAAGAGGGAGAGGGAGCCAGCCAAGGGATTGTGAAGTTGAGAGTTTGCTCAGGAAATTCAAATTTTTCTAAGAAACATAAATTTTAAAATTTTAATTCAACCAGGCATGAGGGCGACTTGAAATGCTGAGGCTGGAGAATCACAGGTTTGAGACCAGGCTGGGCAATGTAATGAGAACTTATGTCAAAGACAAAGAAAATTACAAAGGCTGGGGTGTGCACTTGACAGATCTAAGTCATACGTACAAGCACATGATCAATGACTTTGGAATCAGCATTTCAAACATAAAGAACCAGAAGTAATTTGGCCACTGCGGATTGTCTCTGAGGCTGTTGGGTGAACAGCACCCCAACCTTGGCCTCCTACTCTGTTTCCTCCCTCTGTCTCTGTTCCCTGCTCTGCCCCAGTGGCAGAACTCACATTAGAAGTGCCTGGCATGAAGCTCTCTGCCTTCTCAGTGTTTCCAGCAGCCTCAGGAAAGAAAAGGTCACTCAAGGAAGCAGAAGTTTTTTGTTTGTGTTGTTGTTGCTGTTTTGTACCAGGGAATTGAACTCAGGACCTTCTGCTTGAGAGGCAGGTGGCAGAACCACTGAGCTGAAACCCTGTTCCTGAAGCAGAAAATTTTTGAAAAGTAAAAACAAGCCTCCCCACCTTAAGCAGTCTCCCCTCAGACTTGCCCCTCCCTATGTCTGTTGCTATCTTCGTTCCTATAAGTGAGGTTTTAGGGTCCCTTGCTTCTGTAAGATACAATTTTTTCCACTGAGATATGCTAAGTTGCCAAACATCACTATTTGATTAACTGCCATTGTCCTACTTCTGGAAACCACCAGTTTTGCACCACTAGGAAACCAAGTGCTTCCGCCACATGTATAAAACTAGAGTCTCTTCTTTGTTCAGGGCTCAGCCTTTGTATGTGGATCCTCTGAGCTGGTGAACACCCAGATACATCCTCCTGTTTCACTGTTGGTCCCTCCAACTCTTAAATTCTGCAATAGCAGTTTCCTTCATTTTATGACCTTCTGTGAAAAGCCTCCTTATTCAGAATAGAGCATCTTCATCAAAAAATAAAAAATAAACTAATAGGATTTCAGTCAAAGCTGTAATGAGCTCCAACCTGATCCTAGACACTGAAACCTAGGTTTGCAAGACCAGAGGTTCCCCTATCAGCACGGTGGGCTGCTCCTTTCCCATGTCATCCAGGGAGGTACAAGCCACACAAAAGCAAAGTGAGAAATGTGCTGCTTTGGTTAGCACAAGCAAGAAATTCCCAGTTGCTGAAAGAGAGATGTTATCATCCTTCTCCCCAGTAGCCTGAGAAAAAGGCCAATGCTAAACATTTTCACTATAAAATTGCAAACTTAATTTTTAAGTTACATGTCATCAATTGTTTCTTTTAAAAGAGAGAGAGAGACAGAGAGAGAGAAAGAGAGAGAGAGAGAGAGAGAGAGAGACTTGTGCTTTTAAGAAATCCAAAGAAACAGTATCCTTGTGAGACCTGCCTCACTTTCTCTAGGTTTTACATCTCTGGTTCCCTCCTGCTTCTGCTTTTCCCTGTTTGTGTCTGGCACAGCAGGTCTACACTGCATAATCCTCCTGGCAAGGGGCCAGGCCTGCGGCCTGGGACACCTGCTGAGGTGACAGCTACGGCCTTTTCTTCTCTGTTCTGTGATTTCAGAGCAAGAAAGTCCTGTTTACAAATTGCAAACCAGACCCTGGTTTTGCTTTCTTATCCCTTTAATGTTTTGGCTAATTAGAAAGCAAGCTCTCTCCTAGGTCAGTTTTCCCTTAATGGAACCTGGTTCTATCTTCCAACATCACTATAACTTTCTGCCATGTTAAAAAAGAGTTACTTCCTAGCTGACCAATTTTTTTCCCCAGAAGAAAACCTAGAAATGTCTCATGAAATAAGTACAGAAATGCCCTGGCCAAAATCATACAGGTCGAGCTCCCTGATCTGAAAATCAGAAATCTGAAATTCTCCAAAATCTTACCCAATGACATCAGTGGAAAATTCCTCACTTAATCATTTTGTGGGGGATCACACTTAAAACACGGGCACACTTAAAGTATCACCTGCTTGTGATGTGCAAAATGTACACAGGACACATGAATGAATTTGTGTTTAGACTTGGATGCCATCCCAAAGATACCTCCTGATATATATGAAAAGATTCCAAGAGCCAAATGCTCCTGGTGCCAAGCATTTGGGATACAGGAAGCTTAGCATGTACTTGTTTGAGCCATATTTCCATTCTGCTAGAACTGTGTTCTCAGTATTTCCATCCTGTTAGTTCCTATAAATTCCAGCAATGAGAACACTACCAGGAGCATGACAAGGACTGATAATGTGGTGATCATTCTCTTTAGAAATGCTGTCCGTGTGTTTCCCAAATGACAAATTACAGCCAAGACCATTGAGAGCCATCGGTGGCTGGAGGATGCAGATTTGGGACATCGTCAGTATCTGGACCATGCTTTCTGATGAGCACTGCGCCTTTGAAGACCATGCTGCTCTACTCCTCCATGTCTGATCTGGGTGCCTGCTCCAAATCTTTGCCTTTTCTCCTAAGTCAGCAGTCACTACTTCACACCATTTTCAGTTGAGTCCTTTCTGGGTTTGTAGTTCCTGACCTTTTATAGACTTCTAAGAGACAGGCTGGCAGGCAGAGGATTTACAACTTGTGTTTTGGAGTCAGGAGCGTTTTTGCTTTGTTCCTGATTGTCAGCAGTGATCTGGATAGTTGAGATTTTCAGATAAATGGGGAGGGGGTGCTGTTTGAGCCACAGTGTTTGAAATGGAAACTTTGTGTCTGAGTAAGTAATGCTGAATGTGAAAATGTGTTTCCAATTAAGATAATCTGGCTGTCAGTATCCCAGGCATACCAGAGTTGAAATGAATTCTAATTCCTCCTTGACATGGATTTGACTAAAATCAAATGTTTTCACTATAAAAACATATCCCATATATAGCTTTCTTTTCACTTCATGCCAAATGTTTATTAACTTATTTCTATAATCTTGCACAGATCTCATGTTACAACAATATGGCTATGGAAATATACAGATTTTCATTTTTCAGCACATGTGAACCTGATTTTAGCTGAAAACAAAGCACATATTTCCAGCAAATAAACCAAACATTGAAGCAACAGACAAAAGAATGCTTACATTATAGAGGTTATTCAATCAGTTTGTGATTATGGCCAAACATCTCCAGTGTAAAACATTTGTTGAACACATGCTTGGCAGTTTTCCAATAACAGTTTCACAGGAACATCAAGAGGACCTTTTTAATGCAAACTTTCGGCTTTGCTGTAATATAGAGGAGAGGCAGTCCAAGAAATACCAAGAAAGGATTAGCTATTGAGTTGTCGTTGTATCTTTTACATGTAATGCAAGTTTTAAAACTCTGGGTAGAAATCAGAATCAAAATCTTCTGTAAAGCATTCCTGGGAAACCAGAGAACAAGAACCTCCGTGCAACACTGTTGCTAAACTCTCTCTGCCTCATCTCCTGTGGCCAATGTCACATTACTGACAAAAAAAACAGAGAGCTAAATCAAATAGCCAGACACTTATTTCCTATAAAAAGGGTAACTTTAGAAAATTCAAGCTAAGTGGTCCTCCTTGAATTTTAATTTTAGTGAAATCTATGTAGCAGAATGATCAGCTGAACTTAACTTTGAGGAATTGCAAAACAAAATGAAGAAAGAAAACGTTATTCCTAACCACATCAGCAATAGGAAGGCATCGTGAATATTTGGGAGGGTGTCTTTCTAGGCTTGTCTCTACGCCCATGAAAATGTGTATAGACATTCATACTTTCAAACAATAAAATCGTATGTGCTGTTTCATACTCTGCATTTAAATCAGTATCATGAAGATCGTTTTTTGCTTCTGAATAGAGACATATATCATCTGAGGTGAAAGCTTACATATTCCAGAGGGTCCTTGGCTTATGTCAGTGCCATTTAATAGTTTTTCAGCTCAGTGAAGGAAGGGAAATATATCCAGGTGACTCTTTCGCCTTTCCTTTTCAGTCTGATATTCACTAAGTTACATGAGACATTCAGTGATTTCCTGTAAAACAGACTTTGTATTAAAGAGTTTTTCCCAGCTGAACTCTCAAGAGAGCATTCTGGGCATTTCCTTGGCTGGTGAGACTACGCTATGTTATTTGCCAGTTAACTGCATTAAATGTATTTTTTCAACTCACCGTGGATTTCTCAAAATACAGACCCACTGTAAACCAAGCACCATCTCTATTCTTACATATATGTGGCTGGATGGTAGCTTATTTAATAATATTGTTATTATGAAAAGATACCTACCGAGAACATTCTTGTTTCTTTGCAAATCTGACTTCTTGTCTTGTGGGAAACTCTGAAAATTCCTTTTATGGGCTGGAAACCCTTGGATGCTCTCGAGGAGGGGAGGTTTCTCCTTTCCCTGGAAAGTGGAATTGCCAGTCTTGACCTACGACCTCAACAACTGCTGCAAAGGTGCACCGGCCCTTCCTGGTGGAGAATATTATGTTTACAACAGAAACCGAAGAAACAGAGCAGCTAATGTTTCAAGCTCTCTCTGAAAAGCTCACTTTTGTTTACATAGAGATAATTTTCCTTTGGTGCACGGTATTATACTGATCTTGGAGGGAAAAGGAGATGTATTTCATCTGACATAGTTCAGCTGCACAATGACAGCTTTAATTACGCTTGTCTCCTGAAAGCATCTCATATTTTAAGGAATTATGTTTGAAGCAATAATGTCATTGTCAGACTTTTACCTCTCAGGAAGGAAGTTGTGTGTTTTTTTTTTTTTAAACCTGTGTCTTCTTGTTAACAAAAATAAATTCAATATTTGGATTGCTTACTTTAAAAATAAGGAGTCAACAAAAATCTAAAGAAAATATTTCTAAGATCACGGAGCCACACTAAAGACCAGAATGAAGGCTGTCTGCTAAGGGAGTAAGTTGACACAATTATGTGGATGTTTTGAAAAGCTCCAGGGGGAAGAGAAAGAGACTGCTCTGAGACTGGTGTCCAGACACGAAGAGTCATTTAGTTTCCACAAAACTGGGGACGAAATCAATAGGAGGGGGGGTCTCTGTTTACAACAAACTTGAAATTTAAAAGTAAAATTCTGTAGGTCTCTAGAGCCCTCTGCAGAAGTACTGAGCGGATTCGGGGAGAGGACAGGAGAGGGGAAGGGAGGGGAGGATGAGGGGCTGCAGGTGTCGCTTCTACTCCACAGTTGTGTTTCAGCGAGGAGTTCCCATTCCCCTCACACAACTGCATTCTACTTGCATTGCGATGTTTATGTTCTGAAATATTCCTGCAGATCAAAAAGCAACGATGCAGTTTTTAATGATTATAGTCAAAAGCTTGATTTCCTGCATTTAGTCAAAAAATACTCAGACTGGAAACTCCACCTCCCTGAGGAGAATCATTGTTATCCGAATAATTTCACCCCTTGTCACTTTAACTAAACATGTACTATGTGCAGATCCTATGCTAAATATTCATACACACTATCTCCCTGACTCCTCACACAAACCTGGTGAGGCAAGGAAAAGGAATAGACTCATGTAAGGAGTGACATATGTAAGAAAATAAGAACCACAGCATTTACGTATCTTGACTGTGGTAGAACAGCCACTAAGGGGGCAAGCTGAGATTCAAACTCAGGTCTGTCTGACTTGGATGAGAGCACATAGCCACTGCTATAAATCACACAATGCTGTGAGCAACTTGACATTAAGTCAGTAGAAATTATATTAGATCCCCAGTGAAGAGTCCTTGAGAGCTTTCATCCCCCAAAAGATAAAATTGACGGTATGATTTTGAAGATTGAAATCCAGTGCACCATTTTCTGTTCTCCCTGGTTTTGTATCCTGGCACGCTCTGAGTTCTTGTAGTTCTTTACTGAAGAGTTATTACCCTCTTTAAAAAAAGTTATTACTCTTATTGTTTCCTTTTCCATAATTAGGATAGCATCTGGTAGGGCAGCTTTTCCTAGAATACAAATCAGTGCTATATCTCCAACTGAAATTGGAAATAGCCACTTATAAGAAATGAGAAATTTCTTTTGGTTAAGTGTGAAGAGCAGATTACAGGAAAACATAAAATCACTACAAATTTGAGCCTGGTGAGGCCAAGACATCCAATTTCTTAAAACCAGAATTTAGCTAATGTTAGTATTAATTAATATCAATCTTCAACCAGAATTTAGCTCATATTAATAATTGAAGTAGATAATATTAGATAGATATTTGGCTGGGAGAAATTAACCAGTAGCTAGAGGAGTGCCATCATTTGGTTCCAGAATGTTCTCAAGGTCCTATGGTCACAGGCTTCGTCCCAGCTTGTCACCTTTAGGAGGTGGGGAAACTTTAAGGTGTGGGTCTAATAGGAGGCCTTCGGTTATTAGTGTATGTATGCAAAGGGGAACAGAACCCCAGTTCCTCCCCTTCCTCTTTTTCCTTCATCTCCTGCCCTGAAGTGAGTGGGATTTCCCCACCACACACTGCCATCTTGATGACCTGTGCCTCCACAGCCCCAAAACAGCAGAGCTAATTGGTCATACACTGAAACCTCCAAAACCGTGAGCCAAAAGAAACTGTTCGTCTTTGTAACTGGATTTATCTCAGATATTTCTTATAGTAATGGAAAGCTGACTAGCACAAGAAGGCAAAGCCATCCCTGGTAAAGCTAAAGGGCCAAGTACCAAGGAAACTCAGTGCTTCTTTTGATCTGACTTTTCAGGAGCTTGTGAGTATGCATGTGGTATGCATAGGGCATATGTGTGAGGTATGAATGTGTAAACACCCCATGTGTGTGAAGGACACCCCTGTGTCTTTCAGGTCTTGCTTTCTCTGCCAAATATGTTTTTTTGACTGGGGAGAAGGAAGAGGGAGAGGAAAGAGGGAGAGGGAGAGGAGGTGTCACCATTGGAGGTGCGGTCAAGTAAAGTATTGTTTCAAAGGCATCCACTTAACCTCGTACACATGACAGCTCTCACCCACAAGCTAAGGCAGGACTGCGAGGTTCTTGCAATGGGCCACTGTCTTAGTCACTTGCTTGTCACTGGGACAAAACACCCAACATCCCCTACTTACAGGAAGAGCGGTTTCTTTGGCTCATGGGTTTTAGAGGATTCAGTGCACAGTTGGCTGGCTCCAAGGCAGGAAGCACTTGGTGGAAGGGTCTAGTGGAGAAAAAGCTGCTCACATCATGGCAGCCAGGAAGCAGAGAAAAAAAGGAGGAGCCAGGAAAGGAGCCGCACCCTTCCAGGCCACACTCTCGGTGACGTGCATCTTCTGACCAGACTCACTATCTAGCAGCAAGTCAGCTAGAGTGCCGCATAAGCCGACAATCTTCCAAATCCCCCTTGAACACACCATACTTTGGGGGGACATTTATATCTTCACCGTAACAACCAGGTATGTCCACCCTCACTAAGCAGTTGGGGACTGGGGAATGACTGCTGCTTGGGGCTAGGGACTGACCTACTGAGGATGGGTCTCCACATCTCTCCTACCTCACCGTATGGGGAAGGCAAGATGACTCCTGTGTCGGTGTCAACACAGACCCTGCATCCAACAATCCTGAAAATATTTAGTGTTTCCTTTTGCTTTGCAAGGTACTTGAGTAAATGGACATATGTCTTCCTGGGGAAGAACTGGGACATCTAGAACTGTGCAGACTTATGACACAGTCTTTACTCCTGTGGACCTGAGTACTCCTTCAGCCAGTAGATGAGGGGTGCAGACACAGTCCATGTGGAAACTGGGAAAGGCTTCCTGTTTGGATGGCTGCCTTTAGTCTCCTGATCAGACATCCCTGGTTTCTTGTGCTTCTAAAGTCTGAGGAAACTAGTGATGATTTTGGTGTTTCTAATCCACTTACTGCACACAGTGCTTCCTCCTAGCTTTCAAGTGCTACACTGGCAGAATGAGGCAGAGATTAGCGCTATATCATATCTAACTTTCTGCTAAAAGGAAGACGTTCTTAGTCCTCCACTTTGGGACACAGAGCCATTCATATTCTGTTGACCCCACACACATACATCGCCCACACTGTTTCCACTCTATAGCTCTTTGGGGGTAGAAAGCATCTGCTGTCTGAATAGGTACAACCTTTCCTTAGTGCATCATACTTTGCTTAACTCTAGTTAGGTCACTAGTGCCCAAGAGGATAGGGTGGACACATAGGATGGTTTATGCCATTTTGCTGGGGAGGCCTCTCTCTGCCACCTTCAGGTAAAGGGACAGCACTAACAGAGAGGAGTGGCCCCTTGTGCTGGTTCAAGGGCTCAAAGGAACCTTGAGATTGGAGATTCACCTCAGATATCCTGTACCATGTCATATTCCTTCTCAACCAAGGCCCCAGCCTGGGTGTGACAGCCTGTTCAGGGCTGAGATATGGACTTCCTCTGGAACTCTGATAGATTTCTAATCCCTGGGCTGGGCTTAATCCCCAGCCTTCCAGCTGCAGGAGGTCTGACTCTCCTTATATGCTTTCACACTCACGTAAATTGATGGTTAATCAGTGAGGTAGACATAACGGTGGCCCCAGAGGTACCCACATCCTAACCCAGAAACCTGTCTGGAGAGACTCTTCAGCTGTTGAGATGCTGGGTATTTGGAGATGGGTGATTAGCTCGGATTATTTGGCTGGGACCAGTGCAATGCCAAGGGTTGGTAAGAGGTTAAGAGGGGAGACAGGAAGGCTGGAGTCGGAGGAGACTGGTGATGGTCAAGCTGGGAGAGTATGATTGCTTCCTGTAGGCCATGACTCAAGGACTACCTGAGGCCTGTGCAGGGCAGTTTGTACAGCAGAGCAGTCAGAAGGATGCGCTTTGGAAGACAGTTTGGCATCAGCACACTGAGACCAACTTTGAAGTTCTAACTTTCAAAACTACAAGGTAACAAATTTGTGCTGTTTTAAGCCACCGGGTTTATAACAATGTGCTACAGCAGCAATCAAAAAAGACACCGTCACACTTCAGTCTTTCTACAAATTTAGCTTTGACTGCTCTCCCCAGGAGGTCTCCATTTCCACATCTCTAGTTGCTGTGGTCCGTATGCAGCAGGTGGGGCTTTGGGGAGGTGACTGGATCATGGAGTGCCACGCTTACAGATGGATTTGCCCACAAATGAACGCATACAACCTGACTCTTGCCAACACTACTTCCCGTCCCTGAGTTGGATTCACCTTCCTAGTTTCTCCCCTCTCGGGGCTCCCCCAGGGTCCCTCCATCTCTCCTGAAACTCAGGCTCCCCTCAGCCCCTCTCCACCCCACAGACAGATCTGAGCGTATCTGAACTCGACTCCTGAGTGGGGCTCCATTCTTCTCCCTACTGCACTCCTAGGCTTCAGGAGGTTCTGGATTCCAGCTGTAACTCTAAGCAAGGGCAGGTGAATGAAGGAGGATTGCTGGGCATCCTGGGCCTGCCCAGACAGAAGCACAGTCAGGGCCACATGCCCAGCCTCTCTGTCACATCCGGGAGGCCAGGCTGCAGGAGACGAGCTGCAGCTCAGCCAATGCCCAAGTCCACACTGGGTAAGCAGGCTGAATCCTACTTACCAAGAAAACAACCTTTGAAAATCCCTATTGCTTTGGTCTCCTGGGAAGCAAATAGAGTGCCCTGGGCCAGGAAGCCAGCGCTGAAGCGGATTTCTGTTCCTTAAGTGAACAGCAATTGAATCGGCCCCTTCAGGACAGGGGCGCAGGCCAGCGGTAGAGCATTGCCCAGTGTGCTGCACAAGGTCCCAGGTTCCAACCCAGCAACCCAAAACTACACAAGAACTAGGCAGCCCCTCCTCGGAACTATGCTGAATTAAAACAACGTCAACACCATGGAGTCTGACTGCACACTCCAGAGCGACATTCAGCTCAGGGAGGTGTCCCCCGTCGGGCAGCCCTGAGCCCCAGGATGAGGGAGCTGAGCCTCCCATCCCCCTTCTCACACCCGTGCCAAGGGCCATGCGCAACAGGGGCAGGTGGCAGCAAACATCACATCTCGCTTAAAACAAGCAAAAGCCAAACAGGTGTGCAGTGTGACTGCATCCGTCATGTGTATGGAAAAAAATTCAAAAGAAAATAAATGCATTCTATTAAGAAAGGATATTAGTTCCAGATAGTGAGAGTATGGGTAATTTAATTTTATTTTGATTACTTTCTGGGGTCATTTCCAAAATTTTTATAACAAGATGCATTTTTAAAAGCTTTTCTTTCTGATTATAAAACCAACCCCTGACCACAGTGAAAAAACTGGAAAATGCAAGGAGGCGTATGGAAGAAGAGGAAAAGCTTCCTACCACCCATCACCTATAGGAAATGGCCATGAACATGTTGGGTTTCATTTCCATTTCTCCAGTGCATTCACAGATGAATGTGAGCAGGTGCTGGGCGTTCAGTCTTGTGCCTTTTTGTGGGGGAGGGTGCATGTGTCACTTAACATTGCACGGCAAGCCTTTTCACCTATCCTCAGTTTTCCAAACAACACTTGGAACTACAGGATGCTTCCCTAGCACCACACATAAAGATGATCTCCTTGAAGAAGATCTCCTGTTTTTGATGAAGATCAGTGGTGTGAGGAATACAGTTGATGAATACCATTGCACATAAATACTGACCCATGTATCAAACTCTTTCCTGGGATGGTGAGAAGTAGGATGCAGTTTACTTTGATGACCAGAAAGAAATATGTGGCATTAAAGTGTCAGTGTTGATATCTACATCATGACCGAAAAGACCTACAGCCATTGGCTGGACCAGTAGGTGTTTGGAAACCAAGCCATCTTACCCTCCTCCCAAACATCACAGGCCAGGCCTGCCTGTGTTTCAAGAAAAAAGCAAGAAACAACTGATCCAATCAAAACACGGGCAAGTGATCTAAACAGACATTTCTCAAAAGAGGAAGTGCAAATGGCAAATAAGTACCTGAAAACATGCTCAGCACCTTTAGCCATCAGAGAAATGCAGATCAAAGCAACACTCAGATTCCACTGGACCCCAGTCAGAATGGCTATCATTGGGAACCCAAAAAGCAACACAGGCCGGTGAGGCTGTGGGGAAAAAGGAATCTTTTGATACTGCTGGTGGAAATGCAAACTAGTATAAGCAATATGGAAAATATCATGGGGCTTCCCCAAGAAAATGAAGCTAGAAATTGTATTAGCCAGCTGTGCCTCTCCTGAATATACCCCCCAAGGAGTTAAAGACAACATATTACAGTGGTCCACACATCCCCATGTTTATAGCAGCACAATTCATAGCAGCTAAGCTCTGGAAACAGCCCATATGTCCATCCACAGATAAATGGGCAAAGAAATCACATGGTTTCTTTTCTTTTCTTTCTTTCTTTTTTTTTTGTTTTTGTTTTTGTTTTTGAGAAATAATAAATGAGTAAAATAAAGGAGAGATGTAGGAAACAAAGAGGAAGACTTTTGGAGATGCTAAGAGGGTCCGGGGCAGGAAGTGAGGAATGGCTTTATAGCAATTGATAATGATCAAAATACCTTATGTCCCCATGCACCAGTCCCCTGGAAGGAGCATCACCACTCCGTGTTGCAAACATGCACCAATTTTTAAAAGGAGAGAAGCCAAAGCCTGTATGAGTGGGTAGTGCAGCCATCTTCCACCTTCCTGGAGCAGGGAGATGTTAAGCTCACCAAATCTTTCCCGGGCGTGGAGGAGCAACATACGCAGTGGTGGTTTGGGACATAGGGAGGGTCTGCGTGCGACACTCTTCTGCCCTTCTGCACAAGGAGGCCCGTCTCTCCCAGAGGGACCACGTGGCATGCCAGGTAAAGTATCCTTGAGAAAAGAAGCCATGGCCTAAATGACACAGCTGCCAGCATGGCACATGTGACCACGTCGTTCCAGTTGGTGGGGGGGCCAGGGCAGAACCCCCTGGATCGTGTAAGGTGGGAGCAGCTTGTGGCTCCTGAGCCCAGGATAAGCTGTGCAGGAGGGAAAATCCCACCAGATTCATCCACACTGTGATTTGCATTCTTCATGCCTCTTGCTAAAATATGTAGAGAAAATTACTAATGGAGGCTGTGCGAAAGAGCATTGCCATGAGAGACAGGAAGTCCAGCTTCGCCCCAGGATGGTCTTCATCCTTCTTCAGATTCATCTCTTCCTCCACGTATCGGAACGTTTCCCCTTTGAGAAACACTTCAAACCTCAGGCAAATACAAACTGACAGAGTAAGGTATCCTTACGGAGAATCGCTTTAAATGCAAACGCTGAGATGATTTTGAAAGAGTTGAGACAAACTTTAAACTTTCTCTCTGTAGTGAGACTGAAAGCAGAATAAAAGCATTCTCACTAGCAAAGAGGGGAAAACATGAACAGGAGAGAGATTTTTAAAACCCTTGAAATAAAACACTCAGGGAGTATTGCATTTTATAAATGAACTAAATATATGTGTACTTGAATAATTTTGTTTTGATATCCAGTCGCAAACATGTATATATGAAACGCATGCTTTATAATTCAGGCAAATTCCTTCCTGGTAAAAGCAGGGAGAGTAAACGTTAGCACCAGAACACATTATCAATTATAATCACAGACACCGTAGCTCTTCTAGAAAATGGCTTCCCTTTGAAGACAGTGGCAGGGACCCTCGGTCATCACAGTCTCTCTCGGCACAGCTACATTAAGAGCCTCCATCATCCATCATCTGGATTTGTTGAAAAGCTTTTCATGTCAGGTTGGCACAGCGCTAACCTATTACAGTTGCTGTCATTTTTTAACCAGATGTTTTTAGAAGAAAGCAGAGGCGCATCTGGTGTAAGGAACGAGTTTATCAGGCTGGTTGTGACAAAAGAGCTACAGTGAAAGATGTAAAAACTGAAAGAGGGGGAAGCTTAAAATATCACTGCGGTGGAGCAGGGGGGGTCGTTTCCAATAATGAGCCTCAAAAAGAAGGAAAAATATTCACTTTAGCATTTTTTTACAGTCATAATGGACACATTACTATTTTAGAAGGCAGCATAAAATGCTCAGTCCCATGGATCTGGCTTCCTACATGATGCTGAGTTAGGAATGTGTTGGGAAGGCTAAAGAGAAGAAGAGTTCTCTAAGTGGCTTAAAGTCTGAACTCCAGGTAGAGTGCGGCAGGGACTGGAACCGGGGCACCTGCTTCCGAGTCTGCACAGACATGCACACCTCCTACCGGGCCTGGCTTGCTGTGTGTCTATAGACAGAGTGTGTCTTTTGGTTCAGCTCAAGGAGCAGTTACTGACCTCAGATTTTAGATTTATAGCTTTGAGCCTCTCTCATTTATTAGAACATGTCTTGATACATAACAAATGCATCCATCCTGAGAAGTTGGTTACACGTGCACCATGCATCTTAGTTCTTTTTATTTCTCCTTTTCCTCCCCTCTTATCCTGCCCCCTCCCTCCATCCCTATCCCTTTAACTCATTTTCCCAAAAATACTTTCAAATCATGATGTCTATATGCTTATCAAAGTGTACTAAGCAAGTGGCCACAATTCTGTTCCTTCCTGTTATCAGCCGAAGTAGCGGCTGGGCTCGACAGCACGCCAAAGTCAAGCCAGCTAAAAGGACAGCAAGGAGTAGTGAGAGGGCCAGTCCGGGAGGCTGCCTCGGGCTGTGTGCACCGAGCACTGGGGCAAGAGTCAGGCTGCGAAACTGAGGCACAACCAGCTCCCCTGCCTGTGGAATCCACATAGCCTGGGACAACAGCACTTGGACATGAGCTCACGTGTGTGCTCTGAGCTCCTCCATTGCTTCCTGCTGCTCTGCCATTTGCAATCCTGTTGGGATGGTGCCTAGAGGAGATGAACTCACCCAGTCTATAGCTCTGACAAGTGGCAACTCCAGGACCCACTGAAGCTGTCATGCCGTGAACCGTTGGTCTTCTCCCTGAAGCCAGTGCTCTCAGTTTGGCCTCGTCAGCACCTAAGCAATCAGAAACCAGCCTTCTTTTCTGGTGCAACTCCTCCTCGCCTCCCTCACCTCTTTCCAATTCCACACTCGCCTTGTGCATCAGTCACCACTGGATAACGCCCTCCCTAAGAGGCAGACCCCAAGGCAGCTCACATTTACGAAGAACCCTCCCTTATATAAACTGGTATTCGATCCCGGCTCCCCAGGCCTCACTGCCAGCCTCCGAGTGGTGCTAACTCTGCAGAGCAGTCTGTGATAAATCGCCTCTTCGTGTAGCTTCTCTTCTTTAAGAGCACGGTCATCCGTCCAGGTCCCACAGGTTCTGTCACTGTTGCTGATGCCCAGTCTTGTTTGTAATTTGGTACGGTGCAAATGTCAACACATACACGATGACGCAGCTTTCTAGATTCTCTAATAGCCATGCAGGAAGGCAGGATGCCTGACACAACATGCCGTCTGCTGCACTCCATTTCTGATGGACGTGGAGAAGTGGTAAGCTTCTGAGAGTCCTCAAACTTACTGCACAAGTGTCGGGATATTGTCCTCACAGTTGCCAGCAATTTTTTATCATAGGAATGCACTTTACAGACGCTTACTCTATTTTCTTCACAGTCTCTGCACAGTAAAGCGAGGTGATGATGTATGTTTGAGGGACTAGATGTGTTTGCCCTGGTGTCACCTGTGCTATGTACTGTGTCTCCTCAGATGGTGTGCTCACAGTGCCATGGACTAGCACATGTGTATGAGCAGCGTTATTCTGTCTGTCATGGCTGCAAAAGTGCAGAAACAGACGAGATTTAAACAGTGAGCAGGGATGGATCAGTGATGACAGGCTTCCGGGACAGGCTATGAAGCTTGAATTCTATCCTGAAGGGAAGAAAATGCCGTCGAAGGATCTTAAGCAAGGTAGTTAAGTGTCTGAATCGCATTTAAACAGAACATCCCGTTTGCCATATGGAATTGGATTTAAAAGGGAAACGATGGCAACAGAGAAGTGAGTTCGGGAAGCTGTCAGCTTGTCTGGCTTGGTTAGTTGGCTAAGGGTGGAGAGGAGCGAATGATTATAGGATGCATTTTGGAGACACGGATTTGTGAACATATTTATGTAAAGATAGCACAAATGCAAGAGAGGAATGAGGAAGACTCTGTCATTTATAGAGGTAGAAAAAGCGGGCCAATAAGCCGATTGGAGGGAACAGGGTTCAAGTTGGTTTTCTGCATTAACTCTGGGAGGCCCATTTGGTATTTGAGTGCATGTGACCGGAAGGTGTTTGCATCTCCTAGAAAAGCCAGGGGTCACACCTGGGGGGTTGTGGTTAGGGGTCTTCAGTGATGTCTCCTAAGTAGAGAAGCAAAGGGCTGTGGATCAAACTCCAGGGCTCCAATACCGAGAGAAGACTGAGAGGGTGAGCCTGGAGGAAACATCGCCTCCCGCTTTCAACGTTTCATTCCGTTTGAGCACCAGGGAGGGGTGAGTGAGATGCGAGAGGGGTGCCTGTTGGATTCCTCCAGCTTGGCGGTCACAGGACGTAAGACGAGCAGTTGGCGTGGAGTGGGGTGGAGAGGGAATCCACTGAGGGCCGTTACAGAGAAAAGCTGAGGGTGGGAAGCAGAAACAGCTATTACCACAGACAGTTCTACACACTGTGGGATCCGCTCTGCTCCGTCTCCACCCGAGACCTGCACGCTCCATTCCCTCTGCCTGCTCCGTCCGCCTCCACACACGGGGCCCACTCAGCTCGTGCACACACCTCGAGCCTCAGATCTCACGTTCGGACTCACTGTCCTCACCGCTGGGACCCAATACCCGACGCCCACACCGTGAAGGAGGACAGGTTTGTGTTGGCTCCTGTTTCAGTCCAAGATCAGCTGGCTCTGGGGCAGGAAGCGTAGGTGGAGTACAGCAGCTCACAGCTGGGCAGACTGGAAGCAGCACGAGAAGGGAGGAGCGAAGGGAGGGGCACCCTTTCCAGGCCACGCCTCTTCCGAACAGACCCCGCCTCCGACAGCGATCTGCTCTAAACCGTGGGGACCCAGTCACCTTTCCAAAGTCCCACCTAGGGGTGTGTAAGGAAATCTTGGGGAAATCTAGATATGAACCTTCACAGAGCCTTGCCTCAAGAAAGCTTTCCTGATTCTCCCAGTCCATCTGTACAGAAGACATGGCTATAGCTGTCCCTTTCTTCCTACTACCCTTCCTGCCTGTGATTATTTAGCTGTGGGACCCACCTCTCCCCACATAGACACATGTTATACACAAAACATGCACTGCTGTCCTCACAGGGGGTGTCCTGGGGATGCAAGGATCGAGCAAGTAGTCCTTGCTTATCTTTATTCACGTGTTGGGCAAGTCTGTGGATGGATGGGGCTGTCCAGAGCTGTTTCATTTTTCTATAGTTCATAGATGACCTTGACAGCCATCATGACTTAACACAGCAAAGCTTTGCCAAGAACTCCTTGTGGGATAGCTACTGAATATTTTGGTCCGAGAAACAGTTCAGAAAGGTGTGGTAATGACTGCATATCTATATGCCCAGAATTATACTCTTCAGAAAAATTAACTCACAATTAATCACTGGACTACATGTAAGACGGAGCTACAAAATCACGATGAACCTCGTTCAGTGGCAATGTTTTAGACAATGACAAAACCACAATAGGAAAGGAAGAACCAATTAGCCAAATTTCATTAAAATTGCCTGAAAGACACGGCCAGCAGAATGGGAACACGAGCCACAGACTGGGAGAACACGTGCACAGCTTGGCTGCGAAGGGCTGCCATCCAGAGTGACAGCAGTCCTAGGACTCAGTAATAAGAGAACGACTGTTTAAGTGGGCCATGACCTTAACAGGCACCCAGCAGAAATTGATACACCCATGGCAAATAGATACATGAAAGATACTTTGTGTCAAATGTAACCTCCTGGAAAGGGCAAAATCCAAAGCGCCCACAGCGCCAAATGCGAGTGAGGCTGCGGAGGGTCGGAAACGCTCAGCCACTGTGTGGCGCTGCAAGTGGAGCAGCACCAAGAAGGACAGGGAGGCAGAGCCTTAGACAGAAGAGAGTGTTCTGTTTCCACAGGGTGCAGCTTTCAGGCTGCTTTTACAGAGGAGTTGGAAGTGTGTCTACGAAGAGCCTGCTCGCCAAGGTGTACAGCAGCTTTTCTTGTCATCCCCCAAACTTGACAGCCACCAAAGTGGCCTTCACGAGCTGAATGGATAAACCAGGGTCCAACTCCAACAATGGAAGATTATCCTGTAATTGAGAAGAAATGAGCTCTCTCGACCCTTAGGAAGACACAGAGGAAGGCCGGGATTTAGCTCAGTGATGCTGCCGCCTGCCTTGCAAGCAGCGGGTCCCGAGTTCAATCCCTGGTACCGAGGAGGATGGGGGGGAAGGAGGGGGAGGAGGAGGAAGAGGAGGAGAAGGAGGAGGTAGAGAGTGGATCCCAGGTGTGAGCTGTGTGTGGGGATCAAAAAAATATATGACTAGGGATTAATATATGACTTGGTATAAGTAGTTATTACATCAATAGCTGTTCAGGGTGTACGCATTTCCCATTATTTCTTTTCTGGGTGATGTGTGAGACCTCTGAAACTGTGAGTCTTGGTGTCCTAGGGCAGGCAGGTGTTATGGTTTGTGTCCAGTGTCCCCCAAAGCCTCATGCACTCATGGAGCTGGCTGGATCCAGGGTGTATGACACTGGGATTAAGGGTGTGTGGCACTAAATTAGCCCACTGACTGGACTCAAAAGACTGGAAGCCTGGAAGGCATAAAAAGGAAAGGCGGCTGCTGGCTGCTTGCTGCTCGCTGCCTTCTGCCTGCCCTGCTTTGGATCCTCTGGGAGGCCCCTGTGCCTTGCCACCCCACTTGGGACTAAAACCTCTATACACCGCCAGCCAAAAGAAACCTCTCCTGCTTTAATTCGTGGTGTCAGGCATTTTGTCCCAGCAACAAGAAAAGTAACTTAGACTCCAGGGACCTTCCATGCTCAAGAGATGATCTGACCTCCCTTGTGAGTTTGTTGGTTTCTGTCTGATTCCACACTGTTCACCTCTATCGGGAAGGAACCAGGTCATGTTTGAACTCGGAATCTGTAGGCATGAAATGCATACTTCTTTCTACTCTCAAATAGAGAATCCAAAAACATGAAATTCTAAGTGTTTCTTTAAGGCGCTGTGGGATTTGAGGTGACCATCATTTGACCTCAGAAGCTGTAAATAAGAAACTGCCTCTGTGTATGACATATCTTTCTGCTTTCCCTGCAAAATATGTATAGTAAATAGAGAATGATTTTCACAAACCACACTGAAGGATATGTTTTATGACTTGACAGCAATCCATCCATGTGTATGAGCACACATTTGCAAAGACCATACTTGGAGCAGGGTGAAAAGTTACAAAGATCTGGGCACAATTTTGCTCTCTGCAGCAGTGTAATGAATGTGCATGTTATTAATCTAATTTTCTCATAGGATGCTTTTGCTGTGAGGAGTCAAATAAAATGGAAAAAGTAATTTAGCCCATAATGAGAGGTCAATAAGATAATGGTTATCATTATATCATATATTTTATTTATAACATGTTTATTATGTATTTAGTATTAATATGATTATGCTAGTCATAATTTATCAACTAATATGATATTATATTTTAGCATTAGGAAATTTAAAATTTTCATGTATTACTATGTAGTTTTAGTATCCTGCTGCTGTAGGTTAAATTGTGCCCACTTATTTCCACCAAATTCATTATGTTAAAATCTGAAGTCCAGTATCAGCGTGAGGAGTTATTTGGAGATGTGGTCTTTCTGAGATGAATAGGTGAAAAAGAGGTCACAATCTGTTGTCCTTTAAATCTAAAATGTACCCCAAGGCTCATGGGTTCGGAGGCGGGGTGTGTGGAAGGTGACAGGATCATGAGGCCTTAACTCTACAAGTGTCATCCACTGAAGGATAATCTGACAGCACCCTTGGGAGGCATGGAAACCTAGGAGATGGGTCTGGTTGAAGGGAGTAGGTCCTGGAGGAGGGACCTCCAGTGCGATGTCTAGTTCAGAACCCCTGCCTCTCCTCTTGGGCTCTCTTTCCTTCTCTGCTTCCTGCCGGCCGTGATCTGAGCAGCCTCCCTCGGTTGTGTCCCTCCACCATGATGTTCTACCTTACCTTGGGGCTAGCAGCAGTGGAGCAGCTGCCCATGGACTAAAGTCTCTGAAACTGTGAACCAAAGTAAGCCTTTTCTCCTTGAAGTTGTTTAAATTCTCAGGTGTTTTGTCACAGTGACAGAAGCTCATATATCCACTATGACTGGTGTCTTTATGAATGGGGAGAATTTGGAGAACATCTTCGATGGAGAGACAGTGATGTGGGAAGCTACAGGAAAAGATGAGGGTGCTGCTTCTACAGAGTATGCAATGGCAAAGATTGTCAAAAGATCTACAAGAAGCTAGGAAGAGGGAGGACCAGACTCCCTCACCCGCTGGAGTCACTGGCCCTCCTCACACACTGGCCTTGGACTTCCCAGCCTGCAGGACAGTGTGATGGTATATTTCTATGATTTTGCTCGCTCAGGAGGTGGTATAGTCTTCGTCCCCAACCTGTAGTTGTGCTTTCTGAAGTTTTAGCTACTTGCAGTCAAATGTGGTCTGAAACTTTTCATGAGAAGTTCCAGAAATAAATGTAATTTCTGTAGGGCCGGGGATTTAGCTCATTGTTTCGATGGCCTGCCTTGCAAGCTCAAGGACCCAAGTTCAATTTCCTGTACCAAAAAAAGCATGTAGCACTGGGAAATCCTGTTCTATTCAACCAGGATGGGAGCCATCCTTTCTTCCAGAGTATCCATGCTGTATATGTGACCTGCCTGCTAGTCACTTAACGGCTGTCCTGGTTACCAGATCAACGGTTGAGACCTCACAGCCGTAGCCCAAAGTCGTGTCACGCTGCCTAGGACACTCACCCCACCTCACCCTACCGTGGAGCCATTTACCACCTCAGACCACCCCAGCAAGGCAGCTCTAGGACAGTAAGACATTTCAGGAGGCAGAAAGACAGAGGTCCCGTTCACACAACTTTGACTACAGTATTTTGTTATAATTGCCCTATTTACTAGTAATACTATTTTTAATCTTTTTTGTGCCTGATTTATAAACTAAACTTCATTATAGTATGTGTGCACTGTAAAGGCCAAAATGCATACAGTACTGTTCGAAGTGTGGAGTTAACCCACAGTGCTTTTGCGGGGGCAGGGGGTAGCTGTGTGGTCCCTGGAGGCCATTCTGCGTGTACCTGTGTGTACTGTGTGCTGCGGTCCTAACCGTGGTTTCCGGTGTGCTGTGGGGGTCTTGAAATGTGCACCCCACAAGAATAATAGATGACTACAGAATGGGTTAGGGCAGCCCCAGCACACGAACACTCTTCCCACCGGAAAACAAGTGAAAGCAGCCAGTTAGATCACAAGACGCAAGGCCCGGACTTTCACTGTTCACTGCTGACCCTTCCAGGTGGATCCAAAGGCCACTGGCACCACACAGCTTTCCGTGTCCCTGTGAAGGCAGTGGCTTCCTCTCCCCCTCTCTCTCTCTCTCTCTCTCTCTCTCTCTCTCTCATGTTCAGAGCTGTAGGAGGCAGCACATTCCCACATGCCTCCTTCCCTTGGCCCCTCTGCCACCGAGGCCAAGTTGATCTGGCTTAGTCTCATGTAGTTAATTTTTATCCGTGTCCCAACCCACTGAATTCTAAGAGTTTTGGAGGCAGAGGGGGTCTTGTCCATTTGGGGGGCGTCTCTGCCGTCCCCGTGGGCTGGAGCCGGCTTTGATGCTCGCACGGAACATATATTATGGGGACCCAGCGGGGACCTGAGCCCTAAACTGGCTTTTCCTTCTGAACTTCCCCATCTTAACTGCAGGACAGAGAACCCTGCAGAGAAGGGGAACTAAAATGGGCTAGAGGACCAAACACAAGCGCCTGAGAAATGACTTTTGTTGTTGCTGACTTGTGAGAAGAAATCTTGTGGCCCAAAAGGCACCCTGCAGATGGTGGGGGTGCAGAGGCCAGCAAACTCATGTTGTGGCTTTGCAGTGGGGGTGGGGAGGGTGTAGGGCTTAGGGTCACTTCGGGGGTGCAGGTGCCCGGGGGAGGAAGGTGTGATTGCAATGCAGACCACAGCTGGGAGTTGGGTGTCTGGGGTGACAAAAAAGGGACCCAGCGGGTGCTTCTGTGCAGGCACTGGTCAGGCAGGAGGAGCCAGAAGCCCAGCAGAAGTGAACTGAGGCCTGTTTGGGCTGCATCTGTTGACGTTTCCAAACCAGAAATGTCTGGGAAAGCATCAGAACAGTGTGTGAAGAAAATCACCACCTGTGTTTGCTTTCACAGTCAAGCGACAGCTGGGACAGGCTAAGCAGGGTCCTTCTGTCTCAAGCTCCATGCCCAGTGATGTTTATATTTCTCTTTCTTCTGTTTGCCTGTGTGGTGGGATGGGATGCACTGTCTTCTCTTGCTTCACTCACGTCCCTCCTTTGCACTGAGTCTGCTTTGCTCCCCAGCACCCTGGATCTGCCTTCCCGGAAGAACAAATCTTGCAGTTGTAACTGCCACACGGGTGTATGAGATTACGTTAGTTAATCTTTGTAAATACCGAGAACAGTGCCTAGCTCATGTGGGTACAGGACGGGTGTTAAGCGAAACTCTCCATGGTCAGCAGGGAAACACCAGGTGGCATCTCGGCCGGGCATTTATTGGATAAATATCTAGTGGCAAAATTAGCATTTGAAGATCTATTATGAAAAACTCTGGGCCCTGCTCTGAGTGGTGAGCAGTGGAAAATTATGAAAATATCCAAACCCGTTTGGTAGCAAAGCTCTTTCCACTGCCTATGTCAGGCATCGATCGAGGGCCGAATGGCACAGCCTCCTGTTGCCTGCAGTTCCTGGGGGTCTCTGAGAACCCTGAAAGACAGGCAGTGGCAGACAGCGTGCCGCTCTGTTCCAGTGACTCACCTTGAACAGAGGCACCCAGCTGGGCCTCTCCGCGGGTCAGGTGCTCTTCTGTTCTTCTGTGTGTGCGTGGCGGCCTATGTCAGGCATCGATCGAGGGCCGAATGGCACAGCCTCCTGTTGCCTGCAGTTCCTGGGGGTCTCTGAGAACCCTGAAAGACAGGCAGTGAGAGACAGCGTGCCGCTCTGTTCCAGTGACTCACCTTGAACAGAGGCACCCAGCTGGGCCTCTCCGCGGGTCAGGTGCTCTTCTGTTCTTCTGTGTGTGCGTGGCGTGTGTGTGCATGGTGTGTGTGTGTGTGTGTGTGTGTGTGTGTGTGTGTGTGTGTGTACTACAGGGCTGTGGATGGAAGAAGCACAGCTACGGACAGATGGATGAAGCGAAGATTTTTTTTTCTTTTTTGGTACTGGGGATCGAACTCGGGACCTTGCACTTGTGAGGCAGACAGCAGGACCAATGAGCCAAGTCCCCGGCCCTCCAACAGATGGATGGATAAAGACAGTGTGGTCTTCACACACAAAGGAGCACTACTCTGGCCCAAAGGATGGATATGAGTCATCTGTAGGAAAATGGAAGCAGCTGGAGACCACCACGTCAAGTGAAATAAATGAGACACAAATTTAAATATCAGAAAGCATACATGAGAAACCTAAAGCATAAATAGAGAGCAAATAAAAATACATAATAGGAAGTAGGGAGACAGACCATTCTCGGAGGGGAAGGGGACCAAGAGATGGAGGGAGGGAGCAGGGGAAAAAGAATGAGCATGTACCAAGCCCCAAAATAGTTGTGATCACTATGTACTATAAACATGTACAAAAAAACTCAGAAAAATAGCCAGTGACACAGTTCAGGGCTGTTACCAAGAAATGAAGGGCAGCTTTGGGCCAGCTGTTAAATGCCTGCTCTGATGTCAGCGTCTGTCCTGGTCCTATGTAAACTCGGCATAGCCCCTCTTCTGCTGACTGCGGCAGACACGGGTCTGACCCCTCCTGGATGCGCAGCCGCAGAATCCCCACTGACCGCAAAGTCGCCAGTCACCCACACCTGCAAGGCCGCCCTGAGCCTGCAGGTGAGCTGCAAGCACCAGCGCACAGCCCACTGAGGACGCTGCCCTGCACACACCTCACCTCAGCACCTCATTCTCCAGCACGGACTCCTCCTCTCAGGAGAGCGCAGGGAGAGCAGTTGGTCTCACTGGTACCGCCGACTGACAAGTGTTTCCCATGGTCCAGAACTATACAGCCTTATTTTGGAAATAGCGTTACTGACTGGCCTTCTAAGAACTTATTTGGTACCTAAATTGGCCATGGTCCTATGTTCATGTTAAGAAAAACTCCGATTTCACTCTGGAAGGCATCTTAGCATAAACAACTCTGATTCCCTCATTGAAATTTCCCCCTTCCAATCTCTGGTGCAACAGTCCTAGCTCTAAAAGGACTCGTCCTGGATATGCTGGGTGTGGGGGATCTTTTCCTAAGGAACATTCCAACTCATAATTGAAGACGGAAGAGTGAATTAAAATTTCACCCTGCTTCCAAATGGTATATTACCCTCATTCCAAGTTATACTTTACACGGAATCAATAGTCCCCACTTTCGGAAAGCATTCGTCTTTCTACCTTTTCTTTTTTTTTTTAACTATGGAAAATGTCAAAAGATAAACAAAGGAGAGGACTAGCATAAGGCACAGTTCCAAGCACCTTTCAATAGTTACCAATTCATGGCTAGTTTCCTTTTTCCGTTCTGCCCAGACCCCCTCCTCCTCCAGGTCCTGAGGAAAGCCCCAGGTGTGCAGCGTTCAACCTGCAACTATTTCTGCCTGTATCTCTGAAGATAGCCGCACTCCATTTCAGCGTTAGACCAACAGCTCCCTCAGAGCACTTGCATCCGCAGTCTTCCTTCCATCCTCTGCTTTCCCGGCATTTTATTCCCGGTTTCTCTCCTTTGCCAAAGTTAGAAGCCATTGTGGGTGGTCATGTTAGAGTCATCATTGCAGAGCGGTAGAATTTTAATTCCATTGTTCTCCTTTGCTTATTAGTTATAATTACTCCTGTTTGTTTGCTTGTTTTTGTTCTGTTTTATTTTTTTGAGACAAGGTTTAGTTTAGGGTGGCTTTGACTCCACTGTGTGGCCCAGGCTGGCCTCAGAGTAGCGGCAATCCTCCTGCCTCAGCCTCCCCAGTGCTGGGATTACAGATGTGCACCATCATACCCAGTGGAACTGTTCTTTAAGAAAAGATTCCTTACTGAGGTTATACTCTGAAGTGAAATAACTAAGTCACACTTGTGTAAATACCAGATAGTTTCTCTGGTGTGAAAAACTATAATTGTAAATAAGATCCTAATGGTATCATTGACAATGTGAAATAGGAAGAAAAGGGCTGAAATTGTGGGGAAAGTGGAAAGGGGAGTGGAGGGGAAACAAAGGAAAAGAAAAACTATGAGAAAATGAAAAAATGGAAATAAAGATTTTGTAAATAGGAAAGGGAGGAGCGGGTGAAGGGAGCGCGGGGACAAGGGGGAAAAATGAGAACCAAGACCTGTCATGTAAAGGTACAAGATCCCAATGATGAGTGTAACTGTACTGTATCCCTAAAATGGACCAATAAACTCAATGAGAGAGAAAATAAAATGCGTCCTTCATCTATTTTTTTTCTGTGTATAGTCCTGATAAAGGTAAGATTAATATTAAATTCTTTTCCTTTATTTACCACTTTTTATGATGAAGAATTTTTGTCGAATTCATAGGTTAGAGATATTTGGTGTGATTCAATGTATTGCAGTTATTATCCTTATTTGTGTAATGTTTCATCTTTATTAAATTGGGGATTATTCAGGTTGGCTCCTGAATCTGTCTTTACATAAAGTCCAGTGGTTGTGGGCTGGGGATTTAGCTCAGTGGTTCCACTGCCTGCTTTGCAAGCCTGAGGACCGGAGTTCGGTCCCCGGTACCCCTCCAAAAAAGTCACAGGAGCTCGCACTATGACAATACTTCCATCAACAATACAATTCACAATTAGAGCTAGGTGGTGTGGCACAAGTCTGTGATCCCAGCACTCTGCAAGGCTGAGGCAGGAGAATCACAAGTTCAAGCCCAGCCTGGGCAACTCACTGATACAAGCAGTACTGTGTCTCAAAATAAAAACATTTTAAAGGGGTTGGGGACATAGCTCCGAATGAAGGCCCTGAGTTCAAACCTGAGTACCACCAAAAGAAAAAAAGTACTTAAAGGAAACATTTAAAAACGAGTTAATATGCCCCACTAGAAATGCTTCATAAAGGCCCTGCGTTAGGATTCGCAGTGTCTGTGCAATCAGTTGGTCGGCAGCATTGTCCAGATGTTTTCTGTTTCTCCTGACTCCGGTCTTTTTGAGCAGTGTGTTACTGCGTTAAAGCTCTGACCACATCCACTGTCTGCTTCTCCTTTTCGTTCTGCACATTTTAGTTTTGCGTGTTTTGAAGCCACTGCTATGAGCACATACATTTAAGATCACATCTTTTCCATGAATTAATCTTTGTATCACTGCAAAAGATTTTTCTTATTCCTGGGAAATAGTCTTTGTTTGACATCTTTTTCTGATCATCACTCTAGATGTTTGGATTCTGTACTTATATATTATATTGTATTATTTTTATCTTTTTACTTTGAAATTATCTGTCCTTATATTTAAAACATGGAGGTTTTCTTTTCATTTGGGTTTGGTTTTCCTGACTCACATATATTTGGTTGTTATTTTTTTACCCAGCTTGCTACCCTTTGCTTTTTAATTGTGATTGGATTATTCAAATTTAGTGTAATTATCTAAACCATCTAGCTATGCGATCATTAGTTATCTCTTTTCCGGTATGTTATTTTTTTCTTTCTTGCCTTCCTTTGGAGTGACTGAGTTTTTCTCCTCCTAATGATTCCAACTTGTCATTGATATTCATTTGTTAATCACACCTCTTTCATTTTTATCTTCAGAGATTTCTAGATAGTTTGCAATAAACAAATCTTAATTTATAGCCTATGTTCAAATAATGTAATAACACTTGGTGTAAGGTATAAGAAACTGACCATGCTGTATGTCCATTTTATCCTTCTATACACTGGTACTATTTTTTTTCAGCACTTATTTTCCATGTTTGGTTTTGGATTTTTTGCTTCATTGTTTATTTGTTGTTTTATCTTTGTTTGTTTTGCAGTGCCCCAGCCTCCTGTGTGCCACATGTACTTTTTCCCACTTTTTATTTTGAAACAGGTTCTCATTAATTTGCTGTTTCCCTAGGTAGACTCAAATTTGCAATCCCAGCAATCT
>NW_022900942.1:65026584-65044260 GCF_012274545.1 Fukomys damarensis
TTTTTTTGATACCAGGGATCGAACTCTGGTCCTTGTGCTTTCGAGGCAGGCAGAAGAACCACTGAGCTAAATCCCCAGCCCTATTCAGTCATTATTGATGATGATGATGATTTAAAAGCCCACCTGATATAAAACAAGGTGTAAGAGACAGATCACTGGAGATGAATATTTTCGCTTTCCATTTTGATGGGTATTTTGGACAGGAAATATAATTTTGCAGGTTTAAAAAACTGTCATTGTGGGCTGGGAATTTGGCTCAGTGGTTCCGCCACCTGCCTTGCAAGTGTGAGGGCCTGAGTTCCATCCCCGTCCCCCGGTAAAAAAAAAAAAAAAAAAGAAAGAAAGAAAGTCATAGCTGTAAAGATGTCTCACTGTCGTCTTAGGTCAGCCACTGTTTTATCTTTGTTTCCTTTACACAATCCATGCTTTTTATCTGTATCTGGCTGTTTTTGAGATTTCTCTTTCTGATTTTCAGAAATTTTGATGATAATTTAGAACACAGCTCTCCCGTGTTTTTTCTGCTCGCAAGTTTCTTGGAGCTTCTGGTAACTAAAAGCTCACAGTTTCAATAAACTTGGAATCTCTTTTCTGTCCCCTCTGGCTAAAGCCCCATGTGCACATTGGATCGCTCCGAAATCCCTGATGTGTGTGGGTTTTTTTTAGTCATTTCTTGGAGTTTCACGGTGGTGCAGTTCTGCCACTGTCTCCGAGTTCATGGACCTCTTCTTCCGCAGTGTTATCTGCTGTTCTTTTGTCCCGTGTGCATCTATCTAATCACACGCGCTATAGCTTTCATCTTTGGAAGTTGTGTTCGGGCCTTTTGGAACCTCAACCACTTTCCCTTCTGTGTTGTGTGACCTGCGCTTTTCTACACACCTGCAGTTCCGGGCCGTGCGAAGAAGAGCCGCCTCTCTGGCTTTCCACTCCCTGCCACTGCCTGCTGACGGGCTTACAAGATGAATATTTATGTTGCTTCGCTAGAAAGTAGCAGCGCTGCGCAGGGTCTGGCCCTTCAGATTCCCTCTGAGAAGGGATGAGTGCCTTTTCCTGAGGCTTCATCAACTTGTTTCAGATTTTTTAATTTTTGTCGATGGATTCCGTGAGAAACACATTTACACAGCTGTGGCTTCATTAGAGTGAGGCGAGCATCTCTTTACGTAGCTAATACCCATTTGCATTTCTTGGATTTACCTGTTATTACCTTTAGCTCACTGTGCAATCACAGTTCATTTCGCTTCTTTCTTCTGTTTCGAAACTTCTTATATTCAAGATGATTCCTTTTTACGTACTAGAAGTTGCAGCTGTCTCTTTTACTCTTTCATTTGTCTTTTTGCTCTGTTCATTGTATTTTTCTGGTGCAGTTTTATTTGGTTGTTTTCCTTTTGAGGTTGTGGTTTTTTGTTTCATTTCTTGAGTTAGGGCCTTTCTATGTTGGACTCCAGTCCTCCTGCCTCAGCCTCCCATGGAGCTGGGATTACAGATGCACACCAGCATCCCTGGTTTATGTAAAAATTTTAATCTCAAAATTTATATTTAATCAAATTTATTAGTGTTCTTCCACTTTGCCCCATATTTTAACTTTTAGATAGAATGACTTTTACCACTACAAATTACAAAGAATTTACTTTAGTTTTAAATACTTATATGGATCAGTTTTCTTCATTTAATCTCTGATGATGATGATGATGATATGTGTAGTGCTGGGGACTGGAGCCCAGGGCCATCACACTGCGCTGCATTCCCAGCCCTTCTTTTATTTTTCATTTTGAGACAGGCTCTCACTAAGTCACTAAATTGCCTGGCTGGGCTCAACTCACAACCTTCCTGCCTCAGCCTCCCAGAGTGCTACCATGCCCAGTTTAATCTCTGCTCCCTTGGAGATTTATCTTACATTCTAGACCAGGACTTTTATTTTTGAGACAGCCTCATCGTGTCATCCAGCCTGGCCTTGAACGTCCAGCACCCCTCCTGCCTCAGCCTCCCTTCCGAGTACTAGGATTGCAGGCGTGTACCACCACACCTGGCTCAAGCATTGTGATTTGACACAGATGGGGATGGGCAAACATGGACCAGAGTGGGAATTTGGGGGTGGTGAGGAACAAGGTTGCATAAGACACCACCCCTAAATTAACGTATTAGGTTAACGCTCATAGACTCATCAAAACAGTTGTTTACAACAACTGAACTGAGTATCGGGAGTCTGTGTGGGAGGATAGTGTCACAGAGAAATCACTTTCCTCCCAGTGAACTTGCTGATTTTCCCATGCACACAAAGATGAACACATGCACGCGTGCACACACACACACACACACACACACACACACGTGTGCTCACATGTGGAGACTGGCGATGAGATAAATTCAGAGAAATGCATGAGCCCAGGAGGGAAGCTGTGCTGTCTCGGGTCAGGACTCTGCGGTGAAACCACCCAGGAGCGGGACCCACAGGCACGGTTGAAGGAGCGGGACATGCTGGGGCACTCACCCTCCCTCCGTCCATCCGTCCGTCCGTCCGTCCGTCCATCCTTCCTCCGACATGGAGCCCTGCTGTGTTACCAGGATGGGCTCAAACTCCTGGGCCCCTGCCGTGCCCTGCCTTGGGCTGCAGACACATGCTGCTGACCCAGCCCAGAATGCTGACTTTCTGAATGTCCGTCACAGAAAGGAGATGTTCAGTAAGAGTACCAATAATTACTGAATAGATACAGAGTCCACCAAAACAACACACACACACTTCAGGAAAAGAAGACAGTGACAAAATGGTGGAGGGGCAGTTATCTATCAATTGAGGAACATAAAGTAATTCATATTAATCTTGTGATATCTCAATAAAGTTAGTATTAAAATATTTCTACAAGTTTTTCTTTTCCTGAAGTGTGGATACAGTTATTTGGGTAGATTTCAAATACTCTATCGACCTGAGTACAAACCTCAGTACATCACAAGGGTGAGGGACATTTTTAAAACACATTTTTAACCTTAAAGATAAAGGATTTTAACTCTCCATCTTTAAAAGAAAATAATCTAGGTATTATTAAAGTGAAAATGGCAATTTTCCCATCGGTCAATGATTTTTCCTAATTGCTGGCTTTTTCGTGCACGTTGGGGTCAGACAGAAGAGAGTTCCTTTTAGTTTTCAGAATCTGCGGGAGACGCTGAAGATGACTCAGAGCGGGAAGTGACTGGGGATGTCAGGCGGAATCATTAGCTGTCAGCAAGAGAACCGCTCCAGTCTGTTAAAGGTTGGCCTCTGGCGTGTCCTCGTCCCTGCTGATCTACTGTTCTTAAAATACAGAGACAAATAACCCAGCCATTTGCGCAGTTTCTTGTCTCTCCTTTGTGCCGTCTGTCAGAGGAGAGGCAGGCCCAGAGAGTGGTTTTCCTGCCTTTCCCGTGACTGCTGGCTGTCTCCTGAGGTCTTCACTTTGTCCTCCCCTCAGTTTTCCCCACATGGGAGGCTTTTCCACATGGTCTGCGGCAGGGAGGGAGGACCTGAAAGGGGCCGCCGTCAGGAGGTCGCCGGTGAGCTTCCCTCTTGTGCCCTGGCTGCCACTTGGAGCCGCAAGCTGAAGAGAACTGGGTGGGCGTAGGTGAGGCAGGGAAAGGACCCCAGAGTGACACTGAGCTAGGAGCTGGGAGCCATGCAGGGCAGGTGAGCTGAACCAGGACAGGAAGCTGAAATGGAAGCAGCCCAAAACCAGCAGTGCCTTCTAACCTGGCCTTCCAAAGCAGGCTCCTCCTTAACCAACCAAACATTCTCCCCGCTAAATCTCAGTCCCCGCACCAGAGCCACCCCCCTCACTGCCTGCTCAGATTGACTTTCATATGTTAATGCTTCTCGGGTTGCTTTCTAACAGAGATCAGGAATTAAATACGGACTGTGTGCTGGAAACACAGTCAACTCCTTTCCAAGATGAGTTCTTGCAGCAGTTACACCAACTTCCTAGGTCAGGTACGAATGTCCGCTTGGGTAGGTGCAGGGGTCACCATTTGCAGGCACTTGGGGTGACCCTGAGCTGTGACTGGAACAGACGTGTACACTGCTCCGCCCTCACTCGCTGCTGTTTCATTCCCAAAACGGCTCATGAGCATAGCAACCACCGCAGAGCCCAGGTGCTCTGCTCGCCACAGCCCAGCGCACGCCCGCTCTTACCAAGCACGCTCAACTGAAGAACTTCTTTATCTCTTGTCAGATGGATGCGACTCGGGGCTGGCTGGTCCGCGCCTAGGGCCGGGCCCCTGGAGCGCCGTGCTACTGAGCGCGCGCTGGCCCGGTCCTGTGTTGTAGGAGAGTCACCAGAGCCGTGTGCGGGACAGTGACCAGGGAGACGAGCTTCGAGCTCTCCCGCCTCCCATGGGGAGTGGAGAGGCCTGTCCCGGGGAGAGGACGGGGACAGAGAGAGGGTCTGAAGGTGAACTGTCTCCTATGGGTCAGGTTAGAGGAAGAAACAAAAGCACCTTTCAGACTGCTGACGTGGACGCTCGCTCGAGGGTACTACTGCACCCAGCACAGGAGCAAATAACACTTCTGCATTCACGAAATGAAACAATGTTTGCAGCTTTCACCATTGGATGAGGAGATTTCTCGTATACAGAGCAGTTCCGTCCAATAAAAATAAAATGTAAATCACATAGATAATTTTAACTTTGCTGGAAGTCTCATGAAAATAAGTAAAAACAGATGGTACCAATTTTACTCAATCTTACTGAACTTAATATATCCAAAATATTATAGTCTAACATAAAAGTCATTAAAGGGGCAGCTCACGTTTTGTTTTTATTTTCCAATGAAGTCTTTTTGGGAGGGGTGTTTGTTGACACAGGGTCTCACTGTGTAGTCTAGGGTGCCTTGACCTTGTGGTGATCCTCCTGCCTCAGCCTCCAGAGTGCTGGGATTATGGACGTGTGCCCCTGTACCTGGCTGAAATCCAGTATCTTCTACACTTAGAGCCCATCTCAATCCGCAGTCCCACAGCCAGTGCTCAACAGATCCATAGCAGGGCACCCTCTCAGAGGGAGAGAAAGCATTCTTCTTCATAAAGGAACAAGGTAGCTTCTCAAAGCCAACTGACGGAGACAAACTGCAGAGGACAGCTCGGGAAAAAGCCACTTCACTGAACGTGAGGATGTGGACAGAGGGACCTCTGAGGAGCTGGCTTTCTGTCCTGGGGCGGTCTGGGTCAGGATTCTCCACGGCTCACTGTCAGTACCGTAAGTCGTGGACAGTGGCAGTGACCCGGGCGGTGCTGATGGAGAGGTAATGAGGGCAGCCGGCTCTGCCCTAAGCGTGAGGTGCTTTACGTTTATTAGCAAAGTAGAGGTCACATCACCCCTCCGCAAGACCACCCTCATTTCACAGACCCAGAAACTACAGGACGGAGGGATTATTTGAGCAGCTGCCAGCCCTGGTAGATTACAGTTCAGGATCTAAATAAAATGCAAGGACTCTGGTTCTCCCTCCATGTCCTCAACCACAGAACTACCAGGTTTTTGTCAAAAATGAGAAAAAAATTAAACTACTGTTCTCTTCCAAACATCACAAATTTCAGTATTTTTCACAAGTATGACAAGAATTGCAAAGCTACCACAAATAAGTTTTGGATGAACACACTGCTTCTATCAAACTGGAGGTCGTTTGTGTGTCCTATCTGTAAAGATTGCCTTTAATTGTAGAGAAGGTGGTCACAGCCTTGTCCTCCCTTCCAGCAGCCCTGCAGTGAGCACCTTTTAATGCTGTAAGCGCCGAGAAGAGGAGCCAAGAAAGTGCACAATTCCTCAACAAAGAGAGACAAAGAGACCGAAGAGTAAAAACAAACAATAAACTGAACCAGTCCCTGCCCCTTCCCTGAAAGAAAATTCACAAGCAGAGACATGCTCATTAATGTTTAACGGTGGGCTTTCTGGGAAAACGATTTGTTTCATAAATGTTTGCTATAAATTTTATATGCAGTATGACATGCACATAATAAAATGTTTAAATATACTATATTCTTCCTTATAACTCCATAGCCAGTTGGTTCCCACACAATGTTTTGGTTGGGTTTTTTTTTGTCTGAACCCCAGAATCTGTAGCTAACCTGTGGCAGAGTGTGGTTCCGACATCAGCCTAGGTCACTGTTCCATTTGCTAACAAAGAGGACAGCAGGGAAACCCCAGAGACACGTGGCACAAGCTCACTGTTTTGTCGCTGAATCATAAAACTGTTTTTTAATAACGAGCCGTTTCAAGATACCAACACATCCAGGCGAGGTGGCTGTAATCCCAGCACTCAGAAGGGTGAAGCCAGTGGATTCCTCCAACTTCGAGGCCACCTGAGCTATGGAATGACTTCTAGGCCAGCCTGAACCACAGACCCTGTCTCACAAAACAAATACAGCAACAAGATGGAAAGATACCAAGAAGGAAATAGCTGCTGGCCATAGAAGAAAGTAAAGTGTAATATGCTGATTAGAAAGCATTTCTTCCTTTGCCTTGATGTTATTTTTTAATTATACATTTACACGGTTCAGTTTTTAATAACAACTGTGTTTAATAACTGACTCCCCAAATCCCTGGAAATTTCACCTTGATGGGTGGAGTCCTGGAGGAAAATCGCAGAGCCCAGCTGCCCCCTAGACAGGCGAGGTCCGGGGCCCTGCAGACCGAGGGCTTGGAAAGATGATAGGTCAGCAATATAGGCTGTTTAATGCACTCATCAACATTAAAAAGAAGCCGGTGGGAGCCCCTGGTCCACAGCCTCCACCTTAATAAGCAGTCAGCACTGGGCAGAGAGGTGTTTAACTCAGATTTTCACAGAAGCATCAAAGGGTAGCCCAGGAGGGCTAGGCTGTTCTGTAACAGAGCCTCATGGTGGGGCGGAGATTAACTAGAGGCAGCAGTTAAATCTGTGCTGTTCAGCAAGTGTCTGCCTGGTGGCTCAAGCCCCCTCCCTTTTGAGCTCCTGGGGATTGAGCCTGGGGCCTTCACACTGAGCTACACCCCCACCCATTTTTTTAGTGTTTATTTTGAGACAGGGTCTTGCTTAGTGGCTAGGGTGCCAAAGCTGGGCTCAAACTTGTGATCCTCCTGCCTCAGCTTCCTAGAGTACTAGGCTTACAGATGTGTATCACTGCCCAGGGCTTAGGCCATTCCTTGTACATCGGGCCACAGCTGTTTCCCAATCCTCAGCCCTGGCTGCCTAAGGAGTGACCACAACGATCTCCTACTTCTGTGACCCTTCTTTGGAATTTCCCCGGCAAATGGTTATTCCTCTTCCCCAGGACTATGATGTTTCAGTGTCCGCCTCTGAAGTGTTTGGAAGAGGATTCCTGCTGGAACAGTCTCATCCGGGACACTGTGAACCTCGCCCGCCTTGTGAGCACAGTGTGAATGCCACAATCCTGCCACTTCCGGTGAGATCTACTGGGTCCAAAAATGCCACCGTGAGGCAGAACTCAGCCCTGTGATGCATTTTAATCTTTTTGGTATGACACCGAGCAAGAACTCATGATGGTATCGGTTCACCCTGTGCCCTCTCTGAATTTGCATGCCGTGCCTGACCGACCAAGTTTCTTTTCGTGATGTGATGCTGTCACTGACTCAGTGGGCTTTCCTCCTGCTCCATTACTTTTTCCTTAGCAGGCATCACCTTCCCGCAGTAGGGTACTAGGTCTGGTCTAGGTGCTACCTAACCTTACCTTAGTCCCATATGTCCGATGGATGACATTAAATGTGTTTATTCACAAGGCATCGAGACCAATCACATGCAGAATTAGGACGTGGAAAACCTCTGGCTTCCATGCCTCCCTCCTCGCACATCCCTAGACTGTACGACAGGAATTTAATTTCATTCGGCTCCACACAGTGGCTTCTATGCTTCCGACATAGCCACAAGGCAGGTGTAGAAAATGCATGCTTTGTTCAGCCACTCCTGGGCTACTCACTCTCCTCCTGGCCTCTTCAGACCCCAGCAGGATTTTTTCAGGAAATTGCCCAAGGTCCTGTGAAGCTCCCACTTCTATCATGGTCCCTCCCCTGTCTTCTTCCTGACCTTCCAAGGTGATGTCCTGGGACAAGGAACACTGCCTCTCTGGAGCCAGGCTCTGTCCACACCATACCTGTAGGTTGTAGGGATCCTGATCCTCCTTATGGGCAGAATTGACTCTGTGCACAACCATATTTCCACCTGCCCAGTCTGACCCCCAGTGGGATTCCCCACACCCTGGCTCCACCACTGTTTGATTCCACTCTCAGCTTGGACAATGGAACCAGTTCTTGTGGTGGACCTGGGAAATTCTGGATCCACAAAGGATTCTGGGAGCCGTCGGCCATCTTGGGTCCCTGCACCAGAACCTCATCTCAGAGTCTCAGGAGAGAATGGCGAATGAGCTTCTTACCCCAGCTCCTCACACCTACGCTCACAATCCCCTGTATCCCAGAGACTTCACTCAGGAAGGGGCAGATGTGAGCGCTCAGAAAGACCCCTGTATGTCTCTTTGCAAGCTACCTGGTGTGGAAGCAATGTCACAGTCCACAGCCCTCTATGTCGTGGTTTAAAACCTCCATGTCTGGTCCTCCAACGCCAGTAACATATTAATGGAAAGATTTTAGAATTTAGGAAAGTTATGTATCCATATCTGCTGGTTGAAAGCCCACTTTTCTTGACTACTTTTTCTGGAAAGTTCTTCTAGAGATGATCTAAACGTCAAAATCTAAACATTAAAGCTTTAGCCAAGGGGCTGGGATTGTAGTTCAGATGTACTGAGGGTCCCATCCCTAGCACTGCCAAAAAGAAAAAACTAAAACAGCTTTAGCCTTTTCTCCATTGTACCTGTGACATAGATCAGTTTCTACACCTTTCACAGAATGTTACTTCACTATGGCTCTTGTAAGAAAGATGTGAGCTGCAGGTATAGCACAATGCTGGAGCTGTTGCTTAGCATGAGAGAGGCTCTGAGCTCGATCCTGGGCACTGCAGGGAAGAAAAGATCTCCAAAGTCCTAAAACCGTGGTGCCCAGGGCCTTGAAACTACAGAAGAGGAAGCTGCCCAAATTATGCCCCTGGAGTTGCCCCTGCAGCCTGGTTAGAGCGACCCTGAAGACAGGCTTGAAAAGCCAAGTGAAGCATGAAGTAGTCATGCAGCCCCTGTGGACCCGGTGGATTGTCGCCTCCTATTCCCTGCCTGTGGCCTCCCCTAGTCCCACACAGAGCCCCCTAGGCCATGTGGCTGGCAAGGGCAAACCTGCCCCTCCTGTCTCAGGCCACATCACACCACCCTGCCACTGCCTGCCCCTTCCTTGAGTTCAAGAATGGGCCTGTGGCCAAAGCCAGGCTGCTAGCGGAACTTCCTAACAGGAACATTTTCTTTCTTCTCTGTCAGGAGGGCAAAGCCCTGGGGCCGTGAGTTCATGCAATGGCCACAAAGCCTGCCTGATCTTTTCCTTTCTACCTCCCTGCTTCTTAACTTGGCTCTTTATTTTGCTTTGTCAGTTATTCATATTTTGGGCTTCTCATATTAGAGAAATCATGGAATACTTAACTTTCGTGTCTGATTTTTTTCCTATAAGTAATATGTTCTCAAGATTCAGCCATTTTCCTACAAGTGGCTCACATTTATTCTTCTTTATGACTGAGTAATAGATCCACCATATATGTGACAGAGAAAAAGAGAGAGAGAGAGAGAGAGAGAGAGAGAGAGGCCTCTGTTGATCAGCACTAAGCCAAGTTCCATACTACAGATACTGAGTTGCGCTGCTAAAAACTGACCTAATCTCCAAGGCCAGGCGAAACTCAGCTGAGATGCTGGGAAGGTTCCCGCTAGCACCTTTGAAATTCTACCCTAAGGCATTATCTGCAGCAAATCGAAACTCCTCCTCTCCTGCTGAAGCCACCTGACAGACCAGAACAGTAGCGGTGACAGCACAGCCCTGCCTCTCCCAGGGACCCTGTGCTGTTCCAAGCCCTTGACTCATGGAGTCTTCACAGCCCCTCTCGTTCCCTCCTTGCCCCTTTGCCCATGGGAAGCAGGAGCCCCAGGCAGGGCACCTCGCAAGAGTCACTGGCCCAGAAAGCGGGGCTCTCAGTGCCAGAGTCCGAAACTCTGCAGTGACTCTGCCTCGGGTCGGTCCGGACAGACACAGAGAACCTGGTCAGCAGCTGCACATGCTAGGCCTCCAGTAGCCCAGCAAATGGGAGCGACTGGGGTATTTGTAATTATTTTGTAACTCCACTCCTCTCATCCTCTGGGGCGCTAGGTGGGTGGGGCTAGGTGAGTTTATATTTACAAGTATCTTGGGGTTGGGGGCTGAAAGCTGGGCACTAAGCAGCATGACTGTTTGTTTCCCAAAAGCAAGCAGCGCTAGGTTCCACCCCACACCAGAATGAGCTGCCGTTTGGACCTGCTGGCCCGGCTGCCTGGTCACCGTCACTTGGGGAAGAAATGGTCCTTTGAGGCTTGTCTGTTTTTCAAAGCTTCCCTCAAAGTGACTGAAAAGAAGCTAAAGATGACGATGAGATGCTTGAGATTATTACTATATCTTTCCCTGCTGAACTCCAAAGAACTCCGGGTCCCTTTGTGCTGAATTCCCTTCAGCTGCGCATGGTAGAAAAGGGTACATTTCCTAAATCAGAAATGCCTGCTATCTACAGATTGCAAATGAAATATAATTGTAAAGGTAATGTGATTGGCCGCACTGACCTTCAGGAAACTACAGCCACTCCACCTACTTCGTGTGTGTGTGTGTGTGTGTGTGTGTGTGTGTGTGTGTGTGTGCGCGCACGTGCACATGCGTGTGCCTGTGTCTGTCATGCACAGCTCCCGCATTATGTGGATCTGTGCTCCACAGACACAGTACAAACTCGCAGCTTCCATCTTCTTGGCGGTTTTCCCTTCCCTGCGCTCAGCGCGGGGAGTTCCTGGGCAGAGACATCCGGCTGAAGGGGCATCGGCCTGAATCGTTCGCCTGAGTCTCTGAAGCTGCAGCAAGGGCTGGGGAGGTCGCTGCGGGCAGTTCTGCCCTTGTGGAGTCATTATTTAGTCCTGAATTCACTCGGTAAGCATCGTCCGGTAGGTGCATCTGCGGCTCACTCCCTGTGCCCGAGGCGTCTGGGTTCTGAGGGGCAGCTGGGAGAACAGCAGGAGATCTGCTCCCTGTGACTTGGGCAGCGTCTGTGCTTCCTCCCCTCAGGTGCAGAGGCCAGCGGGCTCCTCGGGCGCCCTCATGACTGTCACGCCCCGCGGTAGGTGTTGTCCTGTGGCCTGGCTTCATCACGTTGCCACAGTGACTCCTGATAGCTGCAGATCTGGGATCAACACGGTGGGCTGGGTGGGAAGGGCCCCTTCCTTCATGAAGTCGCTGTGTCAGCCTGCTGGGTGCCTGGATCTGAGCCCCTGACCACGAGCGAGGGTCTGCGGTGTGATGTTCTATGTCGACGTCCTCCTGAGGGCACAGATGCCCCACCCAAGGGACCCAGAGGCCCTCGGCCTCTCTGGAAGTCACTCAGAGCTGCTCCCACTGACTCTCAGACACCCACTTTCTGCTGACCACCCGTACCAGCTCAGTTCCAAGGGTGCTTCGGCTGACACAGTCACAGCCCTCTCTGTGGACATAGTTACAGGCTTCAGAGAGCACCGAAACCTCTTCACTGGCTGATCAACGGTGACTAGAGGTTGCTGAATTCCCCAGAACCTCAAATATTAAAGCAGACGTTTAAGGCCAGGGATTTGGCTCAGTGGTTCCACCACCGGCCTTGCAAGTACAAGGTCCTGAGTTAGATCCCTGGTACCAGTAAATAAATAAATAAAGTAGACCTTAAAACAATTTCTTAAATGTGCAACATAACAAAAAGGAGCCTATCTATGCATGTTGAGCATCAATGTCCAGAGGTTTTATAGATTAACCGTAGGTTCTTGAGACGTATGGTGGATGTGTGGGTGGATGGGTGGATTGCAGGATGGCTGCATGGAAAAAGGAATTAACAGAGCCCTTCTATAATTATGCACCACAGTCCGGAGAAAGCGTTCCTTCTCCCAAGTCCTTTCAGACTGAGAGAATATGCCTGGGGCTACATGTGCCCTTCCCCCACCCCGCCTGGTCTGTTTGTAGTGATTCATTTCCAATCAATAACAATTCAGTTTATTTGTGGAAGTCGCTTACGTGACTCACTTATGTCCACCCCATCAATAACACGAGTCCTGACCCGGCTGTCCGCCCTCTCTTAGTGACACAATCTGTTCAACCCAATTACCAAATGGATCACAGAGCCCAGAGAGGTTAATGAAGAAAAATAGCCTTGATTTTGCTTTAAGAATAGATGCTAAGAAGGGAATATACAAATTGGAGGGAACAAAATTTTCTCTCACTGTGAGAGGACTTGGGAAATAAATTGGTGTAATTCAAATAGCGACGATAAAAATTTTAGAATATTTTAGCATAGTAAAATAGGACATTGGGGGAGAGTAGGGAAAGGGAATGGAAGAGAAACGTCCTTGCACAAACCTGCCAAAATGAAATCCGTTCGTCCGTACAGCCGATAGGCACTGATAAAACGAGGGGAAAGCACTGCAGGGCAGCAGCGAGATTTAACAGCCGCCCAGAGGAGGAGGCTCCGCCCTACCTTTCCAAGTATTTCAGTCGCAGCCTGAAGTTTTCCCTTATCTAAATGCAGCTGAGAGCTCATCCTCCCGAGTTTCTCTCAGCCATCTGAGGGCTTGAGAGTTCAGGGAAGGTGAAATTTGCCCGGGTCAGAGCTGGGTCCCACGACAGCCGCCTTCCTGCTCTGGCCGCCCGCGAGCGGCCAAAGCCGGGGGCACTTTCCTTTGTTTGCATTAGGGGTTTGCGTGGGGCTTCTGTCTTCCTGCCTCCGCTGGCGGGGTAGACTAGGTGGGAATGTCTCCATATTCCTCCATCCAGGGATGCTTCCAGAAGGGCTGAGACGGAGGCCAGGGCACAGGGGACAGTGAAAAAGACAAGAGGGAACTGGCACCCACCGAGCAGGGTGCTGTGCTGAGTACCACGGGAGGCGTTTCAGGGCCGTGACCTGGCCTCGTTGTCCCATTTACTCTCAGAGGAGGAGATGCCATCGGTCCTCAGTCTTCAAATCTGGAAACTGAAATAGAGAAATTGAGGTGACATATTCAGTTGGTGGCAGATTCATAATTCAAACTGAAACTGCACTGTCTGACCTTCTTGTCTTCCACTCTGCCCCTGGGAAGTGCAGTCTGGGTACCTGTTCTGCGCCTCTCTGATGCCTTATTTATCGATAGTCAGTGGACAGGGCTGGAAGAGACTGAGTCAGACCTCAACACATTCTAAAAGCAGCTGGAGAAAACAGTTAGACATGCACATATGAACAAGTACTGTTCATTGAGAATGTGCATCATTTCCACTTGATTTATTATTATTTTCATCTTTCACTTATTATTATTATATGCTAGTGATATTTATCCTCCATAAGCTAGATAGGTTTATGGGAAGCTACCACAAAGACACATAAATCAAATCCTGCCGCTTCTGAAAGAGGGGCTGGCGAGGTTCAGATCCACGCTTCCCACACCCGGCCTGTGTCTGCGGGCGGGTGACGCAGCCCAGCTGGCTCCAGCCACAAGATCGAGCCCTCGTCCCGGAAGGACATGGTGCAGGCTCCCGGCCCTGTGCCTGCCTGGCCTGGTGCTCAGCGACATCCGTGGAAGGAAGTACTGCCCGGGGAGCTAGAATGTTCCCTTCCTGCAGCAAACTGCCCATGCTGTTTCCATCCCCGCACGTATGGTGTCCGCTGTAGGCCTGAGTTTATCTTCCGGGTCCCCGCCCCTACCTGCTCTGCTGCCCGTGCTACCAACCCAGCATTGCTTGGGAGGCCAGAATGTCAGCTGACTGCCAGGTGCACAGGGCCATATTTCCATCTCTGAGACACGGAGACCTCCACTCCGAAAGCTCTTTCATCATTCATTGGGCTGCATGACCTGTTCAGATCTGAACCCATTGGTGACCAAAGCCCCAGAAAGACAGGAGCGTGTTAATGATTTGTCTTTGTGCCTCATGCACTGCACAGGCACCGGGGCCTTGGGGCCGGGGCACAGGTCACAGGCAGGGTCTTGGTGGGAAGGACTCTGTGAGTGAGGGCACATCCCTGACGGTGTGGCAGGAGTGCAGGCACAGCCAGGGGTGGTGCAGGGCAGAGCCAGGGCCTCCTAGAATGGAAAGGAAAGGTCTGCTGGAGGTGGCAGCTACAGAGCCCAGAGAGACTGGCTGTGCAGGACGCAGGACGGGCTTTGGGGCGAAGGATCCCGCCGGAGAATGGAACAGAGAAAGAGCCCACGAAGTCAGTGCCCGACTCTGCTTCCCTCCTCCAGGCCTCCCTCTGGTTTCTCTCTTGGCCAAGGCTCTCCTGAAGCCCATGGCCAGGTGGCCCTCACCACAGGCCTCCCGGTGACCAGCAGGGCAGTGGCAGTGGCCAGCAGCTCTGAGGAGCAAATGGAAACACCCCACAGAGCACACACCGGCAACTTTCTGAAAACTGGAAACTCCAGAATACGTTCAAGAGTTTATTTTATTAAGACAACAGGGTATGTATACAATGGAAAAATATTCACACCTATAAAACATCTGCGTTTGCAGTTTTAGTGTGATCCAGACTCCAGAGTCGCTTCGGAGAGTTCCTGCTCTACCTGAAAAGGCTGGGCTCCTGGACACAGTTCATTCATTTGCTAAATATCCCCAACTGAGTGCCAGGCAGCGGGACACTGTGGCCCTGGGGTGTGGAGAGCGAGGCAGGGCACCAGCCTTCCTGTAGCTTATAATTTAGAAAGAGGCTCTAACTCGTTGGAAACCAGTAACATGAACTGTCCTGTGGAGTGGGGCTGTTTCGAGGGGCTTTGAGGCTCCTCTGGGCTCCATGGGAAATGCTGAAGCCTCTTCGCAGACTCAGACGAGGGCTGGGAGGAGAGTTGTATGCAGAGCATGGTTTGGGTTCTGCAGCAGAATCAAGCTAACAAAAGTAAGAACAATTTCCAGAGGAGGACAGGGGAGGAGTTCCTTGGAATCAGGAACCCCGAGAGAAGGTTGATAGGGAGAGAGACAGCTTTAATTCCCACACAAGAGCATGGCAGGAGAGAAAGGCGAAGTACAAGCATGTGGACTGGGTACATCGGGCCACGGCCTGGGGTGACACAGCACGAGGCGACGCAAGTGACCCATGAGAGGCCAGGCCGAGGAGCTGGACTGCGTTTTGTGGCGGGTGGGTTAGGGTTGAGGGCTCTTGGAAAGAGGCCGTGCTCTGTTCCAGGAAACGGTACCATCGGGATCACACAAGGGCAGGGGCTGAAGGGGAAGCTGCTGGAAGGTAATCTGTGTCCAGGCAGGCTGCCACCACGAGGCCAGAGCCGGAGGCCATGCACATCCTGAGGGGCAGGTGGCAGACGACAGCAGGTGAGGAAGGAGTCAGACCTGACTCTCAGAGGAGGGGAGGAAGAGAGTGCCGTCCGCATCCTGGGACAGTGGTGGGCCACAACCTTTGAAGGAAAGGTCCCACGGTATTTGGAAGTATTGAGGCCACGGCCAGAAAGTGTTCCCCTGGTATGAACCCTTTCACTGATTCCAACATTCAAAATGTTGCAAAAATTACAAGTTTTTAGAATGTCAGGGTCTGAAAACTTTTACACCATGGAAAACCCAAGAGGAGACTGAAGCCGCACCTCCCCTATCTCCCAGGTCAGCGTGCAGTGAGGTTTTGTTGCAGAAATAACGCTGCTGAACGCAGGATGCTGTCCCAACTTGTGCTGAGCTGAGGATGTTGTATACTAAAAGATGCATGCTCTGAATCACCTTGAATGTAAACAGAGTATGCCAAAAAGTATATACACACTTCAGGAAAAGGAGAACTTGTACAAATAGTTCAGTGCTAAATGTATGGAGACGTCATGAGGTCAATGCACGTGACCTTTGGCCTCGGCAATGACGAGAGCTGCTCAGAGTGGCAGCCGTGAGCGCCCAGGCCTTCCTGAGTACGGCGAGCTGCTGCTTGGGTCCCCTTCCTCGGCAATGACGAGAGCTGCTCAGAGTGGCAGCCGTGAGCGCCCAGGCCTTCCTGAGTACGGTGAGCTGCTGCTTGGGTCCCCTTGGTCCCTGAGACTGCTGCCCCTGTGTTTCCAGCTTCTGCACTAAGGGCCGGCAGTGTAGTGGGTTTTCTGTGATACATGACACCCTCTAGGGTCCCCATAGGAGGGTGGCACCATCCGTTGAGAAAACATCATAGCATTTTCCTTTTCCTGAAGTGTATACATTTTTTTGTCAGGCTCTGTGTATATACCCTAAACACACCACCCCCAAAGTTTTAGATGACGTGTGTGAATATGGGTCACTATTCCTACTGTCTTTTTATTTCACATTTAAAGAAAGAATTACCTTAATTTTGATGCATTTGGTATAAAGCACAGCGGTAGACAGGTGCCTCTGGCCTGAGATTGCTGGGGAGCACAGAGTTCTTTGCGTGTGCCTTTTCCAGCACTGAGGCTTAGATGGCACCTGTTGCATCCAATTGGGAAAATGAGGCTTCCAGCTGAGTGTGCAAGCACCAGTGTGTAAGAGCCAAGACGTCACAAACACGTTGGTAAGCTCGTCTTTATTCTCCCACATGTAGCTTTCAAGCATTTTGGATGAAAGCTTCATGACTTTCTGACCTTTGAAGGTACAGAGGTGAGAGACACAGTGGGGATATCCAGCATCTCGCTGGAGCATTTCACTGGGTTTGACCCAAAACCCAAAGATGGTTCTGCCCAGAGGCGTCCAGTGGAAAGACAGCTCTTAAAATATGACGCTGTGTCCTCATTCACCATCTTCCCTGGATCTGGCCTCTGGCTCTGGCTCTTCCCCAGAGTCCAAGGGACCACAAAAAGGAAATGTTTTGAATTGGTTCAGGACACCAAGACAGCCACGATAGCGCAGCTAAAGACCCTTGGGAAAGAAGACTTCAGAGCTGCTGCAGAAAGCGGCCAGGACAATGGGATGAGAGAACGGAAGTGCGGGGAGGGCTGTGAGCAGGGTCAGTGTCAATGTGTCCTTACTGCGCTACTGTTCAATGTGATCGATCGCTCACTGATGGTCAGATCACATCCGTCTGGCAGACACAGCAGATTAGACGGCTCGCGGCCTTTTCTAGCACACTCTGGTTACCTTTGAAGTCTGCTGTAAGGATGCGGTGCTTTCTTTTGTGCTGTGCAGTATTCCCAGCACCCCGTACTACCCCACCTGGGCATGCAAGGAGTAGGCCCAAAGCCAAATTGGGGACAGCGGCCAGATTGGAGACAGCGTCTGTCGCCGCAGGGGGCAGGAGCTGGGGAGTATGGGGCGCCTCGCTGCCCCAGAGGGGTGCAGGCCCAGAGGGATCCGACACACAGCCCACCCCAGCCCGGCTCAGACCCGGCCTCTTCCTCCAGGCCTGGCTGGTTTCCGCGTCTCGCCGGCTGCCAGACAGGAAGCAGTCCTAGGCTGGGATAAGGCACCACTGGAAGGAGACGGGGTGGGGGAGGAAAGGAAAAAGGGAACAAAGAAAGAAAAACCCAAGTTTACTAGAGCAGCTGGCAGAAGCCCCAGGCGTCAGGCGGGTTTCCAGCTTCCTGGAAGCAGGAGCGCCCGGCCCCGCCCCGCGCGAAGGCGTGGTCCTTACGTATGCTAATTAGACCGCCCCGCCTCTGCGAGGGG
>NW_022900942.1:65044765-65125244 GCF_012274545.1 Fukomys damarensis
GGTCGGGATCGGGGCCGAAACCGCCCACCCCCGGCGGGCGCGCATCCGCGGACCGCCGCAGCTGCAGAGGAGCTGATTCTTGGTGCAACTTTGTGAGCGAGGCAGACTCCGCTTCTGCACACCGCCTATAGTGGGAAGACTCCCCTGGCCCCCAGAATGAAGCAGAGTGGGAGAAATAGTGCACGCAAACTAAGCTAGGGCGGATGGAGAGATTCTCTTGACGTCTCAGTGACTCTGCAAAACAACTTCGTGTCTAGATGTTAAAACCTTTCAATGGTTCAATTACTTTTTGTCATCATTTGCTTGCTCCCAGTGGGGACTCTGTGCTGTAAATGCAATTACAGTGCATTGCTTTGGGTCAAGGAGATCTGTGACCATCAGCTCATGTGCTTTCCAGATTTAACAAGCCAGGAATCTGTCTTGAGTTACTGTAACAGTGTGCAACTCTTTGACGCAGATCAAGGCCTACTCGATGTCCATTAACAGAATCAAAATGTCTAGGCGGCCAGACAAAAGCAGTGCAGTAAGTGCTGTGGTTTGGGGGCTGACAGTAACTTCAGAGAAGTTTTGATTATTAGATATCACTATCTGCTGGTGAATGTTCCTTATTCACAAGTGGGCAATCTGAATGGTGTGCCCAGTGATCCCCCCACTTTTATCTTTAGTTGTATAATCATAATTACTTGTTTCCTAGTTTCATTAGTTTAAGACTATTTCACGGAATATTCCTTTGGCTGGTATCCACCGAGAGGAACAAACTCCACTGGTATGAGATCTGCTTTGGGCTTGGCTAACAAAGAAAGTATTGTTTCCTTCAAAAACAAAACAAAAAAACAGGTTGAGTAAAACTTACTTCTTATAAAGACAATGAGAAATTAACATGTTCCTTCCAGCTGTACGGGTATTGTTCTAAAGGCTAAAGACCCAAACTTGCCTTTGACTTTTGTGTTTTGAGAGCATCCTCATTGGCTGTCATTTCTCAGACTGTGGGTAACCAAATAGATCCAAGCAATGTGACTAGAAGCCAGAGCCGGATTTGTGCTTTCGTAGAGGGCTCTGGTGCGGCTGTCCTGTTTGCAAGTCCCTGCAGCTGTCTAGGAGCACAGCCAGATATCTGGAGCTGCACCCATTTCCAAAGGAACTGGAGGGAGTTTTACTAGCTCAGCATGTAGCCTTGTGGCAAGAGCATACACGACAGCAAGAGAGGTTAGTGCCATAGCTAGTGATTTACAGCAAGTTGCCAATTAGATTTATGCTGTTCCAAGCCTGCAGCTCGGGTGATTGCCCTGCATTCTGTTGGAACCCGTCCATCGCTCACTGCCCGGTGCTGGGGATGGAAGAGGCCCCGGCCTCTGCAGCGGAATCATGGGAGCATGGTGTCATTCCTGGGGCCCCAGGAAACGTGCTCAAAAGGAGGTTCCTGTCTTCACAGGGAGCCAAAGGACACCACCTCATCAATCATGAGTCTGAGAACAGAAATAATCAGCCCAAGTTATTAACCTTTGACTCACTCACTGCGGATCAGTACTTCCTTTCAAGCCTCGAAGCAAGATGGCATTGTTCTCCTGAAGAAAGCACTGTCTCTTTCAAGATCACTCTGCTTTCAGTGGCCTCCGTGTTTGTGGAGTCATGAGCAGTGTGGTCTGGAGCCAGGGCTGTTGGATCTGACTTTCTAAGTGGAAAGTAGCTTAGGTTCCAAGTAAAGCAAAGCTTTTCCTTCTTGTTTCCACTGTACCTGAGATGATGTGTTTTTGGCCTGTTCTTACTAAAATAAAATACTCACTCCTCTCTCTCTTCCTTTTATTTTCCATTTTTTCCATTGTTATATCCCAAGTGTCTGGAACAGCATCTGGTGCATTGTAATAGCTCTTGATTCAAACGCATGACTTCCCATGAAGGTTATAAAATGGCCAAGATAAGACAATGGGAATTTTATCTGCGGAACTCAACCCATCTGTTTGCATGTGCCAGCGAGACAGCGGGCATGGGAGATACTGAGACCAATGAGACTCAGTTCCTACCCCAAGGGTATGGGCCAACCAGCAGAATTTTTAGAAAAAAGTAGAAACAAGTAGCAGTATTTCTAAATCAAGAGGCTGGGCGTGTTGACCTGGGTTTTTGAATTGCCGTTAAAAACACATCAAAGAGCTCGGGAGCCTGGGCACAGCTTGGGTGGAGGTTGAGGTTCACGTTGGCTGCTCAGTTCTATGTGACCACAGAGCGCCTGCCACCACAGCCTTCCCACTGCAGTTCAGCACTGAGGCTGTGTCCACTGCAATTTCTTCTGGTCTGTCCCGCCCATCTTACTAAAGTAAGGAACCAGTAAGATGCTTGAGATCTAGCAGATCATTTACGCCCTCTGGCCCCGGGCACTTTACTTCCTGGGTAGAGTATCAAGGACCGGAGGGATACACCTGTTATGTTTTGAGTTGTGTTATGAGGACTATTACTGTTAAGTTGTTGCCGTGAAGAGAGAAATAAAACATTTTTGGTACTATCTCACTAGCAGAGGAGTAAGAAAATGAAGCAGGGTCAAGAGACCCTTGTTTTTTGAGAAAAATGGGGATCACTTAAAACTCCAGTATCTATCTGAGTTTTCAGCTCCCATCTCAAGAGAGCATTCTGACTCCACTTGCTAGACTGATGCAACTGTATTTGGGGCTAAGGAATGAAGCCATCTTGGATTACATAAATGCAAGACCTTTCCAAGGAGTTACAGGGACCTAAATGATTCTAGGTTGGGAAAGATCCACAAGCCCTCCCCAGATTCCAGTCATATTTAAAAGTCAGTATTCACTGTCGGGAAATGGACATTTGGATTTTCATTGCACTGATTATCCTTTTAGCCCATCTTGTCCCCGGCCTCCTGGAAGTTCAGAGGCCTGAGGACACAGGTTGTGCCCAGAAGCAGGGACACCAGCTCATGGTGCTTTGTTCTTCTGCCTTTGCTCTTTCTGTCAGACAGGGAGATCTGCTGGGATGGTTAGTGTACTGCTGTTTCCTCTGAGCCTTTGGGGTGTCCCTCCTTCTGGGTTTCTTGAGGAATCTAGCTCATCTACAATCTGTACCTCCTTTTCCTTTATTCTAATAGAATACAAGGACAGACAGGCTTGATTGTACTTATTCTAATTAATTTCATTTTCTCATATTATTTTTATCTTTTAAGTTTCCTTGGGAATGCATTTGAAAAGCTCCAGAGTCTGCCCTTGCTCTGACTTTTCAGTATTCTTATTTTGTTGTTGTTGTTGTCGTTTTTTGGTATGGGGGTCGAACTCGGGACCTTGTGCTTGCAAGGCAGGCCGAGGAACCACTGAGCTGAATCCCTGGCCCACTTTTCAGTATTCTTAACATCTGCCCTCGTACCACTGACCTTCAGTATCATCCTTTGGAGCGGGTGAGAAAGCCATCAAGATTCCATAACTTCTCAGTTCTGCTAAAAGAAATTATTGAAATTATCATTAAAATCTGAGCTCCTCCAAACCCTGACAATGCTGACATTCATACAAAATAACTTGTAAAGTCAGTATGAGTTGAGAAGTAAAGGGAGAGGTTTATGAAAATGAAGCTAGTGTTTGGTTTTTTTCAAGGATTTCCTTTTGTTATATACAAATAAAGATGCACAACATTTGGGGGAGAAGGCAGAGTATAAAATGGCCATGATTATTTTTGATGTGTATCTAGTTACACCATAAGCTTCCTGAAAGAATAAAAATAGAGGAGGCAAAGAACTGACTCTTCCTCAAAAACAAACACGGATGTGAATCAAGGTTAGCCCTGGAATTCTCATCCCACAGCAGGGTTTCAACTTTGGCAAAGCGGGTATTGTTTCCTAGTGTCACAACTGTTCTCTGGAATGTGTGGAATTAATGACAATTGAGGAATTAATGCTTCATTTTGAGGAAAAACTAAATTTAGCAACTTCGAGTGATGTCCTTGTTGGTGCCTTTCTGGGTTGAGAGTAATTAACTGAAATATATTTATCTCAAGGTGCCATCTCTTGCTAAATGAAACATTTATCTAAGTCTGTATGAGCGTCTGTAAATTCTGGAGGACATTCGGCACACTTGTTTTAGCAGCTTCAGAAATCGTAATAGGAGCTGGAATGGATTCTTGGGAGAGGAGAGGTATTTATGGGTCATTCTTCATGTCTGGCTGGAACAAGAGTGCTACTACTGCTTCCTTTTTACGGCAGGGTCCCTGCTGAGCATAGGTGCCTCTGTGCACAGCTGTTGAGAACATCTGGCACATGGCTTTTGATCCCGTCCTTTGGCTAAAACTTTGGCTAGTTGCTCTGTCCATTTTTAACCAGCTCAGATTTCCCTGATGATTAATCCCTGGTGTATTTACAAAAATCTAGGATTTACAGTGCTGTCAAGTCACCCTCCTGCAGAAGGAGATGGTGACTTTTTCTTAACTTTTTTTTATGATGTAATTTTTGACTTAAGAGAAAGCTTGCAAAGGTTACCTTCATCCAGATTCCTCCAATTTTAACCTCCTGTCTTGCCTAACCAGAGTTACCATGGTCAAAATTATACCGGTTAGCCCAGCACAATGCTGTTTCCTAAACTACAGCCTACATACTGGTCTCACCAGTTTTCTTGTGGGAGTTGGATTTTTCCTCTTGTCAAGTTGAATCCAATTTATACCCCACCACTACCACCCTAGTCTCCTATCCGCTGTGACAGTCTGTCCCTGTCTTTTATGGCCTTGGCCCTTTTGAAGACTGGGTGATGATTTTGTAGAAAATTCTTCAGTTTGACTTGGCCTGGTGTCTTGTGGCTTGATGAAGATTTGTATTAATGTTGTTGTTAAGTTTGATCCTGTGATACAAGTGGTATATGCCAGATTTCCATACTCTAAAGCTACCATTTCCCCCTTTGTAATTAGTAATTTGTTTAGAGACATGATTTAAAATTATGCAGATAGCCTCACATCTTCCCCTACCAATGTTAGCATTGCCAGTAAAATTTATTACCATTGTTTAATGATTTTAAATTTCTCTCATTTCTCCTACATCTGGCTTATTTTCGATACTATCAACTGCACATTCAGTATTCCCTCCACTTCTTTTATTTTTGTCTTTCACCTTTAAAAAGTCAACCAAATATAAATACCCATCAATAGTAATTTAATCTGTTCTTTTCACTTTGAATGCAAAGTACAGTAAAATGACATAATTTTACCTGGTCTGAATTCATAAAAACCATAAAGATCAACTCCCTCATTTTCAGAGCTCCTTGATATTTTTGGAGGTAAAATCTTAAAGGTGTAAGAGCAAAAATAAAACACAGAAAGTTGCAATATTAAATGTTTCATTAAGCAATGTAGTTGTTCTTAAATTCCACTTTGCCAGGGAAGCGTTACTAAGACTACCTTTCATTTTTTTCAGAGTAGTTCGGTACCTGATGGGACACATATTCCTTTATCCAGGGCTCTCACCAGGTTACTTGAGCATTTGCTAGTGTATTTTAACTCAAGTACACACTCAAATTTGCATATTTTCGGAATTCCTTCTCGTTCTATCCTCAGCCCCATTTCATTTCTGAATTACACTCTCTTGTTTCTCCAACATATGGTCTCTAGATATCAGGACTCCCCAAGGATAAAATTTAAATGCTAGAATACAGAAGAGATGAATGGAATGTTTCTCAGAAGGAAATTCTGGAGGTAAATTTTGTCTATCGAAGCAGTGGGTACTGCAATTGCACGTAAGCCTCTTCAGATGAAAATATGAGGTCAAGCATACCCTTAAAAAGTGTAGAAATTAACCTTATCTTAATGACTATCCCCTAAAGGCAACCTGATCTGAAGTATGATACTAAACACATCTTTTCAGATGCTTCAGTTTGCTTGTCCTAAGAAGTAGCCTATGTTGGCATATTGTTTTATTTATTTTACAATCTAGATTATTATTCGTTGTTGTTGTTACTTCACCCTTATTTCCAGGCAGCCCTGAAAGTCCACAAGAGAGCTTTTTTCCTACTATTGTTACTTTTAATGTGCTTTATAAATCCCTTTCTATTAGTTAACCAAGCTTGTGTAGTTCAAAGAACTACACTCTTTTGTTAAGGAATTTGATAGCATTTGTTTTGGTTTCCTGGAAAGATTTTTCTTAATACGTTTCCTTTTAGTTTCTTACTGGGTCCTGGTTACTTGAGTTTGTTAGAGTTGGGTAATATATCATTATCACAGAACGTTTCATGTATCTATTTCTTTGTGAATTCTAGAGGATATGTATCAAACCAAAACAGTAATGTATCCAAAAACTTCAGATTTCTTTGTTCTCTACCGTGGAGTGTAAGGAAAATAGATTCTTTCACTACATATTCATCTCCTTTAAAGGGGGTTTATGATGTGTACTTTGAGTGTCAGAGGTACTGTATCACTCTTCCACGAGTGAGTTAAACTACCCATGTGGCAGCAGTAAGGGCCACATAATTCCACGATGGAGAACATATGCTAAGCCACACTTAGAGCACCAGCTGGGGGGCTTGCGGTCCTCTCAAAAACTCATTAAATCCACGACCCCTCGGTTGAAGAGATGGTGCATGCACACAAAACCAACACAAAGGATGGGAAGGAGAAGCTGCAGACCAAGGATAAAGCGGAGTGGAGTCATTTTTAAGCTGTCAAACACAGAAGATTTATGACATTTGTACTCTTTTAGTTATTCTAGACTGTGGTGCTGATTATCTTTTACAGATAAAGATGCATCTTTATGTTAAAATTTGTGGTTAGCCACAAAATTTTCTTTTGTACATCTGTAATGTATCAGGAAAAGAATCCCTTTGAAGTTTCCAGTTCAGTGTTCATTTGTGAGAAATCGATGTAGGAAACGCCAGTTAATTTGTCTCTATGTAAAGGTCCACTGGTGTGCTTGTGTATTTTGCAGATCTTTATAGAAATCTGACTGGTGCAAGAAAAAAATTAAATATCCAAAAATGGCACAGTAACTAATAATATGATATTTGGTCCTTTTTCATTCCGCTTTTCCACTCACCTCCACTACTACAGCTTAAGAAAATTCATAAAAGCTGGGTGTGGTGCCACATGCCGTGTGCTGGGAAGCTGAGGCAGGAGGATTCCAAGTCCAAGCTCAGGTTAGGCAACATAGTGGTTTATCCAGACCCTGACTCAAAATGCAAAATTTAAAAAGGGAATGCGGATATCGCTCAGTCCCAACTAAAACATTTTTTTAATGTAGTGGTCAAAGCTAATATGGGCATGATTGGTTAAAACCATACATCAGTGGCGAGGGATGAAAGATAATGCAAAAGGGTTAGATGCAGTAAATGAAGTAAAGCCAAACTTACTTTCTGAAGATTTCTTTGACGGCCGAGCCATAGTTTGCTGCTGCAGAGGTCATTTGGGAATTAGTCATGCACTCCTGCCTTGTGACACCTAATTAGGGAGTGGGGAAAGTCCCAGCAAAACTCAGGCGGGGAGAAGGAACCCAAAACTACACAGCAAGGAAAGAAGAGAGCCAGGCTTGGAGCCCAGCCTCCTTCCAGAGCTGGGGCTCTGACCCCTTGTTCCAGTTTGTAACGTGTCCCCGTGTGTCTGGATTTACTGTTGTTCCCTCTGGCCGGTTACACATTCACTGAGAGCGGGGATGGTGTCCCTGGAGGCCTACTATCAGGAGTAGCAACTCGAATAGCAGGTGCTGCAGATACTGAGTTTGGAGTGACGCTTCTGTGGGTGTTCTCCTCTGTCTTGGTAGAATAAGCACAGAGGCATTCACCTCAGAGGGATCTCAGTGATTTATCTGAGAGACTTTGTCACCACTTGACAGAAGTTCACTAACAGGATTCTTTCCGCATTCCATTCAAAAGCTGCATTTTCACCCTCCTAAGTCTAACTGAGGTGGCAGCGTCTGGCCCGCTTCACTCCCCAGCAGCCCAAAGAGGCCAGTTCTGGTTCTACCAACCCTGAACAAGCAGGATCCTCCTTCTTACCTTGGGAGGCAAATTCCCTAGAGCAGGCATTCAGGGCACCAGGACACCTTGCTCTGTGGCTTTGTGCTTGGGAAAGGGGCGATTTTTAATCCTTTAATCCTTAGCATCATTGTTCTTCATAATTAGATCTTAGAATTTGTCCCTCAAGTTTTATTAGTTGCTTTCTTTAACTACTAATGTGGACTTTTAGGGTTCAAAATGTAGCTTTCATTTAATTTCTTTCAATATGATTTGCACCCTGTGCTGGGCAGAGTGTTACAAGCCTGTAACCCCAGGAGAGGCTGAGGCAGGAGGGTCGCTGTTGATTTGAGGCCAGCCTGGCCAACTTAGTGAGAATTTAGCGATGAGCTCCAGTGATGTCCCTTTAGGGGATAAATCCTAGTCCACCCTCACCTGGCCTTGGCTCTTCTGGAGACGCAGAGTCAGGAAGTCCCCCAGCCTCAGGTCACAGTTTTCCATCTTTCAAGGCCTCACCTCATCTCAGGCGGCCGGGACCTGAGGTTGCCTGGGCCTATGAGCTGCTCGTCCGAAGCTGCCCAGGCTCTGGGTTTGTCTCCATCAGGAGAGCCTGCAGGACCCAGAATGTGGGAACCCACTGCACCGGGAAGACCAGGCCCAGAGAGAGTTGGAGGAGGCCGCCTGTGCGCGAACGGCATTTCCCCGGCTTCAGGTCCGGCCTCAGGCCCCTTGTCTGACGCGGGGCAGCCAATCCCGCTGTGACTCCTTGCTGGCATCTTAAAGAAAAGCATGGACTGACCTCAGCGGAGCAATTCATGGGGCAAAAAGCTGAGTAACAGTCTGCGCAGGTGCCACCGCACCCCTCCCTGCACAGGCGGCCCCGCGCCTGCCAGGCTGGCTGGACTCCGGGGCTGTGAAAAATCTGCCTCGTGCTTTGCAGCCACAATCTCTGCAGGTACAGGAGAAGCCGCTGAGCCCGGTGGTCCCAAGCTGTGCTACGGCTCCGGAGGCAAGGAGTGCATGCGCTGGAGCACAGAGTCACTGCTGACCAAAGCGGGCCTGTTAGAGCAGCCCTAAACAGGGTCCTGCTTCTTACACAGAAGTTAGCACCACCTCTCTCAGGAGTTCGTGGGCTGCTTTGCTAGTCAAAGAGCTTCTAAAGTGTATCTGAAAAGAGGAAATCTTTTTGTGCATGGTGGCATAGACCTGTGGTCTCAGGAGGCTGAGGCAGGAGTTTGAGGCCATCCTGGCTACATAGTGAGTTCAAGGCCAGCCAGAGCTGCATAGAGACCTGTCTGAAAAAAACAAACAATAGAGAAATAGAGGAATTCTCTCCAGTTTCCATCCCTCTCTGGCCCTAGTTTGCCTTCCTGACCTGTTACTCTCCCACACCCTCCCCTGTCCAGCTCCCTCAATGCTTTTTAATCTGCTGTAAGAGCTACTGGCTTCAAAGCCATGAACTCATTTGTCGTAGCTGTGTGCTGCTTCTGGGTCTGCTGCCTCCCCTGGGGTACAGAAGATAGCAGGCCACAGAGGGGAGAGAGACGGCTAAGGAGGCTCCGAGTTCCTCCTGGTCAGATACAGGCTGCAGGCTTGGACTGCGCCTCGGGAGGAGTGGGGCAGTGGGAGCCCAGCAATCCGGCCTGTCGTGTGGTGGTCAGGTGCATAGTGAGGGTGCTGGTCTGGGACTGCGGTGGCCTTGAGTCGGGAATCTTGGCAGGTGATCAGCTGGATGGGCTTCAGGTGTGAACCTGGCCGGGGCTCCTGGGAGACAGACGAGTGGACGTGCACGCTGGACAGTGGCTGCTCAGGGAGACCGTGGGAAGGAGACGTCAGTACTGGGGGACAGGTACGAGTGTGGAGCCCAGGACAGAGACCACGAGGACAGCAGCCTGGTAGAGCCACAGCTCGGACTCAGAACGACCATGAGCTCCCTTCACGAGGGGCAGATTGACCCGGAAGGGCTGCAAATGCACCCCTGGTGCATTCGTGTGGCTGTCAGCGGAGATCTCTTCTGTGCTGGGTTTAAGGGACTTGGAGAGTTGGAAGCCAGTGTGCAGTGGTTGAGAAATGCAGGTAAAAAAGAGTGTGGGGCAGCAGCTGGGAGCAATTAACCCTAAAACCTCTGAGGAGGGGAGAGAGAAGTGGGAGGCTGAGTGGGAGCTTTGAAAACTTAACAGAAAGAACTGGAAAATGGAATAAAATTGAAGACACAAACCTGGCATTTGTAAAACGTGGGACTCAGACACCCACAATCCTTTGCAGCACGTGCAGGGGTGTGGTCTGAGCGTCACCACATCCGTGTGCTGAAAAGTGATCTCCAGCGTTACCCTGCTGAGAAGAAGCGATGCTTTGGAGTTCTGGCTGAGTAGGAGGCTGTTAGGTCATTGGCACACGCCCTCAGAAGGGATCAGTGCAGTTCCCAGAAGGTGCAGTTAGTTCTCTTGAGAGTGGGTTGCTATGCCCTTGGCCTCTTCTCCGTGCAGCCAGGCACTTTCCTCTTCTCTGCATGTGTGACACCACCAGGGGGCCCCACCAGGACACTGGCTCCATGCTGCTTAGACCCTCCAGCCAGTAGAATCACGACCTAGTTAAACCTCTTTTGTTTATAACGTACCCAGCCTTTAGTATTTTGTTATTGCAACAACACAGGATGGACTAAGGCAATCCATTTTTGCTTATAAGATAAAACTGTGCCCGCGGCTCACAGAAGTATGGAAGCATTGCTAGGACAATGTTATTGTCTATTCTATTTTATTCAGAGTGTAATCCTTAGCTCCCTTCCCCTCCCCCATCAGAAGGCTTCACACTCAGTAGAAACCCGGGGGGACTGGAAGGTGGATGTATGGCCTCTCCATAGGGGGGCGTCTTTGAGACTGGGAGCATCTCTTCCTTAAGGAAGTCCTCCCAGTCTGCCTGTACCCATAGTGCTGTCCAGCATAGACCAATGGGTAAGCAGCAAAGTTGGGGGCAGCCGTAAGAAGTCAGACCTAGACACGGGGACCGTGCAGCTCAGGGAGGTGTGTGACAGCGGGTAAGCACACCCCACTGAGTGCTGTAGGATTACGTTTGGGTTAAGGACTGCACCACCCATCCAACAGGAGACAGAAGCTCCAGTTCTCCCCGAGAAAGCGGAATTAGTGAGCATCTACTGGCCCTCTGTGTGCCGCACATGGTATAGGCTTCTGGTGCCACGGAAAGGGTCACTGGCTGAGGCTGGCTGTGAGAACAGGATAGATGCAGGAAGGGTGGATTTGAGCTGCAGCCAAAGTCAGTGCCCTGTGTCTGTCGGCCCTGTGAGAGGCTCTGCCTAGTGGCCCAGAATTAAAGGAAGGAAAGAAGGAAGGGAAGGAGGAAAGTGCGTGAGAAACTCCGGGAGAGCCAAGCGCGGGGTTCCGGATGAAGGTTTGCAGAATGACCCGAGTCAGCGGGGGCGACTCGAGCTGAAATTCTGGTTTCCTCCATGGTTAAGTTGGCGATTAAGGTAATTAGCCAATCCTACATTTCTAACCAAAACTTGATTAGACCTGTACTAATTTTATAGTAATAATTAGTAATACTTTCTCCACTCATGCAGCGTGGCTTACTTGCTGACTTCTCTGTGTGGAGGCTTTCTCCCCAGTAGCGTGAGTTTTACTCATTTGGTGCGTCCACACTCTGAGTTTGGTTTGCTTCCACTGAGCGGCACCAGGTAGGGTCAGATACCACTGAAGTGCTTGTCTGTACACCTCTCTCTCTAAAACACAGCTTGAGAAGCAGACCTGACGCTCATTTTTCAGATGCTTGTGAGTTAAGAGCTGAATTAATGGGAGTGTCAGGTACCGTTTCAAAATGTCACAGCACTTTGTTTTACTCACTTTTTGGTTCAAGGTTAAAGGGAGCACTCACTAATAACTTCCCCTTTGAAAGATAAATTCTGTTAATACTGTATGTGTTAGACATAATATATAATTGGCTTCAGTTGGATTGAGTTAGGTTTACGTTGAATTAAAAAGCTTAATTTGTATTCCCCGGGGACCAACATCAGAATAAATTTAATATGGCTTCAGTGGAGACTTCCGAGAAGGACGCGAGCGTGTATCATTGCACATCGTCTCAATGTTCTTGAATATTGCAGCAAACACTCAGAAATCCAGTTTAAAGAAAATTTCCTCCCTCTCCGCTAGGCACTCTCTCTGATGGTCCAGGTTCTACTGCTGACAGCTGATGACAAGTTGCAGCAGCGAGTCCAAAGCAAATGGGCGAAGAGGCTGGGTAGGAATTTCCCTCCACCGCCCCCGCGCTCCCCTCCTCTCTTTATCTTGCCGTCTTACCCATTAGTCTGCAGGGGAAAACCAAATTCTTTAGACGGAAGAACGTTTAATGTAGGAGAAAACAGTCTGATGAATTCTGACGCACGTAGGCACCAGCCACACCAGATACAGGACATGGTGTCACTGTGGACAGTGCCACGTGTCCCTTTCCAGCCAGTGCCCCCTCCCCGCAGAGAAATTCTATCGGACTTTTGTCACCATAGATCAGTGTTACCTCTTTTTAGAGGAGGTGTAAGGAGCACGTGAAAGGCCACATTATCTTGTCTCTGGCTTCCTTTATTCACTGTCATGCTCTGTGAGATTGGAACACCTTGTGGTGGCAGGACTCGAAGGCGGTTGTGCATACTGACAGCCTGCTTGTTTTCCTGCCTGTGATTGCGCCCCTCATCCCTCTGCCTTTCAGGTTCTGGCTGTTGGCCAGAAGAGGGGGTTGACAGGGGAGCAGGTTTAGATGAAAACCTATTACAGGGCCAGAAAATTGAACTCACGATTCTACTCTCAGGACGCTGGACCTGGGGACTTATCTCTCCATGGCAGACCCAGGCAAAATTGGGCTGTAATCAAGTTTATTTTTGTGACTGCCCAATTTGCTCTGGCTTCCTGGAGTCTTTCTAGTTTCCCTGTAGTGCTCAGCTGGGGATTGTTTGATTCCTACCAAGAAACTATCTGCTTCAGCATTTAAGGGCTTAAGGTGTTTTACTTTTCCAAAGCATATATATACTCTTTTTAAACCCACAGGTCTTATTCAGGGACCAGAGGAGAATTCTTCAGGCAGGAAGGCACCCTCCACTATGTACATGATTTAGAACAGGGATTGGTGAGGTGTTTTTGCAAGGATCAGTATTTTAGGCTTTGCTGGTTATATAGTTTCTATTGTAGCTCTGCTCGTTTTAATTCACAGGCACCTATTGACAGTGGATAAATGGGTATGTGAGCTAATAAAACTTTATTTACAGAAACGTATCCAACTCTTGATGGAGGCAGCTTCCTGTTCTGCCGGACCCTGAATCTTGCGTGGCAAAATACTTAAGACTGGTTCTCCAGAATGCAGAAAACTGCAGGGAACTCGAGGCTGGACCTGGTGCAACCTCATACTGTTAAGTGAGGACAAAGAATTTGGGAGTAAGAATTTTTCAGATCACAGAGAGCTCGTAATTCAGTCTCCTAAGCCTTTAGCAGGGTTTGCCCTGCTCGGATTTTGATGGGTCCAAGTCACAAAGACTCAAGTTACTTTCAGATTGAGATTTGGAGAAACTGTCTTAGGTAATGTATTTTAAAGAATAAGAGAAAGCAAGAGACACAGCGAGAAAAGAAAAGCAGATATAGAGTTAGCCAAGAAGGGATAGGAGTTATATGCAATTGGCAAATAGATGAATTATTGGAGGGCAGCATATTATATTGTCTTTGTCAAAATCATTGCTTTAAAATGATGTGTACAAAATAATAAGTAGATTTTTTAAATGAGAAAATAGAGACCTGTAGATCCTCTGATAGTTCATTTGTCCTCATTCTTTTTAGATTTTGCTTTAGCAAACATTCACTGGGCCCCCTGAATGCAGCCTGGGGTCCCGTGGATGAGGCGCTTGGCTTGTAGCCCAAGAGGACTGGGCGCCATGTTGTGCTGCAGCAGCCCGGAAGGGAGATAGGATCTGCCTCAGGGAGGCCACTGGGCACCTGCTCTTCGAGTTGGGTGTGTGGACACACACTGGTGTCTGGAGGGAGCGGAAGACAGAGAGGCTGTGGGAAGTGTCAATAATTCTGGCTGGAGGTGTCAGGCGGTCTAGGGGAGTAGTAGTAGATTCTGTAGATTTATTCGGCAGAATTTTACATGCAGGATAAAGTTAGCTGAGTAGAAGAAATGTCCATTAAATATCCAAAGCAATAAAATAAATTAATAAGCTTGTTTCACTTCAATCCTTTATAGATACCATAATCTATTGGAGTAAAGCATTTTAAAACAATTGGATGTAAGCAAAATCTTAATTGTTTTAGAATTCTATCCCTCCCTCCTGTCCCATTCCAAAAGAAAAACCCATATGACTGATAGAAACTCGTTTGTGTTTATAGCTGGCTTGCTAGCCGCGATCATAACTAATTATAAACACATGCAGGGATCCTCAGACTCAGCCCAAGTGCGCGCAGCCGGCACATTCCATGGAAGCCCTTGCTCTTGCTCCAGTGACTCAGGCCAGCTCTGTGTTTAACTTGGCTCACGGCGGTGTGGCCCAGCTGGGCACTGTGGGTGACGGGGTTTTCCTGATGTCAAGCACCACAGCGAACAGGCCAGGCAGAGTGGGGAGGTTTTCCGTCAGCTGTAACAAAACCCTGACCTTCCTACGCACTTTGGTAATTCCATGGAGGGAAAGTGTCACTAATAATGGGGGCGACTCATACCCCATCGGGTGATCTGGTGACGACTGATGTTCTGAGTGCACCCCTCTGGTTGGGAAAAGTCTTAAAAGAGATCCAGTGAAAGGGTTCCCGCCTCCCTGGAATAAGATCACCCCGGAATAGATTCTCCGCTTTTCCAAACAAGATTGCGCCTCAGAATCATCATGTGGTCCGTCACTCACCTGTTTCTGGAAACGGCTGACGTCTGGGATGTTCTCTGCGCGTGTGACTCTCACTGCCGTGCTCTAGAGCTGCAGAGAGCTCCTGGAAGAGCGCTTCTCTGGTAGCTAGAGATCAGCCCGGAACAAGGGTAGGACAAGTTTAATGTAGAAATAGCTCATGGCTGAAAGAGAGGCCGGCGACAGTGCCGGCTGTTGGGTGCTGAGTCCCTGTCACCAGACTGCTCTGGGCAGTACGGCCAGAACGAGCCGCTTCTGTGGCTGGGGCGCTCTCATTGAGGCTCGGCTCAGATAGGCAAAGGCTGTGAAGCCCTGGGCGTGCGGCAAAATCCGTGTGCGCTGCATTGTTCTGTCTGCAGAGGGGAAATGTTGGCAGTAAACAGTGAGCGGAGAGCTCTGGTCATTGCTCAGAAAGGCACAGAGGGAATGGAGCCTTTCAGTATTTCATGCATGAGTAATGGAAATTTATTCATTGTTGCCTAACAGGGAAACAAGCTAAATCAGTGATTTGTAACCCACATCTGGCGGTGCACGCAGGCCTCTGTCCCCATTTCTAGGATCCCCAGGCACAAGAGACCGCCGGCTCCACACCAGCCCAGGGGCTGGCTGCAAAGGAAGCATTTCGTGATCGGAGATTAAGCTGCTGCCATATCTCTAATGACCCAAGCTCACAAAGTCTGAGCTCAGTGTAGGTCAGGGCAAGCCTGTGCTGGAGGTGTGGAGCATGAGGTGTTCAGCGGCCTCAGAGAGCTGGGGAGGATGAGTGTATGACAGTCGCAGGTGGGAAGGAAGGGGCAGATCTTCACCGAAAAGTTAGAAATGTAAAAGGCAGATGCCAGATACTGGTAGTCTCTCCTACAAACATTCCACAGTAATGTTGTCTGCCAAATTGCTGGGGAGAGCAACGTTTCCCCTCACTGAGGCCTTTATATTCTGCTTTGGCTGCAGACGGACTTTTTGTTAAGCAATTTACAAGACATCAGAGCCTGAAGAGTCCGTGGAGAACATCTAGACTTAATCCTCAAATCAGGAGAAGACAACATTCAGCAACTTACGTCTCTCATGTTCTGACATTTCGGTGTTTGTTTACTTTCCAGGGCTGTAACCAATTCCTGATACAGTCGGCTTCTAAAGGGACAAGATTTATTCTGGTGTGTAGCTTTGGAGAGTCCAGTCCTTGATGGATTGGTCCCATTCCTTTGGGTTTGTGGCGAGCAAGGTGGCGGGTTCCTGTCAGAGAGCAAATTGCTCACCACAGGGCCTGGATGCAAAATCACAGAGGGAAAGGGACCAGTGCCCTGACATCCTCTCTGACTCCCGTGACCTGGAGGCCTCCTGCCAGCCTCCACCTTGCAGCTTGGTGGCAGAGCAGGCCTTTAACACACTGGCCTTTGGGGGCCATGTAGGTCCAGACCACAGCAATTTCTGTCATTTTTTTAAATGGGAAGAGCTCCTCTCGCTTTGTCACGGTGGGTTCTTGCACTACTTCCCAGAGAACGCGTGTCATTCCTGCCGCAGATGCTCAGAGGACTTGTGTGTGGCCGCGGCCAGGTGCTGTGCCTGATGGAGGAACCGTAGACTGGGACGGCACTCCTTCTCCTCCTCAGATCTTGGGATGGGTCTTACATTCGCAGTACAATCCTCGGTCTGCATGTGGGAAGGAGTACTTCAAAGGAAAGGAGTCTTAATTTGTAAAGGTAAAAGTGAAGCGCTGGAGGCCCCCTCAGGGGTAGACCCCTTGCCTAGCATGCACGAGGCCCTAGGTGCCATCCTCAGCAACTGCAAAATAGCAATAACAATAGTAATAGTAATGATAGGCAGAGGTGGGAGACGTAAGTAATTTTCACCAACAGATTTTTCCCCAGTAGCAATTATAGCGGCAGCAGCTGCCGGGCCATACCCTTGGGTGCACATTTTTAAAACCTAGCAAAGACTCTGGGAAGGAAAGAGGGTATCTTCTCAAGGTCATTTTTGGTGACCTCCAGCGCTGTTCCCTGGCGGGCTTCCTCTTTTCTCTGGGTGGTCCTTTCCTTTTGGAGAAGCTCACTCGCGCTTGCCAGGCCTTCCTAGGAGCCTGTGTCCCCATGTGTGCTCTCTACATGACAGTGGTCACCAACACTTAGAGTGGAGCTGTTTTGCTGCTGCTTTCACAAATTTAGAAATCGAGGCTTGGATGGTGAGTGCTTTACCGGAGTGGAGTCTGGCGATCGCACTGCTGTGGTAAAATCCGTGTCTCACGACCGAGCTCGTGTTTCTAACCCATCCTTCCCCTACACACCCTACTTCCGGGGCCCCCCGGTTCTCATGTGGGTGAGCCCCATTGTCCCCGGAGTTTGCCTGGTCCAGAAAACCTTCACTCACACCTCTTCTAGGCTCTCCATCTGGCTTGCTTTTCTTCCCAGTAAGCCCCGGGCCGGCTGTGGCTCCAGATGGCTTTTGACGGCTGGCAGTCGCGCCGGGTAATTCCGATGTGACCGCCTTTGTGGCTGCTCCTGCCCGGTGCAGACTCCGAGAGTGAGATTCAGGGTTTATCTTTATGACCTCAGTGCCTAGCAGCCTGCTCTATAAATGCCTGAAGAATGGAGGCAGGGCGGCAGTGTCCAAACTTTCTTTCCCAAAATTGGGAAATGCTATAACTGACTCTGGTTAAAATTTATGACAGACTACAATTTTATTTTTCACACTGAGAAATAGAAAATGAGAAAATGCTATTCTAGGTCAGGTTCCACATGGCCAGCTGCTTATATTTATACTTTGTCAGATTTTATGGGGGGAGGGGTGGAAAACCTTCAGGAGGTGATAGAAAAGGGGAAATGCTTTTGTTTTTCTGGAGTTTCCATGACCTCATGGTGAGGCAGGCCTCCTTCTTGGAGATCCTTTGTCTCCCACTGAAGTGCAGCATCTAATTTAGGGCTCGGCGATGTGGGATGATTCAGAGGATGTAATTTTAAAGACTGGAAAATGATGGCCACAAGGAATGTGCACGGAGTTGACGGAGCTGGGGCTGAAACAAAGAAAAGCACCCTCTCTGCCAAAGAGCTGCCGAGAAGGAAATATCCTCCGGCTCTGGGCACCCGCACACCAGCCCTTTCCTGGGGGTCTCACCCACGGAGGGTCTTCCAGCGCCCCACAGCCACGGCTTCCCTCTGCCAACAACACAGAGCTCAGAGTGCTGCCTCTCCAAAATTGTGCAAACTGTAACGTCTGGCCTCTAATTTTCCCTTCTGGTTTTAGTTTGATTTTCTGTCCTTGAAACATCCCAGGGTTATAAATGTAATTGGCCATTGCTAAGACAATAAACCGAATGTCTCACAAGAAATAGCAAAGGGCCTTTCAGTTTCTGGAAACTTGCTTACAAAACTTGAAAAGAAAATATTTCAGGCATCTGGAAAATGCAACCTCATAAACTAATGTTTAATTAGAAAGGAATGAGAACTACATTTGTAGAACAAACCATTTTGATTATATTTTAACTATTAAATGGATTAATTTTCAGGGCGGTCATTCTTTATTACATGCATCCAATTGATATTAGAGTACATTAAAAATTCAATTTTAGCTTCCTCTACAAATTAACTAGTGCCCACTCATGCTTGGTAGACTAATAAGATTTCTGCTCTGCTGTGGTTTTTATTAATTTTCATTACCACCCTTAGAGGAAAAACATGAGTAGGGCCAAATGGAGCTCTTTCCCTGCCTGAGCTCCACAGTGACAGTTTCTGGAACTCATCAACAGAGCATGATCACTGTCATGAAGTCCAAGCGCGTGGACGCAAACCCAGCCAGCGAAGCCAAGCATCCTTGCTGCCTGTGTGTCCTGCACCCCTGACCTCAGGAGTCACTCTTACACAACTCATGTTTACATGGTGTAATCAAACTCTACTGTGAATGATTTTTTACAAAGTTACAGCATTGCTATGCTACAAGACACGCTGTCATGATCCCCCTGACATACTTCCCTCCACACACTGTCATCCCGCCCTTCTCTCCGCTGTCTGAAGCAGTTCTGGACGTTCTCTTTTGTGAGGGTCTTTTTGGGGCTGTCTCAACGTCCTGAGTTGATTCAAATCGTTTCACAGTTTCTGTCAAATAAAATCATCCCATGGTGTCCTCATCCCCCTCGTCCCAGCCCCTGTGCGACTCCTGGCCCTTCCCCAAAGTCAAGGGAAACGATTTGAGTAGATTCAGGACAGCAAGGAAGCCGTGACAGCACAACTGAAGTCTTCTGGAGACTCTAGAGCTGCTGCTGGACATGTTAAGAGTGACGGGATAAGAGTGTTTGCAGCAAGGTGGACTATTCTGAACAGGGTTAACAGCAATGTGTGTTTCACCATAGTAAAAATTTAAAAAATTAAACACCAACTGTATGTTATAATCATAGTCCATAACTTTAACATTTCTTTACAAGTTTTTTTTAATCTTCTTTCTCTCTACCTTGATCTCTTACAAGTCCTCTTGTACATTCAAGACACTTATGTTTTTAAGTGATGTGATCCTCCTTCTCAGTCACCAAGGGCTACACCCACTGCAGCCCCTCCCTGAGGGGCACGGTGGGGAGGACTGAGGGGAACAGGTCTGGGAACTTCATGCCAGGCTCGAGGTCGGTTCTTAGCCCAGTGACACAGAGGCTTTTCCTCTTCTCCGCTGAAGTGCGTGAGCCAGTGGCAGTGCGGCCCTGACCCGTGATGGGCTGGGGCCCCAGCCACAGCTCAGGCATGCAGAAGTTGGGCTTCTGAGACACGCACTCAGAAGTGGTTTATTTTTCTCTCTGTGTCTGCTCGTAGCCCTTCTTTTGAAGGCATCTCACAGAAATGTCACTTAGTAGAGTGTTTCTGAATCTAGATTGTAATTTGAGAGGGAACTGTGAAGTAAGGGATTTCTACTACTGCATCTAAGTCCAGTTTAAAAAGGTAGCTTTGATTTTGCCCTTTTGTTTTGGTACTGGGGATCGAACTTGGGTCCTTGTGCTTGCGAGGCAGGCGGCGGAACTACTGAGCTACATCCCTGGCCCGGTTTTGCACTTTTTTTAAAACCAGAAAGAAAGAGTCCTTGAAGGAGACCCCTGAATATTTCTGCTCAGTGCCAGAAGAATATTCCAATAATAAAAACTTAAAACAAGAACATTAATTTGAGACGAGTGACATTGTTCTTGTCTAAAAATAAATTCCTTCTAATCAGGCTTTTAAAAATAGTTTCTGATGCTCCTGTTTTATCTAAGGCATAGTGACACTGAGGACCACTATTGTGGTTCTCTGAAATTAATCCGAGATCAGCTCTAGTTCTCTTTCTGTAGGGTTAGTGCAATCTTATGACTTGGTCTTTATCATAAAGCTTCAGTTTATTCATAAGTCCAGGCCAGAGTTGGAAGAGCACAAGACAGACAGCTTTACTACGAGTAGGAAGCTTGGTTTCAGTCTGACTCATTAAAATTATTCCTAATAAATGGATATTTTCTTATTTACACCAAAGGGTAATTTTTAGATAAATGGGATTGATTTGACTGGGGGATCCTATTTCCTGTTGCTGTTTTGAAATTTTGAGTTCTGTGAGGGTCCTTTGAGGCACAGCCACTACATGTTTCTGAATCTGAGGAGTTTATCCTAAGCTTACTGATACTTGTCTCAATTATTCACACAGTCTCTGCCCACAAAAGACAATGCCTGAGTCTAATGGCAAAGTAGAAAAAGCCACACTAACTTTCTGTGGCTGGGATTTGCTGAAATTCTGCCCTACATAAACAAATATATCCTTCAGTTTTACATGAGCACAAATGATTCTTTGTGACGATTTCATCTTTGTTACTGAAGTGTACTTATTTCAAACGAGACCATTTACATGAAGGGGCAAGAAAACAAGATTCTAAAGAAATGACTGTTTAGAGCAGTGTCGTGCAGGGTGTGTAGAATTAACTTTCTGCCATGGGACTCTGAAGCTGTAATTACACTTCCTAAATCTTTGTTAAAAGTTACTTCTTTCCATCAAACATAGCCTTTCATTGCTGTTATGCTTTATCCCCAAGAGCACTGTGTCGCCCTGAGGACCCCATGATACGTGCACTAGCCTTGTGAGATGAAAGCTGTTTGGGCCACTCAGACCACTTAGTTATACTAAATCATAGTAGAGGAAGGGAAAGTATGGACAAATTCAGTTGTTATTGGGATCATCATTAGGAGAAGTTTGGATACTAAGATCCTGGTTAAGAAAAAGAGAACATCATCAAAACCTTCCAATCACTGACCAGGATGGACCGGGCTGTGATCTTCTGCAGACTAACCCCTCGGCATGGGGCAGTTTTCTGGGGCTAGTGCTTGGCCACACCTTCTCGCATCCCCAGCTCTGGAGGTGGAGCAAGTCCTGAAATCTAGCAGATCCTGTGTGGAAGGGCTTCTTCTGCAGGTCAGCTTCCTTCCCAAGGGTCTTCCTGAGGGGTTCAGAAGGAAGCGCAGGACTTGGCTGTTTGTTAGCTGAGTTCCCTCAGTAGACCACACATGGTACGAAGGCTTGTATCAGATGTTCGCCCAAAGCCTCCTGCGGCCATAGATGGACCTTTATCATGGAGGCTGGATTATGGTGTGTGATACTGGATTAGTCCACTAATTAGTTGGGCATAGTTCTAGGTATGGATAATGGGAGGTCCCACCCTGGGCGTGGGCGGCACTACCCAAAAACTTGTAGCCTGGATATGATAAAAGCGAAAGGGAGGTCCACTGCTTGTTGCTTGTTGCTTTCTGCTTTCCCTGCCGTGGACTGTTTCTTCTCTACCTCTCTGCCATGATGGTTGCCTTGGAGCCAGCTGACTATGGACTGAAACCTCTATAAACTGTGAGCTGAAATAAATGTTTGCTTCTTCACTGCGTGGATATTGGTTTTTTTTTTTTCAGCAATGAGAAAAGTTACTAAGACAATGCGAGCGACTGCATGAATGTGATCCAAGATTTAGGAAGTAAAAAGGCTTCAGTAAGAAAACCAAAAGAATTCATCAGAATTTGGAAGTGGTACAAGAAAAGCATAGACCTCCTAAGGCAACCAGGTGGTACAGCCTTGGAATCACGTGGGAGAGAGTGGATTTAGCAGTGGCTCATTTTCAAACCAGGCAATCCTTCAAGATGTGAATGTCACTAGGAATGATTATAGACTCGAAATACTAAAGGAAGAGGAGGCAGAGGTTTAGAGAAAGACCTTGGGACAGTGATGTGTTGGAAGACTGGAGGAGGCAGAGGAAAGAGAAACAGGGAGGGGCACCATGGAGCCCATCATGGAAGGGCAGCAGATTTTAGGTAATGAAGCAAAAGAATGAAACAGAAAAATACAAGAATCAGGATTACTAAAACCAGCTGAAGCACTTGTCAGCTTTTATGTGGATAATGACCATTTAAATTTCATGTGGTGATTTGCCACATCCTGTAAAATGTTTGAGATGAAAAGTCCACAGGCTCCTTCCTTTTATGACAACCCACTACTATTTATGGAGTTAAGTACGCCGGAGATTTTTGTTTGTTTGTTTGGTTTTTGGTACCGGGGATTGAACTAGGGTCTTTGCACTTGCAAGGCAGGCCACCAAACCGCTGAGCTAAATCCCCGGCCCTGGAGATTTTTTTTATTACTAATTTAATTTTTGGAAAGAGGGAAAGAGCATGTGTTTTTTTCATCTTTTATTTGATTAGTAGCCCCAATGAATTTTATAGATAAATTTTATAGAAAATGAAGTAAAACAGTCTTGCTAAGTTGAAAAAGTGAGGCTGGGACCCCAGGGCAAGGAACAGTGTCTGTGAAGACAGCTGAGCATGCTGGACAGGGGTAAACCATGGCTGCTGCTCGCCCCACCGAGGCATCTGCTGTTGCCATAGTGACATGCACAGCAGTACATGGAAGAGACTGGGTCTCAACTATCCAGATGGACTTACACAGTGACACTGGCTATGCATAAGTGTGACAACTGTACATTTAGTTGTTCAAAATGGGGTACTTCTGAGAGGAAAAGGAGGTCTCATTACCCTGGCCGCCAGGTATAAACTTATCCCCGCCAGCCAGACAAGGGTTCATCTCTACCTACATCCACACACCATGAGATGCAACCTGGTTTCCTAAAAGGAATATCATTCCTGAGCAGCATTTGAGCCATGTGCCCATCGATTAACAGCGAAAATATCAATCAAATCAGTGTTTGTCTCAACTGCTACCCTGCCTGTGTAGAATCACAAATGAATCTGAGCATTTTGGTCGTGAGTCACTGTTGATTTCACATGTAGGCTTGCTAACATGGAAGCAATTGACTTGGTTGGCAATAGCAGAGGGCAGGATTTCTGGAGCTGGACTGGCCGGCCTTGGTCCCGGCTTCTCTCTGGGACGCAGTCTCCACCCAGGGGATGATGTGTTCATCTCACGGATTTATTGTGAGCATTACAAACAGCAGCATGAAGACTTGGGGACAGGATTTATGCTGAGAGTGGATTGTCCTTATTGTACTCTCAGGAAGCACCTCTCTCCCTCACCCTCTTCTTCTTCCTCTTCCTTCCTTGATCCTTTGGTTCTTCCTTTCTTATCCTCCTTTCCTCTCCTCCGCTGCTTTAAGGCACTGAGGATCTAAGTGATGATGGTAACCCTCAGAAACACCTTTTAGAGAAGGCCCTTTCCAACCTTTTGCAGAGAACACGCCCTGTTTCATAGTGGTCACAAGTGGGAAACAGCAGTTTTTTTGGGAAATATGGAAACAGATTAGATTTGTAAGCTGGCAAAGTCGAGAAACAGGAGAAAGATGTTACATATTTTATAGAGATGTATAGGGGAGAGTGGGGGCCAGGGCAGAGTGGAAAGATGGGAAGGGAAGGAAATAAACCTGGAGCAATACAATCTCTATAAAATGGGTCCACAGGGGAGATGCATGAGAATGGAAACTTGGCCAGCTTTACGTAGTGAGAAGGTGTTTAAATCCGGAACAAAGGAGCACATCAAGGAGTAATGTCATGCTTAGATTTGTTTTCTCATTGAGTTTATTGGTACAGTTTAGGTATACAGAATAGTTGGATTCGTCATTGGGATCTTGTACCTTTACATGATAGGTCTTGGTTCTCATTTTTTTCCCTTTATGCTTAGATTTTATAATGATCATTATGTTACTACTTTCCAGAAACAAAATTCTCACAGATTTAGCAACACAAACACCGAAGTGGTGCTCAGTGTTCTTTTTACCTGTCGTATTAAGAATTAAGCAGCAACAAGGTTATAAGGTATAGAATTTTCCAAAACTGTACATTCTCTCTTTTTCCCTGTCTCTTCCTCTCTGTCTTTCCAAAGTTTATGGGAACCAGGACAATGGAGACACTGTAACAGATGGAATGTCCAGTATTCTCAGCAACTTTGGTCAGTCCTGTAAAAATAGGCCTCGGGATTTCTCTAGAGTTGAGTTGAACAGAGCAGCACCCATGGCTCACAGGAAATAAAGACGGGTCCGGCTCTCAGTCCTCCTTGGGTTCCTGTCCACATGGAAGGCTTCAGGGGCTTCTCAGGGACAAGGCCTCCCCACTCCTGCACAGAGCAGGCTTCTCTCTGCTGACCTGGGGAGACTTTTGCTGCTGACTCCCAGTCGAAATCTATTGGAGAGGGGGTTGGACAAGGGATGCGACACTTGAGGGAAACTTCTTTTACATTTCTCACAGCCTGGAATTGCAGGTTGTCCAGAGATACTCTTCAGAAGGCTGCAAGTACAATTCCTGTGGCAAACATTGTCACATCAGCCGAGAACTGAAGGGCTTCAGATCCACAAGGCATCTCCAGGACAGTTCTTCACTCTATGCCCCGGGACACTGATTCTCCCCTGGTCTGTTAGCTTTGCACCGGAAGCAGGAGGGGAAACACAAATTATCCAGTTTTCCTCCAGGATAGGTGTCTAGTGAAAGACAGTTTCAGGGAAGATAGATGTCGTAGACCGACCGGAAAATAAAGTTTTGCGGTATTTGTGATGTTTATTTCTTGCTTTACCTGTCCATTTACCTCAGACAAATAAGAGCTGTGGTTTTCAATTGGAGAAGATCAGAGGCAAAATAGGAAGTGGTCACTCACAGATTCTAAACTGCAGTATTGCTTTCTATTTGTTCTAAAATATATAGAAATTGAGCAGGGGATGAGCTCAGTGGGGCCGCCGCCTGCCTTGTAAGCACAAGGTCCTGAGTTCAATCCTTGGAACCAGAAAGAAAAGAAACTGAAGCAATTCTTAAAATAATATAGAACTGGTTGCTTGATTATTAATTATTTACTTATGATTATTTATTAATGAGGTTTAAGAATCATACTCATTTCACACGTACCACAGGAGAATGTGTTCCAATAAAATAATTGCTTAAAAATCAACTTGCACTTAATACTTCCCTTTTAAGTTTTGCTGACATAGTCTTTCACCAATGATGTCTTACAAATAATTTGAAAGGAGGCGAATGTAGATCTAGCAGCAGATGGAGATCTAGTTCTTCGTCTCAAATCCTTTTAGATAGAGAGTGACTCAGTTCTCAGAGTTTCATTAAAAATTTAGTAGGCAAATTTGGAATACATTGGTCTCTTCAAACAAAGAAAAAGCTGAGAAGTGCATACAGAAATCCGGCCTCTCCTTCAGGGCATCCTGCTAGTGGCCAGTGAAGGCCCGCGCCGCAGCGCTTGTGGCCTTTAACATCTTTTTGCACCGTATGGGAAGCAGCGGTGACACCTTCCTTTCAGAGTCTTCCTCCGCTTTTTAAATCTTATTGATCGTCCGCAGTTACGCTGCGTAGAGTGCAGTGCGTTCATTTGGAAAAATGCGTCTTCAGAGCGTGAGCCGGGTACCTGACCGAAGGATTTAAATGAGCCAGAGACGCTTATGGAGCTTCAGTCTCCAGAGGGTGAAGGAACTGCGGTCTGCAGTGGTCTGGGGAGTAACTCGGAAATCACAGCAGCGCGGGGGAAGAGTGCAAGCAGGAAGACGTGCAGACTCGTGGACTCCTACCCCACCGCGGACACGAGGCCCTCACAGCCAGGCCCAGGCAGGCCTTCCAAGCCACAGCCAACCTCCCTAGCCTAGCCGGGCTGCTGCCTCCTGCCGCGGTGGAGTCCCACGGGCTTGGGTGAAGGTGGGTCCCCAGAGGCCCATTTCTCTGAAAAGCAGCTCATTCGGGTGGAAGCAGAGCCCCTTTGGTGCATAGGCCAGGCGACTTGTTGGCTGTTTTCTAGAATGACCTGGAAGATGTAATCAGGAATTTTAAGTGCTTCTCCACCTTCTGGCTAAGATCAAGCATAGGGATTGTAGGGGTTTGGGAGGAACTTGGAACACACACGTTCAGTGCAAGAGGTCACACAAAGGATCCCCCGTGCTACAACAGGACGTGAGTCTTCTTCATGCGAGAATTACAGCCTAACTGTAACACACACATGCACGCATGTGCGTGCACACAGACTTCATGTTTCTGAGATCTGTGGTGAATATTTTTGTCTGCTTTAGAAACATTGGGCAACTTTAAACTTTTGGTGGCAAGAAATTTGTGCATATGATTGTTTTCATTTTCCAAATAAACATTATTTATTTATTTATTTTGGTGCTGGGGATAGAAGCTGGGACCTCGTTCTTGCAAGGCAGGTGGAACCCCTGAGCTAAATCCCCGGCTCCAAATATATTTTTTTTAAAGATTCGTGCTGTGAAAGCAAAAGTCAGGACTTACACCAGTTAGAGAATTATCCTAGCCAGCCCCGTACCAACCTTCCAGATCTCTGGGCTTTTCCTCCACCAGCCTGTCCTGCTGGTGCTGGTTCCTGTCCCCTCTCACCCGTGCTCACCCACAGGTTCGGTGGCGCCCACATTGTGCAGCCTGCTCTGGTTCCCGCACAGGTTCCTGTCTGCCTCCCGCGGGCTCCCCACTGTGACCCCACCCTTCTCCCTCCACTCCTGCTGTCCCCGCTGCAGTCTGGGTTCACTTCTACCCTCACCCAGATGAGTCTTAAGTGAGTCCTTCCAGGAGCCCTGGAGCCCTCCACATAGTGCCCCGTGTTGACCCCAGTATGTGGCTGTATTTGAGGTGCTGAGGAAGCTAAGTGGGTTCTGATCCCATAGGGCCGGTGGCTTTAAAAGGAGAGGAAGTCAGGACATAAGCAGAGGGTTAATCCTGGGGGACACAGGGATCAGAAGCCAGGGAGGGAGGCTCAGACCTAAAGGGACCTGCCAAAGCCTCAGATCCAACTGCCTGGCACGAGAAAAGACCCTGTCCTTTAAGGACCCAGGCATTTTGTTACGCAGCTCGGCTGACCGATAGTCCCGTTCAGCAGGGTAAGCTCAGCACTCTGAGGCATCTCAGGCCTACACAGCCACCTGCCAGGGGCCCTGTCCCTGGTATCCTCTCTGTCCTATGGAAGAGGTAGATGGATCCCCCAAATAAGCTGTCAGAAAACAGTTGAAAGTGCACAAGGGAGCCCTGTCCTTCCCGGACCTCATCTGTCCTGGCAGCGGCATGTTCTCCAGTGTTAGTGTTTGACCTCAAGCTGCTCTCCTCTGTCGTAGCTGTTGCCCAGCATTACTGCAAGCACTGGCTCAGTTGTCTCCACTGCGGGGCGCAGTCTGTCCCTGCCTCTTCTCCACCCAGCTGTGGGACATGTGGGTGTCATGTTTTGGTGGGCATTTGTTAAGGGCTTACTGGAACAGGAAGATAAGAAAGTCTGTGCTGTCAAAGGATTTTCGAGCTATGGCAGACAGGGGAGCAGACAGACTCCAGGAAGGAGACCAGGCTAGGCAGACAGGAACTCCAGGCTCAGCGGCAAAGGCGAGGCTGAGGTGGGACAGCCTGGAGCCCCAGCGAGGTGAGAGAGGGACAGAGCTGGAGGGAGAAACCCGTAGCGCAAGGCAGTGCTTAGGAATGAAGCCTGCGATTTCTGACAGCTCTCTTGGCACATGAAACGCAACTTTTCTAAGCAAAGGACCATCCAAAATGACTTTCAGAGGACACAAACACACATCAGATGCACCTGCTCGTCTTTTGAAGCTCTGTTACTTCAGACTTCCTGTGACTCCTTGGCTTTAACTGCATTAATTTCGAATCCAGATTCAGCAGTTCGTGTGGAGTTAACTGAATTGACTTTGTACTGCAGCTGCTGCCAAGCGCAGTCCTTGGGCCAGAACACACAAACACACACACACACACACACACACACACACACACACACATTTCTTGCTCTCTGGAGCCTCATCAGAGATGTGTGTGAAAATAAATGATTTAGGAAACAGGTGTGCATTGAAGAATCAGTGAAGGAACCAAGGAAGATTTCTTGGGCTGGTAAAGTCTGGAAAGACAATGAAAGCTGGAGTTACTTAAAAAGCAAAATGCAATAATAAAAGCCAGACACAAGCTTTTACAGGCAGTTTTTGTGCAAGATTTCTGTGTATAAAGTCAAAGTAAAACCGAATGCACCAGGTATTTTTCAGTCCCTACGTCAGCTGCAGCACATGGACTTGGGTCTGTTTTACGTTCAGAGAGATCCACAAAATGCATTGATTATTAGTATCACCACCACCCTAGTCTTTTACACCCAGGTGGATAGTCAGTAACCTAGGAAAGGAAAGCAAACCTTTGTCACTGTCCCTGGAGTGTGGAAAGTCTCTGCCCTTTGCCACATTAAATCTTGGTGTCCTTGGTCAAGGAGCCAAGAATTATGTGTTGTTCCTATTAGGAACTTAGGGTAAGAAAGCAGACAAAAAGAGTATCACATGCTTGCTTATTTAAAAAAAGGTAAATGGCATTTAACTTGGGTGAACTGCAGAGTTCATCAGCATTTTGGACGGAGAAACAACAGGGTCTATTTACTGTGTGAGTTTCTCAAAGAAAGAATAATATCTTCTTGCTTCTTATAAAACAGAGATAATTTTTCTCCTACTTTTCATTAACAGAGATGCAAGATAGGAATTGAACTTCTTGTGTAATTTGCATACAAAGTCAGGAGCTTTCTAGAGAGGAGCATTTATGTTTTATTAAACACCACCCACACAGCAGTTCTTTTATTCCCCTGACGTGCATCTCCGTGAATTTCTGTACACAGACTCACACACCTGAGCTCGGGATCTTTAGCAGGTTCATGCCTTGTGTCCACCCACTGCTGGGCAGTGGACCTGCGGGGTGCAGAGCCCTCTCTTCCTGGCTAAGAATCCAGGAGTGTATGAAACAGGCCACAATGCTCCTTCTTGGAGCAGATGTGCTAGGGGGAGCTGGAGTTTCCTTTGGAGTCCAGTGCACTGTGACAAGCGCGCTGGATACCGTGAGGCGGATGAGGACCCGGGGTGGTAGGAAAGGATTCTCCCCCAAGAGAACCCTGAGCGGAGACCATGGGGAGAGAGAGGCGACCGCAGGGAGACAGTGTGAAGCCTTGTGCATGCTTTTAAGAACTTTTATGGACAGTCCTTCGGCCTAGACACTATCTCATCAGTAAACGTGTCTTTGAGCCTTAGTCGGTAGCGGGGATTGTGAGAGGCAGCAACAGTGGCTGGCGCTAGCCGCCCTGTCCTGGGGAGCAGCCACGTAGCTCCCAACCATGGGGCCAGCATGGGCCGCCGTGACGGTGGCCCCGGAGCGAGGCCGCAGATGTCTGAGCGTGCGGTGCTCTCCGGACACCCACACAGTGGCACCCTTCCGGGCACAGCCCTGGTGTTCAGCCACCACTGAGAGTCTGCTTCCGAGTAGCTGAGGTCACAGCCATTGCTGCACAATCATACCATCAAGAGCAAGTATGGAGCGCTCCTTGGCAGAGCCTGCCCGAGGTCTCCAGGATGCACTCAGCCATCTGAGGCCCACAGCATGAGCGGAGGGAAACGGTCTGCTGCCCTGAGTAGGACCCGGCTGTGGAATGACGGCCAAGACCTAGGACAAGGAAGCCATGGAGTCTGCTGGGTCCAGGGAGATTCTGACCTCTCCTGTGTTTTCCTGGATCTTCATTACCAAGCTGCCTGCCCAGCCTTTTTAATTTTTATTTTGAGGCAGGGTCTCACTAAGGTGCTGAACTGCCAAGGCTGGGTTGGAACTTGCAATCCTCCTGCCTCAGCCTCCCAGAGAGACCTGTGACTACAGGCATTCTCCTCCACACCTGGCTCACATCCTCTTTTAGCCTGCCTTCCTGCTCCTTGAAAATACAGCAGATAACACCTTACCATTCTTGTTAAAATTCAACAAGAAGAAGTGGCAACAGCACCACGTGGCACCTGGCCCACCAGGAAGTTTAATAAATATCCGGTATCTCCCTTCTGGACCCGCAGGTCACAGGAGAGACACCACAGGTCAGGTTTTCCTTGTGTCATCCTTGGCCCACTCAGCTTACACTGGTGTAGATAAAGAAACAAAAATTCCCATAAAGATACGAAATATCATCCCCAGAGTGAAGACCTGCAAGGGGAGGTAACAACAGTACCCATTGCTCTCTGGCTCAGGAGCACCTAAGGCTCGCTGCGCAGTCTGGGCTTGGCCTTTCTGGGCCCCTGTGATGGTGTAATTGGATAACCTCAGAGTGACAAGGAGGACGAGGTTAGTTAGGGACTAAACTGGGTTATTACCGTCGTATTTCAGCCCTGGTGTGGTATCTCAGTGGTACACGTCTCCCCACGAAAGTGTGGACCAAGCTTTGGCGTCCAGACACATGCCACTGAGGTACGGTTTTCTCTATTAGCGATCGCTGATCATCCAAAGTGAAGGCCTAACCCACCAGGCAAGCTGCCCGACGTGCGGGCCTTGCAGGTGGGTTGCACTCAGCTTCGGTGTTTGTTCTTCCAGGACACGTGGCTGGTTTAACAGCAACGGCTGCATGAATGGGCTGCAGGTTTGCTTTCTGTGGGGGATGACTGAGGACTTGGTCACGGTGTCTGGGGCTGATGGTGGACACACAGCAGCAGGGCCAGACCCAGCCTGCAGCAGCGCCCTCCGTGTGCCGGCCTCGCTGGCCTGAGCTGCGTGGTCCGGGTGCCTGGCCGCTCGCTGTGCACAGAAGCACTTGCCAGCCCCAACTCTGACCATCATTTCTCCTGTTCTGTTCCCAGTAGCCCTGTGGGGACTGCTTTGTTGTCTAAGAAGCAGTACTTTGACTCCAAAGGAAAGATGGCTGACGATCATGGTGCTTGTATTTAAACTGCTTAAAACTCCCCTGCCATTGAGGTACTGGTTCCCGATAACTTAGTAACGCAAATTCACCTTCATTTCCCCTTCTTTTCTCTGGTATCCTGAAGTGCCTCTTGGGTTTTATATTTTTTAATCCTTTGGGCAGAGGACTTTTCAAAGGTGAAAGGCTGGGAGCCGGCAGTGGAGCTCAGTGGTAGAGCATTCCCTCATGTTTGCCTCACCTCAGTCTGCTGTCCTGCCTGGGTTTGCTGTCTCTCCCCACCTCTCTCCCTCTTTTCTAGCCTCCCTTTGGACTGACAGAGGCACAGTGTTTTGTCTAAGCATCACAGTGTATCTCCACTCTCGTTCTCTCTTCATTATTTTTAGCGATCACTTCGAAGTTTACAATATGCTGCTTTTTCTTATCATATTTTACCTTCACATAGCGGTCTGTCATTTCATGGAAGAGCCTTATGGCCGGTGAAGTCGTTCTCTGCTTCCTGTTCTTTTTCCTGTTGCTGTCATATACTTTGTGATGTCACAAACCTCATAAGGCGTTCGCTTCGTTTATCGAGCCTTTGCTTGGAAGGATCATGGCTCTGGAAGCGCCCTTTCAGGCTGGGTGTTTTCCTTCTTCTCTACCTGCATACTCTGGCCACTGCTCGTTTCTGTGGCTCTGATGAGGTCTTAACTCTTCTTTCAGGGTTCTTCCCCACATGGTGGATCTGCGTTCTCTGCTGCTTAGAGTATTTTCTCTGTCATCTGGTTTCTTTGGGGCAAGTTCATGATATGCTAGGTTGTGGTTTTCTCAGCGCTATGTTGTATGTTTGTTTGTTTGTTGAGTTCTCTGGGTTTCTTGAATCTGACTTACTCGTTTCAACAGATTTGAAAAAATTTCAGCCACTATTTGCTGTAATCTGTTCCACCCCAGCCCCGTCCCAGGACCCTGGTAATAGGTGTCGGCTTGCATGATGCCATCCCCCAAGCCCTGGGCGCTGTTCCCTCGCATCAATCTGCTTTCCTCTGTGAGTTTCAGTTTGGGCATTCTCTGTTGCTTGTCTGCAAATCTATTGATCTTTAGTTTTATAGTTGATTGACAAAGTGGCAGTCCCATCTTGTCCAATTGTCACTGCAGATATTTTTCTTATTTCTTGCCTTTCATTTCCCGTGTATTGCTTTGTATCTTTCTTCTAAAACCCTTAAGTAACCGAGCATATATATGCCCACGCTTCGATGTCCTTGTGTGTTCATTCTCAACTCCGTCATTGCTAAGCCTGTGTCTCATTTCTTGCTTCTTTGCCCAGGTAGTGAGTTTTCAGCACCACCCAGCCTTTCATTTTATTGTTGGTGGTTTTGAGTGCAAGGCCAGGGCAGCGTTTTGTTGGTTTTCCTTCTCAGCGTTGGGGGACAGGCTTGGCGTATCCTTCAGGGGTGATTTAGCTTCTTGAGCCCCAGCCCACAGCCCCCGTTCTCCACAGGGCTTGCTGCTGCCCTGCTCTGGTCTCCACTCTCCAGGCCCCTTGGGAGTCTGGAGAATTGTTCAGCTTCCAGATCCTCTGGTGTTTCTGGCCCAGCTCCGTGAAGTTGACCTGGCACACAGCAACAAAGCCAACAGAACCCAGTGTATGCTTCTTGCAGTCTTTGTCCACAAGGCTCCTTCCTGCTCGTTGCTCTTCTTAGCAAACCCCATCTGTCCGAGTCTCCCTGAAATCTGACCCTGTGGCTCTAGAGCCCCATAGCCCTGCTCGTCTGCAGTGTGCCGGTGACCAGCTGCGCTGACTCCGCTGTGCCCTCTCTCGGGGGTCATGCCTCGGGCTGCCTGTTGCTGCCTGTCTGGAAGCACTTGGGTGGGGAGTACAGTTTCCAGTGGGAAGGCAAATCCAGTCCCAGGCACCCGTCCTGGCCAAAAGCAGCTGTATTTCTGTGAAGACTCCCGAGCATTTTCTCCTAGACATGAACGTGGACACCGAGACCTTCTTCAGTACCTAGAAAGAAGCAATTGAGAGGGACAAAGAGAAGAAATGCCAGGGTCACTCACTGTATGGGAGATCAGCTTGAGATTCGACCCAGAACCCCGGGAAGGAAGGGTGTGACAGCTGGGAGACATGGTGGCTTTGTGGCACCTGCTCTTTCCTCAGCCTTTTTCCAAGTCTTTCACGCATCAGAAAAGGAGGTCAGGGCAGCCCGCCCCCTCAAAGTATTCCGAGACAGCAGTTTCCTCGCTGAAAGCTACAAGGCCCTTGTGTGACGTGTGGGGCGGGTTTCTTTCCCGTCCGAATGTCCATGGCGCTCGAAGCGTCTCCTTAGTCTTCTGCTTCTGGCAGTGCCCACTGGGATCTCTGAAAGCCAGGCACCCTGCTAAGCGTCTGGCGTTCCCACCGGGGTCGGTCTATCCCTGACTTGCGGGGGTGGACACTGCTCTGGAGCTGAAGAGTTTGCTCCTCATCTCACAGCCTGGAAGGGGCAAAGCCAGGATTTGAATCTGTGCCCTTCTCATTTCATGCCCTGCATCTTTCCCTTCGTCACATATTTTCAGTGCTTATCTTACCAGTGTTTGAAGATACTGGGAGTAGGAACCCCACACTTACACAGGGCCTTGTTCACAGAAAGTCCAGAGGAGGAAGGGGTCAGACATATTTTTCTCTTCTTACTCACTTGGAAAAGAAATAGCCCTAAAGTCTTGGGGTTAACTTACAATTAAAACACTTCTTTATCAGCCGGGCACAGTGGCACACACCTGTAATCCCAGCACTCTGGGAGGCTGAGGCAGGCGGATCACACGTTCAAGTTTAACCTTAGGCAACTTAGTGAGACCTGGTCTCTAAAATAAAAGTATTTTCAAAAGAACTGGGAATGTGGCTCAGTGCAAAAGTCCTGGGTTCAAATCTTAGTACCACAAATAAAAGAATACACAACAAAATAACCAGCAAACAACAAAACACTTCCTTATCCAAAAAATTGTTTCCCACATTAACTTCATCTTATGTTTGTCCTCACAAATTGCAGTTGTTGGAATCAGCTGACCGTATATCTCTGTCCTTCCGTAAAACAACAAATGGCAGCAAGGAAAAGGTAATTTTTATTCTGTTATGAACTCCATACCTCGCAGCTCAGATCTGGGGATAATATGTTTTATGATATTTATTCTTTTAAATTGTGCCTATAAATTACCATCTCTTACAAAACTGATTTTTATGTTTTCTGTAACAAACGTTTATTAGCAAATGTCAGCAGTGCTAGACAACTAGCCACTGTTAGATAAATTTTACTGAAATTAGATACACGGCTTCAAATAAGGACCGAAATAGCACGAGGCCCTGTGACAGGGAACTCGGAGTTTCCTTCTCATTTGCTAACCAAATACTGGATGCAGACGAAGAGTCCTCTTCCCATGAAGTCTGTCGATAAGCAGGTGATAAAGCAAGTGAACAGGAAGCCGCTGGCAGGGACGGGCGGAGCTTCTCGTGCTCCCCAGACTTCTTCGGTTGGATGAGAAAAGGCCAGCCCGTGGGGTGGTGATTTCCACGGTCCGTCAGTGTGCTGCACCCGGCGTCAGATGGCCCCGTGCTGGGAGCGGCAGCCGCTTCTGATCACACTCCTGGAAGCCAGGAGCTGGGTAGAAGGGCGCTTGTCAGGCCCGCGGCTAAGCGTAAGGGGGAAAAGCCTGCCTGCTGCAGGAAGCTGCTAAAACTCTGCTTCCGGGAGATTCTTTAGAAGCTTTAATTATTCAATTAAAAGATGCCTCCAGCACTGGGGCAGCTGAGTGGGAGAGGGAGGAGGAGGGGTGGGGAGCATCCTGTTCCAGGCTCTGAGACTTACTTACTAGTCCATGTTTGCAGGGCACAGTGTTTCCACTGCTTGTGGGGAATCGTGCCTGCGTGGCCCATCGCGGTTCCTTCTTCCATCCCTTTGTTTGTAACAGCGCAGTTCACGGCCCCTAAATATCGGGAGCGGCCTGTGTCCACCAACGGATGGACGGGTGAACTTATAAACAGCGGAGCACCGCCCTGCCGTGAAGAAGGATAAACTGAAGTCATCGGTAGGAAAATGGATGCACCTTGAGAGTGTGACGTTAAGTGAAATGAATCAGACACACACGCTTCAGGATCACATGGCTTCTCTTACATGAGAAACCCAAAGTACAAATAACAGTAAAATTATAGATAGATAGTAGGGGCCACCCATGCGGGATCCCTCCTGTCTCTCAGGAGCAATTCCTACCCCCAGTAAAGTTTACTGCTCTAAAAAAGATAGCGGGAAGCAGGGAGACAGAGCTTTCTAAGAGGGAAGGGGATCTAGAGATGCCGGGAGGGAAAGAGGAAACAAGACACAGGATGAAAATGAAATGAAGGGGCGTTGTGTCCCTGCACGAACTCTCACACCTGGAATTCGGAAAAGCACGAAGAGAAAGGACCGTTGTGAAAGGCCGTCGGTACTGGTTTTTTGTTGTTGTTCTTTTTGTGCTTTTGCAGTGCTGGGATCAAATTGTGGGCCACAGGGATATAGGCCAAGGGTCTTCTGCTGAGCTACACCTGTGCTCCTGTCGGTTCTGCGCCTCTAGGGCCGCTGAGGTGCTCCTCGGAGGTTCCTTTTCACTGGCCGGGATCAAGAGAATGTTCAGGTGCCAGGCACAAGAAACACTTCGGTGGTTTAGAACTAAAAGGACTCCGTTCAGAGCCAGCCACTCCAAATCATGTCCGTTATCAATGCTTGCAAAGAAGTCTGTAGAAGGTCAGTCCTTGTGCGATCTTAAAAGTGAGGGCCAAAGGAGGGAAGAGGAAGAAAAGAGCAGGGTAGAGGTTTCTGTTTCTTGAGACAGAGACTCACAAGTAGGATGGAATTATGTTCACACAGTCTTTTGAGATTGGAGAACTTCATCTTATAAGATGGATAAATATCCCCTAAAGTCACTTTCTTCCTCCCTCACGTAGTGGATTAAGCGACCCCACTGAGGAATTGATTAGTAGCCCCTAGCGGCCTGAGCTAGATTCAGGCAGTAACGTGAGAGCCCCGAACTAACTCGGCTGTTTGGGACCTCTGAGCTCCTCCTCTCTCGCAGGACACAGTTATTTTATATTAAACACTGGTGTTGGCCGCAAGGTCCACAGAGGAGCTATCTTGAGACTTCTTGTCCTTGTAATGTGCTTTAAAAAAATCAGTGAGTCCACTCCTGCCAAGGAGGATGTCCAGGGCCACGGGTCAGCTTCCACGTCTCACGGATGGGGGCCTGAAGGAGGGTTACGGATGCTCTAAACTAAGCTAAAATGTTTTTCATCAAGTTAATTCATATAAATATTGTACTTAATATTCATTCCATAAAGTGTCTCTGTGCCCATTAACCACCTTAAGAAGATGTCTGAGCAGGGTAACCCACGGAGCACGCAGTCCTGTGCCTGGTGGTGTAGTAGTTTTGCTGTCTTTTGAAACAGGGCCTCAGGTTGGCCTTGAACTCGCCATCCAATCGTGACAGGCCCAGTGTCTGTGTTTGGCCTTTAAAGCCTTTCAGTAAAGCTCCCTATCTATTCAGTGGAGAAGAGAGGGGACGGCCTTGGTGAGAACTGTCCTTCGGCGGTGCCAGCTGTCCTGAGCCACAGCCTCTCCCAGGCTGATAGACTGCAGCTTCCTTAGGAAGGGGATGGAAGTTGGAGCTGAGACACAAACAGGAAGCACTGCCTGCAGGCACCACCTCTTTAAATGTCCCCGCGCAGTGCACTGGGAAGTCCTTCTGCCATCGTTTGTCTGTGGTCCTGTAGGGCTGGAGGTGACCAGGGCTGCCCTGCAGCTGCCTGGGAAGGAGGGCGCTGATGGACTCCCTGCCACCCCACCGGGCCATGAGGGGGGCACCTTGGCAGAGGGGTCCGTGCTGCCTCCTCAAGAATATCCTCCTGGGGACTTTTGACCTGCCAAAAGCTAAGGTGCAGTGCACTTCCTGAGTCAATAACTTCTTCCTGCAGACTGGTTCTTTCTTTAAAACAAGTGCAAAGGGTGCAAATGGTTGCAAAAGCTCTTTTTAAAAATCCTGTTTGAGGAGGATGCATGAGAGTTGCATATAGTTTTATTTGGGTACATTGTGTCCTGCAACCATAGATGGTATTTTTTTCTTAACCTTTGAAGTAGATTTTTATTATGGTGTGGAAGTGAGTTTCTAAAGCTCAAAAATAGAAGGAAGATAACTAAGTCCTGACTCTGCTGTGAAAAGACTAGTTAAAAAGGGATCACTGCAGATGCTGAAAAACAAAGCCTAGAAGACTTTGGATTCTGATTCCTGTTTTTGTGCTGGAGGCTTGAACTTACCTAATCCGATCTTTCCAGGTAATTGTCTAATTTTAAGGACATCTACCAGAGCAGACCCCCTTATCCAGGCAAGCTACCCAGTCTTTCATGGGATTAATGCATTTCTGGGATCTCGGCCTTTCCTCTGCTTGTCCAGGAATAACCGGTGCAGTGCAAGTGGCCTCCACCTGGTCCTGCAGTGGAACAGAGGTGGACAGGTAGGCAGGGATGGGCAGCCTGCAGCAGCTCTGCCCCCAGCCTGTGGGCCTGCATCTGTCCCCGTCCTGGGTCTTTCCTCCCTCCTGAACCTTCCAGGGCCTCCTGGAAGAGTTACTCAGACCCCAGTTTCATCCTCAGAGCACTGTCATCCATGTGGCCCTAGCCAGTGACCCTTTAGTTGTCCTTCATTTTTTTCCTGGGCCTTGGCCTCTGTGTGAGTTGTGGGATAGAAGGAGGAGCCTTGGGAGAGAGAATGCTGTTCATTCCCTTTCTGGTAGCTTCGACTCCTACACTTCAGTGTTCCGGATTCTTTTTACTTACGTGGTATTATCTTCCTGTTTACCTACACTGTCTATATTGGTTCCTTACTATTTGTAAATTGCCTCACTAGTGTATTTTGTAACCAAGAAGGAGAGTCCACTTTGACCCCAAGTCTGCCGTGGTGAAGCACTGCGTGTGGTACACAGCCTTGGAAGGTGGGCAGGGTAATTCCACCTGGGATTTCAGATGCTGTAGATAAAGCCAACCACATTTCCACCCTGGTGTGTCTGGCTGTTTGGTGTGCTCCTGTGTGAAAATAGAGATGTATTTTGATGATTATTACCAACTTTTTGTTTGTTTGTTTCTGGTACCAGGGATTGAACTAAGGACCTTGCACTGGCGAGGCAGGCAGCAGCACCACTGAGCTAAATCCCCGGCCCAAATGGGCAGACTTTAAATCTCCTAAGCAATAATGAATCTGCATTATATTTACAGTTTGTTTGGAAGTTTCCCGTTCCATGGTTTCCTTTTTGATGGCCCTGAATATAATCTCTGCTTCCCTTTCTGCCTCCCGCCCCAGTCCGTGTGACTGTCCTTCACAAACACATGCAGTTCAGCTGCTGTTCAACTCCAAGCCAGGGATTAACTGAATAGCAGAGGGCTAATCAGAAGCAAATCAACAAGATAAGTCTTCCCATGTTTAGATTGGGACATATAAATAAAGGGCTGTGTTCTTATGACCTTAAAGTAGGGAAGGATCAAACAGGGACCACTTAGCTACCTGGACAGCAGAAACATTTGCAGATTTGAAGACAACGGACACAATAAGGGGAGGGTCTATCAGCAGAGGCCCTGACGGAAGCCAGACCATCCTAGGAGATGAACTAAAAGGAAATCAGCTCCTCTGGATAAGAAGCCGAAGGACCAAGCACGGCACGAAGGCACCTCCGACCCCTGATCAGCTTTGAATCAGTCCAGCTGATGTCAACACAGGCCCTGCTTGGACGCTCTCCAGCAGAGGGTGAGTAGTTCACGAAAGAGGGACACTATGGTTTCAAGGGCAGCCCAGGGCTCTCTGTGAAGGTGTCACCAGTCCTGGATGGGACGTGGCAAGATTGCACCTGGAACAGTCCCGAGTACGCATCTACACGGGAGGAGAGACCGAGAAAGGAAGCTGTGTCAGGGACGCAAAAGCCTGCCAAGTACTGAAGGGCAGAGCGAAGCTATGGAGAGAAACGGGAGAACTGAGTCGATGGACACAAAGCCAGGTGACTTGAGCAGCTGGTGAATGACAGGTTTACCAACTTCAGGAAGTGAGCAGAGCCAACAGGAAGTGCTCTTAGTAGCAGTGAAGACTGGTGTTAAATAATTCTCCACTTGAGTAAATGAGCACAAAGATGTAAACCTTTTCCTTTCTCTTATGAGTACCCATGGTGAAACCGGGGCCAGGCAGGCAAGAATATTTCCTGCTGGGCTGCAGATCATACCAGCTTAGACTGCCCAAGAGTCCAACTTGGTGCCACATGAAAATCACTCTTTGGGATGCAGACGGTCCATTGTATTGTTTTGTTTGTTTGTTTTGGTACTGGGAATCAAATTCAGGACAGTGCACTTGTGAGGCAGGCTGTAACGGACCATTGTTTTCCTTTGAAAGATCTATGGGACTTGGAATGTTTCTGTTAATTTGTACCCTGAAGTGACATTTTACCATCTGAACCGTCCAGATTAGGTGCCTGGTAATGGAGATGCTTTTGTCCTGTTTTTTCCCCTGTTCTGCAGCACAGAGCTCCTTCCAGGCAGGGCTTCCCTGAGCTTGGAGAGGAGTGAGGGATGTGGTGGAAGTCACCAACCAGGCCCTCTGCAGCAGCCCCAGCACTGGCCGGCACCTGGAGCTAGCGTTGTGTGTGTGCTGGGTGGGGCTTTTTAGGAAAGAAGAGTGAAAATATAGGCAGAGCCATGAGTTTACATTTAAAGATTCTTTAAAATCATAATTGCACGTTAGACATTGTCTTCCACTTCATGCTTTGGCAACAGTGAGTTATTCAGTAAATGTGAATTTTGTGACGATGTCGTGGGGTATATCATGTGATCTGCCTTTGGAAGTACCTTAAAAAAAACCACCCTAAAACAATCGTTTTTGTTTGTTGTTTGTTGTTTTTTCACTAGAGAAATTTATGGGCGTCTTTACCAATATAAACTTTCATCCCTTCTAAACAGCTGGCCAATCCCTTCAATAAAAGAAAACAGAAATCAGACCCAGGAAACCCATCTTGTTTTCAAGTGTCTGTTTTCACTCTTCTAGTCTGAGGCACCAAAGCTTCTGTGGCTGGAGACACTTTGCAGGTTTTGTGGGTGTGGCAGGAGTGGTGCCCAGAGGGAGGCACGAGAAGGTGGCTTCCAGACGGACACCTTGGTACGGGGGATTCAGACAGGGCTCTAGGAAGTGCAGGGCACAGGGAGGCGGAGGGAGAGAAGAATCTAAGAAACTCCGGCCTCCAGCCGTCATCCCATCAAAGCTGCTGTGCCTACATCCTTTTCCTTTGCTTGTCTTATGGTGCGGGAGAAGGAACCCAGGGCACAAGCTCTACCACAGAGCTACATCTCCAGCAGATTATCCCTGTCAAATTCTGGATTTCTATACATGTTTTGTTTTGTTTTGTTTTTTAAGTCAAATTCACCCAGGTTGCTCACACACCACTGGCCATGCGGGAAAGCTGAGCTCTCAGTCCTGGCTTCCGCTCCTCAAGTCTCAGCTCCTGAGTTTGCAGGGAGGGCATGCCCGTGTAGTCAGTTCATGGGTGTAAAAGTCCCCCCCCCCACGCCGTAAGCTCAGGAAGCTACAACCACTCAGGTGCTTTACACAGGCAGCTTCCTTAATCTTCACACAAACCGCACGCAGAAGAGGTTTTCCACAGCTTGAAGGTAGGGAAACTGAGGCATGGTGAGGCCCAGTGTCCGGCCCAAGTTCTTACAGTTTAGTGTCAAGGCGAGAAGGGGACCAGTTTGTGTGACTCTCAGTCCCTCTGCCCACACAGTGCGGAATGAAGGACAAAGTTTTTCATCTGCCTGTGCTTTTCCCTCTCGGGATAGGAAACCTCTTCGTGGTTGTGGTGCAGGGCTTTGAACAATGTGGGTGGGCTGTGGTCTTCCTGAGGGGCTCAGTTTCCAGCCCTTTTGCAGGGGGCTTGGAACGGGGCCATGCTGCGGCCCACTTTAAATCGCATTGGTTCCTCTTCCCACTAACATAGACCTTGGTGTGTGCGTGCGCTTGTGTGCGTGTGGTGGTGCTGTGGGGAGGAGGTGGGTGCCGAGAGAAGAGAATGGAGTCACATTTTCCGAAGGAATTTACTGCAGAGAATTACAGCACGTCCTTAACCCTAACTCTACCCGGGCTGACCAACTTCTGTCCACTCTTCGGCCACCGCCCGGTTTGTCAGCGGGTCCCTCCGCCGGAGTCCAGCTGGGGTTGCCCGCTTCCGCTCCTTACTGCACCCCCAGCCCTCCCGGAGTCCCTGACTCCCGAAGGCCCGGTGGCAACGCCTTCCTCCCGGGCAAGGGCACTGCTCTTCCGCGCGGCCTTCGGACGTCCCTTTCCCTTGGCCACAGCTGGCCTTGTTAATTCCTCGGTCAGGCCATCCTCGAGCTGCTTCTGCTGTTAACCTGAGTCCCCGCTCTTCCTCTCCAAGGCTCTTCTTCAGGGATCTGAGTGCACTGGGCGCTTCCCACATCCGCAGCGTGACCTGGCCCTGGGCATCCCTGGGGCGACTCCAGACCCTCAGCGCAGTGGTGAGGTGAGGTGAGGGCCGCGCCCTACAGAGACCACAACACTTTAGGCGGTTTCACATTTTGCTGTTGGCTTCTGCTGAGCACAGCCCTGCACCCAGCCAGGAAGCAGTTGGTCGTCCTATGCATGACCAGCCCAAGTCTCTGGACTTTCCGCTCCTTCCTGTCGAATCTCATCCAGCTATTCTCAGTCCACCAGCCCTGCTCCCTGAGAAACTCCTGATTTTTGGATTGTTATAAGAATGGCCTATGAGACTCAGGGGGGAAATGATCTGAGGGGAAAAAAAAAGTCCCAAGTCTCACAAATTCCTAGCAAATCTTCTCTAGCGATGTCTCTGTGCCGACTGCTGACTCCAGAGCCATCCTCAAGCGGAAGCCCAGCTCCAGAATCCTCCCAACCCAGGACTGCTTCAGCATCCACAGGATGGTGCCCCAAGTGGGACATTCCATGCCTGAGGACACGGGACCTGTCCCAGTCAAACTGCAGGCTCATGAAATTATCCTCAGCTAGGTGTGTAAGGTGTGTATGGAAAATAATAAATGTCCTGTTCAGACTTCAGTACCATCCTCAAAATATTTCATTATGTAGATATTCAGTACTCCCAAATCTGGAAAAAAAAATCCAAAACACTGGTTCCAAGCATTTTAGATTTGGGATAATAAATCAATATTGACACTGTAATTAAAATGGTTAATCGCACAAAGTCTAATTTTAAAGGTGCTCGTGTTGTCGTTGTAACTTGTATTCTGCTTTGAGTAGAGTGGAAGACAAAACTATAAAACAGTTGTTTTTCCTTTTATAGAGTATAATCCTTTATTCTTTGAAAATACATCATTGTCAAAGATAATCAGCAATGCCTGAGTTTATCTTTTGAATCTCTGGCCTGTTCACTGACTGACTCAGACCTCTGCATTTATGGAAAGTCTGCCAAGGATCTTGTCTTGGGCCAGGTAGTTGTAGAAATGTTAAAGATCAGGTTAAATTTCTATATTTTCAGGCTTATTTAGAGATATAACATGCAGTGAATAAAATAATAATGTACATTAATTATGCACATTATCAAGAAGTTCTGTACCTAATCACTGTCAGGGTATAGAGAACTGGGCACAGTGGGAGCCTACAAGGGTACTTCTGAATTGCTATAACCAACCCTATTTCAGTATTTTTCCCTACCTGTCACTTCCGGAAGCTCTAGGGACCAAAGGCTACAACCTTGATAATGTCACCAGTTAGCCAGTAATGTTACAATTGTCCAGAGTGGTTCTCTGAGTTTCCTTTCTATTGAGTAGTGGACATAAGTGTACCTGGAAAGGTGGAGAACTGTGATAGTTACTTGTTTATCATGTGTTTTATATATTTAAACATGTTACATGATTAGGTTCTGATGACAGGATTACACTGACCCATTCTGGAGATAAGGGGCACCTGGGTCTTGCTGTGTACATGGGTTATTTCATCAGTAAGAGGCAGGTTTGTGAGTGGATTCACATGAGTCCAATTGCAAAGCTCTTTCTAAACTTCTGTAATCCCGTGTCCTCCTTGACTCCCACTGATTGGTCTACTTATGGGATCACAACTAGGTCATTACAGATGAATTTCTGCATATTTTATTTGTGTAGGGGTCAGAGATGAGTTTGAAAACAAGCTGAACTGTTAAGGAGCTTTTATATAAGCCAAGAGGTCTGAGACGTCTTCCCAACAACGGGGAAAGCTTCATTAAATTACCCTTAGCATGAAAACAGAATGCTAAGGTTTTCATTTTGACAGTGTAGTTCTTACAAGGATGTGTGGAAAGTATTAAAATGGGAAGAGATAAGAGATTGGAAGATCAGTTAGATGATGCTATAATATATTGTATCATAAATAGACTCTGGGTTCCAATAAAACGGAGTAAGTGGACTTGAGAGATCCATTTGAGGGAGACTCGTGTGTACTTGTGGACCTGTCCAATGTGCAGCACACTGAGGACAGGAGCACAGCATTGGGAATGGACAGTGTTATGGGAGGGTCTGAGGTCACTATGAGTAGAGAGACACTGCCCCTTTGGGGGTCGAGGCTCTCCTTAGCTTTCTTCCAACTGATGGCCATCTAGGGACTCCTTTGGGATGCAGATATTTTCCCTGCAGCACCATGGTTCTAACCATCCTTTCAGGCAGTTCCCCTGGACAGTGGTTACGCCATTAGCCCCTGACTCCTATTGGTGACACTGTAGACCTGGGAAAGGTTCTGTTGTTATACATTGGCTAAGGATTGGCAGAGTCTAAAGATGGGGAGAAGCCATTCACAACTTGCTTGTTTGATCGGAGGTCTCAGCTTCTCTTTAGGATTTATTTCCCATAAAGTTGAAGTGTTATCTTTTTAATTTCAAAATAAATTAGTGCAATGATGGAATGACTGGCAATCCCTCCATGAGCTCCAGGTTTCCTGTAAGAAGTCTTGGAGAGTTTATTGGCAGGATCCTGTGTCTTACAACTATTGAATTGACTGTTTGCATTGCCCACTCACAGGCAGCTTTCTGGCAGGAGTCACTATCGGAGAAGCAAAAATACAGCAAGTGCCCTGTGAAAAAGTGCCCAGGACAGGCATGGGCAGCAGTTCTGACTCTTGATTCTGACTGCCTAAGTTTGAGTCCTACCTTTTCCTATCTTCAGGGCAGTGATAATGCTCTTTTAGTATGTCTCTTTATCTATAAAGGGGATTATGACAGCATTTCTCATGGAATTATTGAGGGTATCCCACAGGAATCTTACCAGTGTGGACCATGAGCCAGTGTTGCCTATAATTACTTAACTCGAATGCATTGCACCTAGACTCCGTGCTCTCCTTTATTCCATTTCCAGTGACTTCATGAGTGCTGCACTTCCCGGAAGCATTTCCATGTGACTGTCCTGAATCCGCGGCAGTTCCTAGCGAGGTGGAATCGTGCAGAATAGATTTTCTGTCACTGAGGGATGTTGGACTCTCACATCCGGTCACCGTAATGGACCGGGGGGACCATGCTTCCTGGCATATCACTCCCTTCCTCTTCAGATTCTCACCCTCCTGGTGGTGCACCAGCCTGACTGCACCTTGGACAGGGCTCAGGGAATCCCAGTGACCTTTGGGAATTCCGGTGTGGTTGTTTCCTTTGTTCTTTTGCTCATGCTGGTGCATGAAGACTGCTTGCCTGCATGCCATAGATGTGTTTCACCACAGCCCATAATGTAGCATCATGCAGGCCTGAGGGACCTCCCAGTGGGACCCTGGATGACAAACACCAGGTTTCGTTTGGGTCCAGGGACACTCGAACGGTGCACTGTGTATGAGGTAAAGCAACCCAGCCCCATGTCCTGTGGAAATCCCCCCAAAGCACGGGGTTAAGATAAAGACTCCTCCTCCAGGGAGCTCATGAGTTGTGGGATTTACATGATAGAGAAATGAATAATGGTGCTGGTAACACAATCATTTTCAGGAATTCACTATGTCTATCACATTTCTTTGCATAGACCAGATAGCAGGAGGCTCTACCTTTGCATGCATGTGCTTGGTTTTTACAAGCTATGAAGTATGATAAAAAATTTAAAAATTATTATACCATGCTCATATTTACAAGGAAAAATATAATAAATGTTTAAGTTTTTAAACATTTATTACAGGAAAAGACACATTGTCACTGATCCCCCTCAAAATGCTCCCTGTCACTTGGAACACACTTATCCCATCGCCCCTGCCTCTTACTTCTGGAAGTCCTCTTTCGCAAGTGTCTTTTCATGGCTGCCTTGATGTCTTGAATCAACTCGGCAATTTCCGTCAGAGAGAAACACAATGGCAATGTCCTCACCCACTTCATTTACCAGATCTGGCACCGTGTGTGTTTTCTACCCGGCCCCAAGGTCAAATTGACCACGGAAGGTGAACACTGAATTGATTTAGGACATCCTGGTAGCCACAACAGTGCAGCACAGACACTCAGGAAAGAAGGCTCCAGGACTGCCTCAGAAAGTAGCAGGAACAGTGGGATAAGTGTGTTGGAAATGAGAGGCAACACTTTGAGGGGGTTACTGTCAGTGTGTCTTTGCTGTCATCAATTTTTCAAATTTTAAACATTTACCATATTTTTAATTAAACACGAGCATGATGTTCATGTTCTGGGTTTTCCATTTTGTTTCCATCAGAATTCCTCTAAGTCTCTGTGTGTAATTCCAGAGTTCAGAAATGCCAAGATCCCCTAAATGCACTTTATATGAATCTTGACTACCCAGGTGCCCGGGTGGGTTGAGCTCGTGTTCAACTGCTTGATAGTTTTCTCGTGCAGTAGGAATGTTTGCCTGTTCTTGTTCATATTTTAAACGTCTTTCTCATTTTCCAGAAAGATGTGTCAGGTAATGAGGGACTTGTGCAGGCCTCTGGAAATTCTTTCTTGCTTTGAATTACCCTGGCCTATGTGTCTTTCTAACAAAATTCTGGAGAACTCGAGTGTCACTAACAGTGAACCTCAGGGCCCTTAGCATATTTAAGAGAACAGATAGGACTCTGGGGTGCCCCAGTGGTACCGTGCCTGCCATGTACAAGGCCCTGGGTTCAATCCCCAGCCCCGCAAGGAGGCAGGAAAGGAGGGAGAGAGAGCTGCACCTGCAAGGCCATCACTGGCCAGTGCCAGCAAGTCCTGTTCAGCTGGAACTGTGCCTTAACCCAATATTCGCTTACACCATTTCAGCTGGGGAAGCTGAGAAAATCGATCAGTCTTGCAGTGCACATGGATTTCACAGCCACAGAATGTCAGTTTCTTTATTTCTTGCCATATATTTTATATTCTAATTCGGAGCCCTCCATTTGAACAGACTGTAAGAAAACTTAATCTGGTTGCACCCCAAATCCAGCCAGCTCGGTCCAATTTCACACTTTTGAAGTTGCTCCTGGGTGAAATTGAGGAATATAAACGACTTCCCCCCCTGTGGCCCCACTGAGGCCAGCAGGGCCCTCACAGCAGTGCTGGGGGTGGGGACCCAGGGCAGCTGCCTGCCCTGAGCTGAGCTCCGGCCCCTCTACCCCTCCGCCCTGCCGTCCTGACCTTGTCTCCAGCCCACTGTCCCTGCCCTCTGGAAGCCAATCAGGGCCTCTCTCTGCACCCCGCAGGAGTGCGTGGACCCCACACCCTAACCCAGACCAAGCTGCCCTCACACGGGCTCTGTCATCCTGTGATGATCTTCTTCCTCTCGGGTTTTTTTCCCTTCTCTTCTGATCAGAGCAGGATGGTGTAAAACTTGTTCGGCCAGTCCATATCTCTGCAAAGCTATTTTTGTCTCTCATTTGAACTACAGCCAAGAATCTGGAATCTTTGTTTGCTGATTTTTTCCTTCCCGATAATTCTCCCTGGGCCTGTGGTGAACTAGCCGTGCCCTGTCTCTGGGAGGATGGGGAGGGAAAGGGCAGAGGCGAGGTGTCCGTCAGCATCCTGACCTTCATGCTGGTATCCAGCCCCCAAACCTGACTCATCCACCCAGGTCCTGAGGAGTTTCTGCCTTCCCCGAAATGACAGCCATGCGCAAGGCCCTCCCATGAACCAGAGCCTTGCTTGTCGCCTTGGCCGCACTGCACTCAAACTTCTGGGCTCAAGACTCCTCCTGCTTCAGCCTCCCAATTAGCTGAGACTATAAGCATTTGCCATCTCCATGCAGACTTCTAGTTTTAAAATGTTTTCCTGAGGAATTTGATTAGAGTATTCATGAGGGGTCCATTAGTGCCTGCATGTGTGTGTGTGTGTGTGTGTGTGTGTGTGTGTGTGTGTGTGTGTGCGTTCATGTGTGTGTGTGTGAGGTCCCTCCAAATTGTAGAGTTCCACATCCTTGGATTCAACCAACCTGAGAATGAAAATATTTAGAAAAACCCTGTGCCTATCCTGCCTTAGTCAACCTTTGGTGATTTTTCTGTAAACATTGCAGAATACCAACCACCCACGTCGTGTTTCCACTGTGTTAAGTATCAAGCTGGTCCAGAGCTGATGTGCCCCGGAGCTTCCGTGCAAACACTGAGTACTGGTGACCAAGAGGATCCCAGAACCACAGCCCAATGGATACTGAAGCCCAACTGTGTATATATGAGGGGATTAAATTCCTATAATATTTATGTGTAAGTTATAAAAGTGTGCACATGTATGTTTATATAAAATACACGTGGACCTAGTGTGTATATGTGGGTCATAAACTTAGAGCATATTGTGCACATTGTATATACAGTGGGTGCCCACACACACACACACACATTTCTTGGACAGACTTCACCTGGATCTTTCTAGGAGCTGCTGCGTCATGGTGCACACTTCCATCCTTTTCCTTGGCTTCGCTTTCTTCCCCTTGGTATTGCACTGAAATTGCACGAAGGAGTTGGAGGTTTCAGGCAGGGCCCTGTGCCCAGCATGACCTGGTCTCCTTGCCCCTGGCAGCCCCAATTTCCAGTCTGTTCCTCCAGGAGGCTGCTGTCCCGGGCTGGGCATTCTGCCTGTGCCCCTGGCACTCAGTTTGTTCGTTTATCTTTAAAGCCGGCCCTGGGTAGACCCGCTGGAGGTGCTGGCCTTTGAAGCTCTGAGAGAAGCAGGCAGTCCTATTCCCGCAGCCCCTGGGGAAGGTCCAGACCCTTTCTGTTCTCAGGGCATTTGCTGCTCACCCCAGGGAATGTGCACTTGCTGGGCACCTGAGTGCAGGTTGGACAGCTCCCTGTGCCTTGCAGTGAGGGGTTCATCCCAGCCTCCCCGGCTTTCCGCTCCCTGGTTGGGTCTGCCAGTGGGAGGCCAAGGGTGCAGAGAAAGGGGCCTGACTGTTATGCAGATGCCCGGAGCTCTTCCCATGGTCCTGTCCTGTGGCTCCTGTTCCCACTTCGGGTTCTGTGGCTGCGCCAGCCCCTCCTCAGCCCCTCCTCCCTCGGGCCTTCTGCTCTAGGACTGGGGTTGCCTCCTCCCAGGCCCTTTGTGTTATTGCTGGCTTCCCTTTCTGTTGATTGCACTCTGAAAACAGCCAGATCCCCTACGTGCAAGTCTCTCGGGTTGTCCTGTACCCCAGGACCCCAGCGAGTCTGTGCGGTTGTGGTTCCTTCAGCTCTGGGCCCCCCACTCAGCTGCGTGCTGCTAAATGGACGCAGGCCACCAGGCTCAGCACCTCTTGGAGTTTGGTAGAGATGCAGGCTGAGGTTGTGCGCAGACTTAGATTCAGAGCTGGGGATTTAATGGGATTCCTAGGGAGGAAGTAGCCAAGGGCCTGGCTGGGTTTAAGAGCTCCATCCCCCAACTTTCACTTATTTATTTTTGCAGTACTGGACATTGAAACCAGAGCCTTTCCACTGAGCGGCACCCCCAGTGCTCTCCATATTTTATTTTGAGACAGGGTCTGGCAAGGTTGCTAGCTGTCGGATTCTTAGCAGAATCGCTCTTACTTCAGGGAAAGCCCACAAGATCCTTCCCCTTCTAGCCTCCTCCTCTCCTTCTCCCCAGGTTCCTTTTACCTCTTTCCCTGTCTGTTCCTAAGCTCACTGAGCCATGCTAAACTCCAGGCACTGTGGGGACCTTGGGCATAGGAAGAATAACGAGATACATCCCTGCCCTCCTCTCATTTTAGAGCAGGAATGAACACTTGTCAGAGTCAGTTTCAACACAGAAGGAGGCATGCACCTGTCAGAGCTAGGAGCAAAATCATGTGGGCCCAAAGACCAAAGTTATCCAAACTAAAGTTACCGTGTCTGATGAAGGACAGAAATCTGTCTGTAAAATCTTTGAAAAGCGATGAATTTTCTAATTTTAGTCACATTTGGAAATCTCGAATGAAGACACTTGATTAGAATCCCCTGTCCAGAAACTTAATCTTAATGTCACATTTGACAAATAGCAGCGTCTCCCTGGGCCACATCCGTAGCCTCCTGGTTCTCTGTGTGAAGGCATCAAATGCCTGTGGTCAGCTGGAGTCTAAGAAATAGGTCTGGGTTCATTTTTATTTCCCCAAAAGGAAATTCATGGAGAAAAAAACCCAAATGGTTACCTCATAGGCCATCTTTGGAATTAATTTTAATGCTTGTTGAAGAACCTCAATCCCCTTTCCAAAGGGCTCTCCTAGGAGTTCCTAATTAAGTTGAGACTTTTTTTTACCTGTCAGCAATACTCCCGTTCAAGCCCTTGCATAATTCACATAAGTGAAATAACACAGATTCCAAACTACCTAAAGCACCAATGGAGAAACACTACATCTTATCAAGACATTTTAAAAGAAACATTGGCTTAGGACTGCGCTATTGATTCATTCATCCATCCGCCCCGCACATCCACCCACTGTCTGCCCATCCATCTGTCCATCCATCCATCCTTCATCCTTCCAGTCAAGCCACAGGAGTGTGTTACTTCTGACCTCTTTCCTCGCCTTCCTGGCCCTAGAACTCCGAGATAAGACATCCACTTCATTCTAGACTCCAAAACTTCCTTCCTCCTTCACCTCTCCTTTCCTTGGCCCAAGACTACCTCTGACCTCTAAGTGTTGCTCCTCCCTCTCTGCTCCACTGTCAGGAACCAGGACTTGGGTTGAGTTGGTGCAGACTGGCAGGAGTGACACCCCACGGTGGCCCTGTCATTCCGAGACCCCTGGTAGGTTGTTATGCCAGCATGTGGGAAATGACTGAGCCAGCCAGCAGGTCTGAGAGTTCCAGGGCCGCAATGGAGTTGAGCACATGAGATAGCGTGCTGTGTCTGCGATGTAAGAATGGGCTTCCGGGTAGGTGTGGGACCTAGACCGAGATGGACACTTCCGTTTTCCAGTGACTCAATAGTGCCCTGCAGTGGCTCATGAAATCAACTCTTATGGTCACTCTCAGCATTTGAAAAACTGAAATAGAAGCGGAAATAGGTCAGAGCACAACAGACATAATGAGATGATTCCATGAAATTTTTGTGTTATGTATATGATGTGCTATATACTGGGTATAGATAAAATTTACATTTCTAATTTATATGGATTGACAGTGAATATTTTTTGAAATGCACAGTGCTTTGGATGAGGAGGTTTTTTGAGCAGAACAATTTGGAAGTAGGTATTTAACTGTAAATGCAGGACCAGAGTTAATTGAACAAAACAGAATTTTAACATCAAATGGCAAATGTAATGAGTCTGGGGTCGATCATTTGTACCAGCTGAACTGAATCCCTAAAAAATGACTTCAGCTGGTACCACTTAAAATTGCTTAAGAGGCACCAGGTGTAGTGGTGCATGCCTATAATCCCAGCACTTGGGAGGGTGAGGCAGGAGGAGGCCAGCCTGGGCTACATAGTGAATTCAAAGCCAGCCTGAACTACATAGCAAGACCCTGTCTCAAAACATGAACAAACAGAAATTTGATTAAAATGACAAAAACAAATCTCACTCACAGGCCAAAACTGCCATTTTAAAGCTGTTTGCTATGGCTGTTAATATATTAATGTTAATAGCTATTAGAGCAATTTGAAATGGAAGAAAACCCCTAAAATTATCAAGTGTTCTTTTTAGAACTCAATTTCTTCTCAGCAGGGCTTTTTATACTTCAGAATTGTTTTTGGTCTAAGACTTTGAAATGTTCCAATGTGATCATTTATTCAGAGTCAGATTTTGTATTGAAAGTATATTTTGAGAACAGGAAAAATCAACTAAAATAAAAATCAGTGTCCCATGAATTTAAAAAGCTCTTTAAGCAACGTCTTTATTTATGCTTCCTTTGTAGTCATTCCCTTCCACTTTTTAAGTATGAGATTATCAAAGAAAGCAAAATGGTCATTAAGATAATCTCTTTTTTTAAGGGATGTTGTCTATAACCAGGGAAAACTTTTCTTATAGATTCATAGTTTTGTTTGATTTGGCTTCTGGGCCACCCTGGGAATTGAGCCCAAAGCCCAAACACTGAGCTTCACTTCCCGCCCTTTCCTATTCTGGGACAGGGTCTCCCTAAGTGGCTAAATTGCTTGGGCTCAGCTTGGACTGGGGACCGTCCAGCGTGGTAGGATTACAACCATGTGGCACCTGCTCCTGGCTGAGATTCCTTAATGTAAAATGGATTCTGCTGGGGAATTGAGCCCGGGACCTCATTAGTGCTAGGCAAGTGCTCTGCCACCGAGCTGCCCGCCCCCGGCCTTGATGTAAAAGCTGAGACCCTCCTTTGCGGCGGTCTGTCAGTTATCCACGGCTGCACCTGCCCCTGCCCCTTCCTCCTTGACCAAGGCCCGGGTTCCATTTCCACCGCGCATTCTCATTCCTTGGGCAAGGCTGCTCCGCTGAAGCTTCCGGGGACCCTGGCCTGGGGCAATGGCAGCCCCCCCCGCCCCCAGCTTGTGATCCCTTTGTATATCGCAGCTTTGGGCTGCACTTGCGGATCTGGTGTTTCTTCTGAGCGCCTGCACTTTGGCCTGGACACAGAGAGAGCAGGAGCAAGGAGCATCCACGGCCCAGGGCAACTGGCTCCAGAGGGCACCAGAAAAGGCTTGGTGGGATGTTGACGTGCGAACGGGCCCTCAAAAGGTAGGCATGTCACTTGTCACTTGTCACGGGACGTTCTTGTCGGAGAGAACAGCTCCGCGAAAGCTGAACCGGTCCCTGGCTTGTGGAGGCCAAGGCCTCAGGAGTGCAGGTCGGGGAGGCCTCGCAGGGAATGGGCTGCGAGCAGACGTGAGGGGCGGAGAGCTCTAAGGGGTTGCGGCCCCGGGTGGCCCCCGGCCTTGGCGCACAGGGAGCCGCAGGAGGCCGGTAATGTGACAGAGACGGGCCTGGAGAAGTTTAGTGTCCCTGCAGAGGCGTGGGTCCGAGAGCAGCAGACATAGGGGCCCAGACAGAGCCTGAGCAGGGGACACAGCAACAGGGGGCGGAGCCAAGGCGCGACGGAGAAGGGCTTGGCACAGGGACCTCACTCCCTTGGCCCGGGCCCCTCATCACTGGAACGCGTGGGACAGCTTTCTGTGTACTACGAGGTCCCACAGCGCAGGGGACAGGCCACTCGCCTATGGGCACCAGGACGATGACTTCTAGGAGAACATGATCACTGCGGAAATCTAGAGGAAGACGGGACGCACATGAAGAAAATACAAAGAACCTGTGAACCTTTCACCGCAGATGACTGCCATTAACTCCACCACAGTCATTATTCTGTGTGCTTTATGTACTTAGGAAAATTTTAGATCCTGGTTTTCTTATTTAACACTATGAGAAGCGTTTCTTCCTATGGTACAGATACACCATTACCCTGAGTTTAATAACTTCAAAATCACTTTGTGCAAAGGTACATTAAAAACGCCAAATCCTCCTTTCATTGTTTCTAAATTTTCATGAAGAACTTTAACTCTTTTGTGCTCACAGTTGTCTAAATATACTATTCTCATAGGATAGTTACCATAAGAAGAATTAATGAGTTAAATCACACTTAACATAAAGATTTTAATTTCCTTGTATTGCTCTTTGGTGAAAACATAAGCGGGTGCTTTAGATTTTAGGAATATTTAATATATGGAACAGTTTGGATTTTGCCAGCATGTGCTCTTTGAGAATGGTGAATTTAGTCTAAAATGACTCCAGAGTTAGCAAATGGTAGCATCACAAACAAAGAAAATCCAGGCGAGCAGGGAGAACAGTATTTGCTCGAGAGGTGACAAGCCAGGACTGTCACTGTGCTGCAGCTGAAATGCTGCTCTGTGGACCCTTGCAGCATGGAGGAGGTGCTGTGCAACCCTAAGAGAGGCAGAGGCAGGATGCTCCAGGGCTGGACTTGAGTGCCGTTGGCAAATCCACCCGAATGAGAGTGGCAGCAGTGGGTGAGAGGAGTGGGTAAGAAGAGAGGGGCAGAGGTGGGACTCTAAGGGACACTGCTGGTTCTCTGGGTCAGTACAGGAAGAGCTGGTGAAATAGAATTAGAAAAGCTGATCGAGAGAGTCAGGAGATTGCACTGCGAGTGGCTTTTCAGAAAACAAAACAAAAAGAATGATCTGCAGCCCAGATTCTCGGTGCTGTCAGACACATGTGTGTCCTCTTTAACCGTCTTGAGATGAAATTTATAGATTGTGTATTCTCCCTGTGCACATAAGGTAAAGAATCAGTCAAAAGGAAAGTGTGTCTGTGTTTCAGCATGGGGCCAGGACTTGGTGAGGCAGGGAGGGTTCAGATGGCCCCTGTGCTGCGGAGAGTGACATCGCTGCTCGGTCCACCTGAGCCGTCCTGCAAACAACCCAGATTTGCAGAATGGTGAGCATTTGGGCAAAACAACGTGTGCTTTTCCTTCCATTTACACTATGGTTGCGTAGATGGAAAATTCAATGCACAAAAAACAGTTCATATTTCAGTGCAAAACCAAAGCAAGCTCTGGGTGAAGGCAGCAGAGGTCAGAATTCTCCTCCCTGGTGCATATCTCACGGGGCTCCTCTCCTGCGTGGGGCCAACCACTGCATGACAGCCTGCCCACTGCCCACTGAATGCTGTCAGTGCAACAGGCGGAGAGCTCTCCCACAGCATTCCAAAGCCCTCCCAGCTGGGGATGAGGTCCAAGGACCAGCTTGAATTCAAATATTGTCAAATATTCCTCCCTAATTTTGCCTCATTAGAGTTCTGGCTCTGCAAGAAATAAGGGGAATAGCAGAATGGTGTAGCAATGGGGACCTCTGTGGAATCGTGGATTTCCCCACTGTTACTCCATAAACTGCCCTAATCCCTTGCTTCCTCTCTGGCTGCAGGTTTTAGGTGAACCCACTAGATGCAGGTGATCACATTCCCATTGGCAATGGCTCAGCCCACTGAGGAGTGACCAGCCCACCCACCCCCCAGCCCTCCGACCTCTGCTCACTTTCACTTGGCTCAAACCTGTGTTGTAACCTTGAGCAGAGCGCAGTGAGGACCCGGGAAGAAATGCCTTCATTGTTCTGGGTGGTTGCGTGGCGTTTAGGCTGATCATGTTGGATGCAAAATTTTCCCTGTTTCTTCCCAAAAGTCCATTCTCTTTGACCTTGGGTGAGTTACTCGACATTTGGATTTCCACTTCTCCCTACTCAAAGTCCTTCTGAGACATGATAAATGAACATCTCTAGAGTACTACACCATCATTGCCATGGCCCATACTGCATGTGGCAGAACTGAGTGTGTTGCGGTATTAAGTTCTTCTTATGCCCAAAATACAGGAAAATGGGAAGCATTCCTCCATATTTCTTTGATCTGTTTGTTTGTTTTTAAGTATTTAGGTCATGGGTGCGCTCATTAAATACCCTTCTATTTCATTTCATGTGTTTTTTTCCCTTCTTCTTCCATCCATCTTTCCTCAGCCAAAGGGAAAAGAACTGGTTTGGGGTAGGTGAAAATAGTATGAAAGGAGAGAATTACATTTAAGGATTTGGAGACTGTTTTGAGTGGAAAAAAGCTTCAGTTGATTTTCAGGAAATACTTTGAATGTCTTTCCCCCATCTTGACCCACAGGTGAATCTATACTGTGAGTTTAAAAACATTTGTTGGCCGTGTGTGTGTGTGTGTGTGTGTGTTCCTGGGGACTGAATTCAGGGTGTCCCACATCCTAGGCAAGGGGTCTACTGCTGAGCTACACCTCTAGACCTGGCAGCCACATTCCAGATGTGCGTCTACTCTGCATTTGTCAGGAAAGTTACACAGTATACTTATTAGCTTCGGCTATGCTGAGGCTTTGATTCATTTTGCCACTAACTCCAAGGCCCGTTAAGGTTAATGATAATGAAGAAGGTCATCAGAAAACTCTCAGTGGGAATGGAAACTTTTACAGCCAGTCCCCTCCTCAATATGAGAGTGCCCCCACATTCCTGTGCAGAGGCCCTGAGAGGTCATTCCCACAGTGGACACACAGGGGAGAGGTTATACTTTGCAAATTCTTTATAATGATGAAATTAATGCTTTATTCACTTTTGATTTGGCAAACAAAACTATTAGATACAGATGCTGCTAGGCTGTGTGTCCAGTTAAATGCCAGCCGTGTTTCTCATCGAGGAAATGCATATGGAGTGCACTTCCAGATTGAAGGTGTTACAAATCAGATGCACAGAAAATTGATGTGGAGAAACAGCTACTGCATCTGTTGACAGCTGTTCCACAGCAGATCTCAAAAAACAGGACAAATACTCCCTTTCCACCTCCCTGGTCATCCCCCAAACTTTCTTTCTTGACTGACTCAAAAGTTTTGTTCTGCTTCATTCTTTCTTTGCTTCATAATGCAGTGGAGTGCAGTCAGTGGCTTTTGATGCACATTTCTAACTTCAAAAGCACTAAAGAAGCTTTTTTAAATTGGCTCCCTGACCTTCAGCACGCAACAGGAACATAGAGAGTGGTCCCGAGATCCCTCCACAAGCCCTCGCGGGTCCCAGCTAGGTGCCCTGCCTTTTAGAACTCGTGATCTAAGAAGTTTCCCACTGATTTTCAGTTTTTCTTGGAAATGCTGTAGATTTGCTTTAAGGATCTTCCAGATCTTGCTTTCTGATTTACACAGCTTGAGCTCCAAATTCTGAAATCAAATCATCAGTTTAATTTTTTCATTGCAATTTTCCCCAGTTGCACAAAGAAAGGCTAAGTGACTTTAAAGAGAACTCTTCAGAAGATATCAGGAGAAATAGTGAAGTTTTGTTTTCTCAGGTGGTCATGAGAGTGCCTTCCTGGACATTTGGTTCATTAAAAACTGGCTTTCTGATTCCAGATGGGAGCCTTCAAGCCCATCTCTGGCTAGGCAAGCGGAGCTTTGCACAGAGAGCTGATATGCAGTGTGAATCACAACACGTTTAACAGCACCCCATCCTTCCAGTGAGGAAGAAAAGGGAAGAGTTCTTTCCAGAAAGTGGAGTCAAGTCTCAGACTGCAGGAAGGCCCACCCTGTGCAGTAGAGGAGACATGGAGCGAGCGCTGCTCTTGGTGGGTTTCCAGGGATCCCCAAGTTCCTGGGTTTCCTCTCTGTGTGTCCTAGGCAGACACACAGCAGCAGCGTACTCCAGCTCTTTTCCTGAACACATCAGCTGTAAACATTTCCAGCTTTTCAAGCCTTAGACCTTTACCTGTCTGTCACAGCTATTCAACTTTGCCACTGTGACGCAAAGGCGTCCATAGCTGTCCCTAGGTGAATGCTGGGTGTCGCACTGTCTTCTCAGAAATGAGCAGCTGGCTGGTTTGTCCTCGGTGCACAGGCTGAGCCCCGCTCTGGGTCACACCATGTTCTTGGTGGGAAAGCGGGATGTAGCCCCTCCTGTGAATGGCCCAACTTCTAGGTCTCAAAAAATAAAAAGCAGCCCAGTCCAGGCTTGCCTGAGCAATAGGCAGGGAAAGTTTGAAAACAGAGCCAGGAAGTAGATGTATCCATGTGGCTCCTGTGTGATACCAGAGCTCAAATTCACAGCACCCTAGAGTTTCATATCTAGACCCCCTGGACTTCAGTGTTAGGAGGATAGGAATTTGGCAGAAGGATGAATGAAAATGCTCATCAAACTTAGGGGCACCGTGTAAGGGTGGTATTCCAAGGACTTAATAATACCCAGCAAGACCCAGGCAACTGCCAAGAGCAGCAGGCATGGTGGATACACCGAAAAGAAGAGGTTTTTGTTTAATAGCAGAAAACACACACACACACACACACACACACACACACCCTACATAGATACAAAAAATACACACACATACATACTTTTTTGTGTTGCTGGGAACAGAGCCCACGGCCTCCTGCCATCTCATCAAACATTCTACCACTGAGATACCCTTCAATCCCCAGATACATTTTTTTATAGAATGTTGAGACCCCACAAGCTCACATCATGGGTCTCTCCATTAGGAACGTTGCCTTCCCTCTCTTTATTCCTGACTGGGAAAGGGGCCTTGCTCTGGTAAGCTTGGACCCATGCTTCCCTGCTGTGGCTGCCAGGTCCCTCCCGACTACAGCCTGCCAACCTCTCCTTTTCTAAAAGCTTCCCTCCCCTGCCTTCACAGCGGTCACACACCCTCATCCTGTATCAGCATTGCTGTGGATACACCATTTCCATTCAGTGCGTGGTCAGTTTTATAAATGGGGGATCGTCACGCAGCCCAAGAAATTCACTGGTAACTAATCCACTGCACTCATTTGGTAGTTAATTCCTCTCTTTTTTTCTCTGAGTTAAGTTCAGCTTTGTCATCATTTTCTCCAAGAGACACCCTCACAACACCCTACAGGTCTTATGAGTACTGAGCTCAGCTAGGTAAAGTCCTATCAGACATTGGTGGATTAAATGAAGCCAAGGTCCACATCAGTGTAAAATGCTTTTCTTTCTCATTTTTGCACACAAGTACACACATACACTTCTGTGGTTTAATATTTAATGCAAAAATAATTAGAAAATATAAAAGAATCCATAGATCAACAAGAATAGTGAATAATACTGATAAACAAGAATAATAGCACATGGGAAATGAGAAACATTTGCCAGGTGTCCTGTAGACAGAGGATTCTGTAAATTAGGGCATAGCAGGAAAATAATTTAGGCGGGTCTCACTGGTTCCCAGAGCGGGTAAATGTGTATGTATCTGACAAAGATATTTATTGAAAATAAATAGACTCTGGGGGCCTAATCACTCCCTGCATCTTTGTCACCATTAAGATGTTATTTAACAGCTTTTTGTAGTAAGGACTACCCACTTGGGATATCCGGCCTGCTTTTTTAAAGAGAGCCTTGCTTTCCCCCATTGGACTCAAGAAATGTGAAAAAAAGGCAGCCTCTCTTTGAGGCTGTTCAGAGTTTTATCTCTGAACTGGAAGGAAAGATGGCTGCCAGCCCAGCTCCCTCCTTCCGGTTCCCTGGGCGCCGAGGCCTCTGCCTGTGCCCCGGATGTTGATGAGGCCAGATGGTTCTGGCTGCTGACGCTGACACAGTGTGTGGACTGCAGGACTCCGGGACGCCCTGGAAGTCTACTGTGTCCCCCTCCCAGGCCTCTGCTTCCTTCACTCTCCGGTAATAGCACAGCTTCCTTATCTTTTTGGAGCTGGCGCTGCCTGGAGCAGATTTCTTCAATTTGGCCTCGGAGAGTAGGGAAACTAGAGAAGAGTGATTCACTTTAGATAATGGTTTTCAGAACAAACTTTTAAAAAAAATGAACCTTGTCTAAAGGAAAAGGATTAAGCTTGGAAAGAGAAAGAAGAAAGTATTTTGTTCAATAAAACCCAGAATTTAAAACTAAAAAAAATTATTAGTACTGTACGTGACTGCACTACGTAATGATTACACTCATCACATGGTTTTGGTTGGTTCGAGTATGCAGTGCATCTTAATTATTTTTGTGTCCCCCTTCTCTCCTCCCTTGCCCCCTCCAAGCCCCCTTCCCATCTGCACAAGATCCAGTTCCCTGTTTCCTGTTATATCTTTTATTTAGAAATTGGAAAATTTAAAAAGAAAATTAATGCTAAATTTTTAAATTTATCAAATAATTTTCTGAAATGTTGTTCCTTCAGTACAACATTTCAATCCAAAAAGCATTTCCACATCTACCTACAATGCGTGATGACGCATTGAGTAGAGGGAATTATAAGTTCATCATGAGATGTCAGGAGAGATCTCTAGGGAGTTTAAAGTCAGTTAAGATGAATCCTATCTTCAAGTCGGTGGGATACCAGATTGCAAGTGCTATTCCTTGGCAGATCTTTTCATCTGGTAAGATTGGGGCCAGTATCTTAGAGAAAGGGGTACTAACTTTTCTTCCTGGTTTATACAATTCCTTCTAGTTTTTCAGTTAATAGTATGAACAGTTTTCTTTTAAGATATCTTTCCTGCTCAGATACTTAATTCATTTTAAGAGTTCAATTGTTTGTTGTGTTGTTGCTGAGTTTTGAATGTTGTTTATGTATACAGGACAAGAGTGCTTTCTCAGCTTTGTGATCTGACAGTACTTTCTTATCATTTGTTCCTTTATCTTTTCTGCCTTTTCTTTAGAAAACTGTAGGCTTCAGCCTGGTCTTTAGAAGAGCATAAAAATTCAAGTCCACTTTATGAATGTTTTGTTTTATGGATTATGCTTTTTGTGACCCACTTTGCTTAACCCAAGGTCATGAAGATTTTTATTTTCTCCTGTGTTTTCTAGAAGTTTGAAAGGGCTTTAGATTTTACATTTATGTCTGTGAGCTATTTTGAATTAACTTTGAATATGGTATGTGGTATGAGGTATGAATGGAAGGGCTTTTTGCTTTTGAATCTTTGCTTGAGCACACGTACTTAAAAAATGTTAAAAACCAACAATATCATGTGTGGGTATATTTGGGGCTCTCACCTGCTCTGTTGCTCTACGTGGGGACAAGGCCAAGGTTTTCAGTCTTTGTGTTTCATAGAAAGTCTGGATGCGAGAAGTGCACGTGTGTTGACTTTCTTCTTTTTCACTTTGTTGTTGTTGGCTATTCTAGATTTGCATTTCCATGTGAGCTTTGCAAAGCTTGCCAGTTTCTATGAACAAAGCCCGCTAGGATTTGGGGAGAGGTTCATTGAATCTATAGGTTAATTTGAGGGAGATTTGACATCTCAAAGCATTGAATCTTCAAATCCTTGAACACATCACATCTTTCGGTTAAGTTAGATTTTCTCTCAGCAACGTCTTCAGCATGCAAGGTTTGCCCATTTTCTGTTAGATTTAGCCTCCTAAGTAGTTATATTTTTGATAATATATTTTGATTTTATATTTTTGTAATTGGTTGGTATCATTTTAAATTTTTGCTTTCTGATTTCTCACTGTTGGTATAACAGCGGTAGCGAATTTATAGCATGTGTGCCGCCCTGAGCTGTTTGTATCATGGGAGCTCTACAAGGCTGCCATCACTGAAACAGAAATACGTCTGCTTTTGTATATTGATCTTGTAACCTTGCTAAACTCACTTTTTGTTTTAGTAGCTTGTTGTTGTAGCAGAATTTTCTGCAAAGGTGGTCAACAATGTCTGCACATGAAGGTTTCCAAGGTGGACGTCCTGTGTCTCTTGATGCACTGGTCAGAACCTTCAGTGCAGCGTTAGGTTGAAGTGGTAGCAGCCATCACCAGGCCTTGTTTTTCATCCATGGAGAAGGAACTGCCTGTGGTGTTGCTGTTTTTGCCGCTCACCACATACAGGTTGAGGTAGCGCCCTTCTAGTGCTAATTTGCTAGGAGTTGTTGTTTTTTGTTTTTTGTTTTTTTTAATAGGAATGGATAATGGATTTTGTAAAGAACTTTTGGCAACTATTTCAATGACCGTGCCAAGTTTCACTTTTTCATTTGTTAACGTGATAAATTACACTGATTGTTTTTCACATTTTATGTCAGCCTTGTCCCAAAATGAACCCCAATGTGCTATTGATTATCTACCTTATGTATCACTGGATTGGATTTGCTAAAATTTGAAGAATATTGTGTCTGCATAAATGGGCAGCATTGACCTTTTTTTCTTTTTTTCAATATCTGTCCTTTTTTGTTTTTTGATAATGTTATTCTCCAGTTATCTGGTAGAATTTGTAAAAAATTGGTATTTTTCATCTTCAGAATTCTCTGGTGAAGCCTTTTATTTCTAGAGTTTTCTCTATGAGAAGAATTCAGATTCTTTTGTGGATAAAAGGCTAATCAGGTTACCTATTTTTTCTCTTTCTAATAGGTTGTATCTTTTAAGGAATTTTTCTTTCACATATAAATTTTGAACTTCTTGGCATAAGGTTGTTTAAAATATTACAGTATTTTTACTTAATGTATTTAAAATCTGTAGATTAAGTTCTAGTGTTCTATAATATAATAAGGTGACTCATTAACAAAAAAAGTATACATTTCAAAGTAGGTCAAAAAGAGGGCATTGAATCTTCTCAACACAAAGAAATGGTAATTGTTTGGGGTGATTAGATATGCCAATGACGTGATCCTTACTTACTGTTACAGATACCAAAGCATCATACCACACACTGGGTGTACAGGTGCACACCTGTGATCCAGCTTCTCAGGGGCTAAGGTGGGAGGGTTTTGCCAGCGCAGGCGTTCAAGGTCAGCTTGGGCAACACAGCAAGAGCTCTCCTCAAAAAGAAAAAAGAAATCTCACAATACTTCATGCTATGTACCATTTCTATGTGTCAGTTGAAAATATTAAAACCCAAGGAAAGATTGAAAATAGAATTTTACAGCAGCATTCTGTATCTCACTCCTAGGCCTCTCCGCTATTATCTTATGCTATTATCATTATTTTTGTTGTAAACAACCAGTCAGCTTCACTTAAGGAGAATTAAGAGACAGGAAAAGAGTTTCTTATTAAGTTCCAGGCTGGTCTCAAATTTGAGATCCTCCTGCCTCGGCCTCCCAGAGTTCTAGGTTCACAGACGTATGCCCCCACACCTGACTTTCTTCATGTTTCTTACACTTTAGGTTTATTGAGTTGCTGGATCTGGGGCTTTTGAGTTTTTAATCAAACTTCACCCTTCTATTTGTGTGTGTGTTGAAACCTTCCTTGTATTTTTTACTTCAGCATTTCCGTGAGATTCTCAATATACAGACTAAAATTACGATACCTGTTTTCATGTCCCTGTTGATCAGTCCTAGCATCTCTGTCAGTTCAGAGTCTGCATCGACTGGGTTTTGTCCCCATTGTAGATCATATGTATTCCCCTGTTTCTTGGCATGCCTGGTACTTTTTTCATTGGAATTCATAGTATAAATTTTACCTTGTGAGGATTGGGTGTTTTTCTATTCCTGTAATTGTTTGTGAGCTTTGTTTTGGCACTTGGAACGGACCCTTTCATCCCTTGCCATTGAAACTTCCTAGAGGGGACCAGCCACCATTTAGTCAAAAATTGTCCCACACTCTGGTGGCCCACATCTTCTGGGTTCCACCCTGCCCAAGGTCCTAACATCAGGAGCTTTGCCACCAGGCCAGTGCTAGTCCTCGCCATTCGCAGCTGCTGGGGTCCTGTTTCTCGTCCTTCTGGTGCTTTTCCTGCCCTGTGGAACCACCCACCTCTGAATTTGCTGATCAGGGCTAGGGGAAGACTTGAGCAGGCTCCCCGAGGACTCCAGAGCCTGGCGCTCTCCCCCAGCTGGCACCTGCTGTGGGCGCTCCCTGGAGCCCTCTCCTGTGCCCAGGCTGGCGGGCTGCGTTGGGCGCCCAGTGCCTGCCATGACCCGGAAGTGCTCTGAGGGCACCAGCTGGGGGTGGTGCAGAGCTCAACATGTTTGTCTCCAGTGAATGCAGGATCACTAATTGTCATTTCCTGACCCTCGCTGTCTTGAAAACTGTTTTGTGCACTGTGTGTGTGTGCTTTTCTATCCCAAGTGGGAAGCGAATCTGGTTCCTGTCACTCCATCTTGGCCAGAAGCTGACATATTTATCAGGCCACCAGAGAGCCTGCTGTTGGTCACTGAGGCTCTGTTTATTGACCTTTTTCACTGTCTTTTCTCTCTGTGTTTCTGCTTTTGTCCTGAGTTTACTGATCTTTTATCTCGGGTAGTTAATCAGTTGCTAAATCTACCTGGTGGATGTCTGACTTAACTGTTGCATTTTTATGTGCAGAAATTTTACCTTTTATAATTTTTCTTTGTTTTGGCATTTGGTCGTGTTGTATTTCTGCATCCTTACGTATTGTGAAGAGTTTTATTCTAGCTGCTTTGACATTTTCCTGGCTAATACCGTCGTTTCCGTGGCTTTCTGTTGGCTGATACTTCTTCTGCCCACAGCCCACTGTTCTTCCTTCTTTGTGTATCTGGAAATCTTCACTGTGTTCTGAAACTTGGGAAATTCTGGTGTCTGGGTGAAGGGTTTTTGTCGTATGACTTTAAAGAGTGTGCAGCTTCACTTTGGTAGACAGTTACTCATGAGCTTTTCTAGGACGTCAGTGGGTAGATTTTAGAGCAGTCTTTACCGAGCACAGATTCTTTGTTACTAGTAAGATGCCAGATGCAGAAGGTGGACCACAGCTCTACCCTGGCAGACGTGAATTCTCTTATTCTGTCATGGTCAATGAAAAACACCTACCAGATACATTTTTAATATATACACCAGTGTTCGCCTGCATTCCTATCTCTTTATGAGCTCTTGTGGGATTTTTTCCGGGGATAGCACCCTGGTTCTTTTCCCAGAAGTTAGGCTTTTTTGTGGCCTTTGAAGGTTCTATTCAGTGTCATCCTGATAGATACTCGGGGTGAATCGAGGGGATCCCGGCCGATTCCCGAAGATGTCGGTCCTGCCTTCCCGGTGCTGGGATCAGTGCGTGCCCACCGGCCCTGCCTCTCGGCTCTGAGTTCCGTTCCCTCCCCTCTGTGGGGAGAGCTGCGTGGACCAGGGGGCTCATCCCACTTGCTTTCTTTCTCTATGGCATCAGAGTCTTGCACTGGTTGCTGTCAGGTTTGAAAAGCATTGCTTCCTTTATTTATCCAGTCTTGTTAGGGTCATTTTGAACGCTGTTGCTGTCATGATTGGAAACGGAAGTTTACTGGATGTGTTTGTAACACACACACCCGGAGACCTGACCACACACAGTACTTGTTTTGTCTGTTTGCCCTCATAGTGTGATAGTCTGTTGAGAAGGCTGGATCTTTTTGTTTGCTCCAATATTTGCCGAACCTAGAACAGTGCCTGGTGTCCTGAACCTTGTACCTAGTGTTCATAGGCACCTAATAAAAATGTCATAAACCGATCATCATCATTATTCTATTGACATTTCTTTAGAAATGTATTTTTCTCTTTTCCCCATGTTCCCTAATTCACATTCTACGGCAAATTACCCTCAGATTAAATTTTGTTACAGGTACCTTGAAGACATTTAGTTTTCTCTTTTCTGCTGTCAATCCAAGCTTTCAGCTGATTGTTGAGAAAGTTGGGGTACAGAAGAAATGTCTCAGCTTGTATCTCTGTGCGTATTTTAAAGCATCCACATACAAATTAGATTTAGTCTTTTCACACTATGCCAGTAAGTGCGTTAATAGAAGTGTCAGTGTTAATTCCTCCCATGGGACACCCGGCCTTCAGGGCCTCCTGGAGTGCAAGCTGAGCTTCAGCTCTGAGCAATCTTTCATCCTGTGCCACAGCCACAGACAGCAACAGCTCTTGGTTGGAGGACTGCAAAATGGACTTGGGGACTTTAGTTCATCCAGGAAACATGTTCTAAGAGTTTGCTCGTGGAAGTCACCTACGGTGCGCCTGTTATTGAGTGCCTGAAAATGAAGATTCTCCCAGTGCAGCAGAATTTAACTGTCCATAGTTATTATGCCTTGAGTTTCAGAGGGGACGGGAGAGGTACAGAAGTTTCCATTTACATTTAATATTACATATCTCTTTTTATTCCATTACAGTATATTTTATACCTTCTTTTGAGAATTATATAGTGCGTCTTTTCTTTTTTTCTCTCTCTCTCTCCAGATAGGTATTTAAAAATTTTTGTGGAAGAGCTTACTTCTCAAAAGATTGCATAGAATTCCATAAATAATATGTACAACCTTCTCCATCTTAATTAGCTTTTCATCAGTGAATTAGTATTATTAATTCACTTTGGCCAAACATGTAAGGAAAGAATTTTTTCCCCTTACATATGTGATCCTAAAAGTTTTACTAGAGACAGACATTTTCTTAGGAGAATTCTGTGATGAAAATAAGTGAGAAACAATGAGCCGTTTAGTAAAATTCAGGGTCAGTGAATATAGTTGCGCAGACTGTCTTTGTTGTTTGTGGAGGAGATCTTTTTTTCTCATTGACTTTATTGGTATTTTAGGTACGCAGTACAGTTCATTCATCACTGGGACCTTGCACCTTCACATGACGTATCTTGGTTCTTATTTTCCCTTCCCCTGCCCTGCCTTCCCCCTCCATGCTCCCCTGTTTACAGAGACTGTGTTTCCACTCTTTGTGCTTCTCACATTGATGGGGAACAGGGGGCACAGGGGGGCACTCGGAGTCACCCTGCACCGTGAGTGGGCCGTGCTGTGTGAACAACTTCAGGGAACTGTGACGAGGTGGCCGTGAGCAGGGGAAGCCGCACGGACTTCCTTTTGCAACTCTAACGAAGTATAGATACTCTGAGAGGTGGAATATGGCCCGCTTTTCTTTCACAGATGGGCTTTAGAACGGAAAGTGAAATCCAAATTGGAAACTTTCTTACCCCACTACTTGCCCATTCATCAAAGCCAAAATCTTAAAACACTGGCGTCCTTTTTAAATGGAAGTAAACACAGCCAGATGAAAGACCTAACTCCTTGTCGTCATTTGAGTCTTAAAGCTGGATGAAGCTCAGCAGCTCTGCTTATGGCTCTGCTTATGGTCTCACAACCAAGCCTGGCCGGTGGGAATGGGCGGTGGAAGATGCTGGAAGATGAGTAGACCGGAAGCCTTCGAGGAGGAGAAACTTGCTGGGTTGAACCTCTTAGAAATAGAAAGCTTCAGCTAAGGGGACAGAGAGGAAATAACCCTTCGTTCCCCAAGGTGTGCACTATTGGTCAAGGACTTGTGGTTTCCTGTCTGCTGTCAGAACTAGATACTGAACTACCCAAGCCATTCGTCTGGCCATGGAGTGACCAGAGCCTCCTACCTGCCGAGTGTTGCCAGGGCAAAATTGTTTACTTGATTCTCTTTTGGGGGATTTACAGCTCCTGCCTTTTCAAAATTCACATTTTCCGTGGGCTTTTCAGGTACTGATGTGTGGCCACTTTAGGATACCTGTGTGTAATCCGAGAACCCCTGTCCTTAGCATCGTGAGTTTTTAGAAAGCTGAAGTTGGTAGAGAGAATAAACTTTCAGTGCTTTCATCCATATTATTATTATTATGGTCATCAGTAGCATCAGCAATAAAAATGTGAATTGAGAATTTATTATTTCACTTTAGCCTGGCTGTGATACTTTGGAAAAGTCTGTAGATGCTACATGGAAAGCTGAGTAATGTATGGTCTTTTCTGTATTTCGTGTGCACCTCCTACATCTAGGTCAGTCTGTTACTAAGGCTAATTTTATTAGTTCACTTTCAAATTCTTAGAGAACTTTATTTTTTTAAAACACCCTTATCATGAATCTCTCTTCTTTTTTTGTACTTCAAAGTGCTATATTTTTTTTTTCAGACAGGGTCTCACATGTAGTTGAGACTGACCCGGAACTCACTATGTAGCCCCGGCTGGTCTCGATCTCACAGAGATCCTCCTGCCTCAGCCTCCCAAGTGCTGGGATTACAGGTGTGTGCCACCACACCCAGCTGTTTTGTTTGTTTGATTGTTTGTCACTTTAATTTATTAGTACACGTGTGTAGCACACAGTGCTTATGTCCCTCACGCGGAGCTGGTACATGGACACAGCACATCCCAACTCCTTCTGTGTGTTCCTCATCCCTCTTTCCCCCTCCCCCATCTCCTGATCCCCCTTATTTTTACTCTGGGCTGCTCACATAAGAGAAACCGTGTGATATTTAAGCTTGTGCACCTGACTGATTTCACTGAGCACCATGGTTTCCAGGTGCATCCGTTTTCCTACAGATCATCACTCGAGTTTATCCTTCTTTGTGGCACAGTAGTACTTCGTGGTGCATAAACACCATTTTCTTTGTCCACTCATCTGATGGACATATTGGCCACTTCCAAGATTTACCTGTTATGAATTGTGCTGCTATAAACATGGGTGTGCACAGATCTCTGTAACCCCATGTCCTGACCTCTTTCAGGAAGATCGATGCCTAGAAGGGGCAGAGCCGGGCCCAGCAGAGTACCTAGTTTTAGTACCCTGAGGACTCTCCACACTGATTTGCATGGTGGTTGTGCTAGTTCACCTTCCCAACGCCTCCCCAGCCGCTCTAGCATTTCTTACTTGATTTCTTGATGATCCTTATTCTTCCTGGGGTAAGATCTCTCTTTGTTCTTTGATAAAGATTCTGACCATGGATAAAACTCCCAATATATCTGTGAATTAAAATATAATCAGTTTGTTTATTTTATCATGCACTCTGCAGAAATACTTCAAGGGAGTGAAGAGGTTCGGCTCTACTGTAAATGATCTCTTAGCAAGTGAGTGAAGAATATAAAGTATACAGAGATCAAAAGACTAAATATCGGGGAATTTAGAGAGTTCAATTTGGTGTTGGGCATCAGAGCTTGTAGTTCTGGTTCTCAAAAATGAATTGTGAGCCAGGCGTGGTGGGGCACGCCTGTAATACCAGGACTCGGGAAGCAGAGGCAGGAGGATTGCTGTGAGTTCGAGACCAGCCTGGGCTACACAGTGAGTTCCAGTTCAGTCTCAACTACATAGTGAGACCCTGTCTCAAAAACAACAACAACAACAACATGAAATGTGAACTCCTGGGCTTGTTTCTTAACCCCTGTCACCTCCTTCTTCTCTCTGAAATGTGGTGGCTCATTTGGGCCCTCCTCAAATCCCCTTTCAGCGCTCCATGCTGGGATCCTGGGTTTCATTTGGAAATCGCAAGGGCTTCCCGGCGTGGAGCTGTGGTTCGGGAGTTCGGTAGCAGACACCTCAGGGCCAGCCAGGGAAAGCAAACAGAGCACAGACGGCTGGGACTGGGGGGCAGAGAACAATTAAAAGCAGGCCAGAGTGAGTCTAAGTGTGGGACAAGTGCATGGTGGGAGGGGTGGAGAACGGGTGACGCACACACTCACGCCGGGAGTCGGGAAGGCGGAAGCCGCCAGAAGGCTTTGTCGAGAAGGGCGGTGGAGTTCTGTTCCATGTGGGACGAGGCCAGGGCTGCGGGGGACACTGTCCTCCCCTCTCTGCCTGTGTCTCGCTATGATTCACTCTGGGCTGAGGGGCCACAGACTGCGAAACGGTAAACCGAGAATACACAGGGCAGTTTCCCAGTTAGCGGCTGAACATTACAATGGATCCTCGACTTATGAACTCATTTCATTCACAAGGGCTGGTTGTAACTAACTTGGTCAGTGAAGGCTCGGGCTCCTACACAGCCTTCGAAGTCTCCTGCACACAGCAGATCTCAGTGCCCTTAGAGAGACACCGGCCCAGGATCTCTCTCTCGGTGAACCCCACACAGAAGAGGGTGCTGTCATGTTCCTTCCAGAGCTCTCTTTCAGATCTGTGTCTGAGACCATCTGGAGGCACAAACAGTGGCATTAGGGTCGTAACTCGAGACTTTGGTCCTAAGTTAAAACTAAAATTCCAGTCGTAACCCAAGTTGTTCATATGTCAGAGCAGTCGTAACTTGCTGTACAACGGGCTAATTAGGTCAACAGAAACCAGAGATGTGGGAGAGGCGTCTGATTCCTGACGGGTACATCCCAGCCCTAGAGGCCAGGCAGGGAGTGAGCATTCGGCACAGAGCTGGGGTGACCCTGGGGTGGAGGACTTGCCCTTCTTTCCTTTTTCCAAAATTTGTTTTATTTTGGTGTACCACAAGTAGATATTAATGAAGAAAGTATTTAAATGCATACTTCTTACTTTTATGAAAATGTACAACAAAATTCCTAACAAAACAATAAGAATAATAGTTAACACACTGTGTATCATAACTTAAAAGAATAACCAAGATGTTACTTAGTCATAAGCCAAAAAGTCTCTTTTACAAAGAAGAAACAAATTAGTAACAGCCCCAAATTTTCTTTTCAATGAGCTAAGAGAAAGTAGTAGTATAAATGAAACAAATTAATATATATCTTAAAATATTTTTGGAACAATGAAATAGATAATTTGGGGAATTATTTGAACCTCTCTCTACTTCTCTTATCTGTCTCCAGTTCTGATCTCAATATCTATCTCTGTACCTATCTATCTATCTACTTTGAGTTTCTCATATAAAAGAGAAACCATTTAAGCTTTTGTGTCTGACTTAGCTTAACGTTGTGTTCTTGTGTTTCATCCATTTGCCTATGAATGCCTCGGGTTTATCCTTCTTTATGACAAAGCAGCACTCCATTGTGTGTAAATATCACACTTTTTAAATCCATTCATCCGTTGGTGGACATACAGGCCACCCTTCCATGATTTAGCTATTATGACTTGTGCGGCTATGAACACAGGTATGCATGGATTGCTGTAATACGATGTCTTTAACTTCATCCAAGAAGGGGGCTAGCTGGGTCCACCTGATGCAGCCACTTTCCGTGTCCTGAGGACTCTGCACACTTATTTGCACGGTGGTTGTACCACTTCTCACCCTCACCATAATGTTTGCCCACATCCTCACCAGCATTTGTTATCATTTGAGTTTTTGATGAGGGCCCTTCTCTCTGGGGTAAGTGGTGTCTCGGTGTAGTTTTAATTTATCCAGGCAAGTCAGTGAAGTCTGACTTTGGAAGCATAAAACTTACAGGCCTCCTAGACTGTCCTTTGTCCCTGAGCAGATGAAGGACCGAATTATGTTAAAGCGCGAGAGACCGTTGCATTTTGCCCACATTCTGCTGTACAGGGCCTTTCCCGAGAGCCACCTCCGTGGTGGAGTGCAGCCTCTGAGCAGTGCTCAGTGTCGCGGAGCTCCGCTCCTCTCTGCTAGGGCCTTTCGCTCGTGTTGGAGGATAACGCCATGAGAGTCCTCTCAGCCCCAACCGTGGGGCGCCAGTGTCAGTACCTGCATCGAGCTCAGAAACTAAGGATTCACTTAACGAAGCCAGGACGTGAGGCGCTCACAGGGTGATTGGCTTTGCCTAAAAAGCAGGCGTTTTGTCCGTCTTCGCTGGCGGGGACAAGGACCAGCTGAGCAGGAACAGGACCGTCCCCTCTGTGCTTGAGTCCTTGTCCTGTCTTCTAACCCGTCTACACCTGTGGCTGCTTTAAAAATTTCAACTTTTTTTTTTTTTGCCTTTTCTTAAAGTCATTTCAAATCTCAAAGTACTGTTAACTATCAAAAAGTTTTTTTAAAAAGATTTTAAAAATTAAAGCAAGAGTAATTGTTTTCATAGACAATGTTTTATCAAGATACAATTCACATAAGACTCTGCACACAGGTCAGAGGTATCTGGCTTATGCACAAACTGTTGTATGCTCACCACCGTCCCAACCCTGAACCTGTCCTTCTGTGTTTCCTCCTTGCTCAGCCAAAGAGGAATTTTAGGAAATAGGGGATACAGGTGTCCCTAACTTAGGATCGCCAGACTTAAAACGATCTGTGGTTTACTTTACAGTTGTGCTGTGCAGAGGCACCCAAATGACCATGCCTCACTTTCAGCACAGCGGTCAGTAAGCTGCATGAGGCATCTACACCACCCTCCAGAATGGGCTCAGCAGCCGATGACCCTGGCCAGCTGCTGGTCCTGCAGTTGTCCCGTGCGTGGCTGAGGCCGGGTGGGCCGGGTGACCTTGTGCTGGAGGGTAGGTGTGTCCCCCACACTTCCCACTAGTGACATTTTCCCCTTAGGACGGTGGGTTCTCGGGGATGTGACCCCATCACGAGCTAGGGGCGCTCTGTGCATTGTCCCTTGATGCCGGTCCAGGTGCTCCTTGGCTTCCTGGCAAGCCCGTTGCGAGTTAAAACATCCTGTGCTGAAAGAGCCTTTCATCCGCCTCCCTGGGATGCCAATATGCACACACTGTGAAGCACTGGCTGTTTCCTGTCATGAGCGCAGGGCTCACCCAGCCCGGAAAGAGAGGACCCTCCTGCGGATCTGTCGCTGGCCCGGGAAAAGCCCGGAGCTCACAGTCCAAAGTATGACCCACTGCATGCCTGCTGCTCTCACACCACCGGATGGCCTACGGTGTATGTGTGCGATGGCGTGTAACTGCACAAACATCGAGCTTGTCTAGAGGCCTTTGCTGTGCTCCTGGTATGCAGCTGATAGAAGCTCACCTGCTTACTGTCAGAGAGTCGGGCCTGTGAAGTCACTACTGCCAGAGACAGACGTGAGGTCACCTGCCCTGCCCTCACAAAGGCCTCTTGTTCAGCCTTCCAAAAGCCTCTTGCCCTTCAGCCTCAGCCTTTCATGTCCCTTGTGGTTGGTGTGCAGAGGTCTGAGGCGGTTCTGTCCGCAGGGTCTCCATTCTGTGCACGCAGTCGAGTTTCCATGCAGCCAAGCACCCAGCTCTGCTCAGGGGTGACAGCCAAACACTGAGGGTTTAGTCGCTGATCCACCTGGCTGGTGCTCCCTGCCACGCACTGCAGGTTCAGTTGCTGTGTCGACCCTCCCCCCTCTGCCAGCGCGACTTTCCATGAATCCTGTATCACCAGTGAGAGGCTCCGGCGGCCCTGGCTACCCCTGCACAGGGGCCTCATCCGCCTCTCCTTCCCCCAGGGGTGAGGCAGAATGAGCGAGGGGGCCAGAATGACACCAAAGGACCAAGCCAGAGGCCTGGACAGGCGGCGGACCTCCTCTGTGTGCTGCTTTTATTACCTGAAACCATAGCTACTGCTATCACTTCTGCCTTTCCAGTACATTTTGCAAGACGCCCAAGTTGAGGTTGTTTATAATGCTATGAGCATCTGAAGATTGCCGAGAGAGCCAGAGCACGGAAAACAAGGGTCTCGTCCTCTCGGACAGCTGTGTGACTGCCCGGCCTCCCCGCGGGTCTCCAGGTGTCCACTCGTCCTCAGGGACGGCGACGTGTCATAGGGGCCCAGCCCCGCAGCAATGGGCAGGGAACTTCTCTGGTCTGGAATATTCTTCCCAACCCTCCTGGGACATGTTCAGGTAGATTATGTGCAGGAGGTTCTCCCTGTGCATTCCACAGGTAGGAGACGTGACCAGCGATGTCCGGATGGAGCCGGACTGGGGCCCTCACACTCGGCAGCGCTGGGAGCCATGGCCTGCCAGGTGCTGCTGGTCCTCCGCACTCAGCTGGTCCCTTGGCAGGGTGCAGGGGGTGCCGCCTGTCCCCCTACCCCGAGGGACCACTGCCAGTGACAGCAGTTAGAAGAGATTTGGGCTGCAGATGACAATAACAAAATTAACCAGAACTGGAGTAGTCTTTTTAAAAATGGGTTTTATTTTCCTCACGTTTCTGGAATTGCGGAGACAGCATCTGCTGTTACTTTGACACTCGGAATCATCCAGGAGGAGAGCTGCAGTGCCTTGACTTTGTCTGTGGCTGGCAAGAGGGCACTGTGACCTGGCTAAGGAATTAAATTGTGGTCATTGTAAGCACACCGGCTTACTACATGGCAAGCGTCTCACTATCTGAACTCATTTAGCCCTGTGACTGCTCCACGAAGCATAAGCACCTCGGGTCAGGAAGGAAAGGTGCAGCATCCGACAGTTTGCTTCAGGTTTGGAGCTGAGAAGCCACCAGAGTGCGTTCCAGCCTGGGGCTGCGGGTGGTGAGGGCGAGGGGCTTCTCCGAGTCCCTGCGTAATATTCCTTCCCCGGTACGGTGCATGCTTGTTGTTACAGCCGATGCACAGCTGCCCAGGGGACTCGTGGCCTTGAGAAGGGCTGCTGGGGCAGACCAGGGACAGACCTGAGAATGCCTGGCTTTTTTAAAGCCTTTATCAGTCCATGTTTGCAGTATGTATGTCATGATTATGATCATCGTGGGAGCCGGTGCACATGCATAGCGCATAATAATTCTTTTTGTGGTCCCCTCCCCGGTCTCTCGCCCATCCTATTTGCAAAAGATCTGTCTGTTCCTATTATCTTTTTTTTTAAATTTTGCTCCTTGATTTACTTATACTTTGGGTTTGTCGTGTGAGAGAAACCATGTTCAAGCTTGTATGCCTAATGTATTTCACAACTTTACAGTGTCCAGTTGCATCCATTTTCCTGCAGATGACTTGAGTGTTCCCTTCTTCACAGCAGAGCAGTCCTCTGTTGTGTGTAAATACCACCCTTCTTTGTGCATTTATTCATCTCTTGATGGACACGCAGGCCACCTCCGAGATTTAGCTCTGATGAGTTGTGGTGCTACAAATACGGGTGTGTAAGGACCACTGTAGCCTGATGTCTGAACTCTTTAGGAAGACACCTACAGGAGGAGAGCTGGGTCGAAGAGAATCTAAACTAGTTCAACCGCTATGAAAGTCAGAATGGCTATTCCTCAAAAAGCTAGCAGCAGAAAGCCCACTGGAGAGTCTGACTTCATAGCCTGTTTTCACTGCTGCTGGCTGTTTGCTCAGCAGATCCCCCCCCCAGCTCCTAGCAGACAGACACAAGTGCTGTTCTGGTGGGGAAGTTGACCCCCACAGGGAAGGAGCCAAAACTGCCAGCCAGGGTGTCCCCTTGGGGAATGAGAAGGAGAAGCAAAGCTAGGACCTGGGTAAGGGGAAGAGCTCAACATTCGGGCAGCCGAGAGCGGAGGTGCTGCAGAGCTGGCTTGTGGATTGAGGCTGAGTAATGAGAAGTATCTCGCTGCAGAAATCACAGAGGAGAATGTCCCAGGCAGAAAAGAACAGAGAGTGAGTTTCCTAAGGGAAGAAAGCGCTTGGCTTTTCAGAGAAGCTGAGATTAGCACAGGAATGCTAATGCCTGGGGCAGCACTGGAAGGTGGCCCTGGAGTTTGGGGCGGAACAAGCTGAGCAGGGGAGTTGGGGATGGATTTGCATTCCTGACAGGTGCAGCCAGAAGCTCTGTGTCCCTGCTTCACTCCCTTGTGTGCTGGCTTTGGTGCTATTGGGATAATGTGAGGCTCAAAGGACGCTCTGTGGGTGAGAGGCGTTGTTCCATGAAATGTCCATAAAACAAGAGCTCATAAAGGCCCTTAGAGTATTTCTTAGCAAGAAATGTCTTTTATAAACATTTTTCGGGATATACTCTCAGGTGAACTTGTGGCTAGACAGTGCCTCCTGTGCCTAAACCAGAACAGCTTCTTACAGTGTGTGGGGGAGCCCGGCTTCCAGGTAGGACGGAGACTAGTTTCGTAAGCTGATCCTTCCCACTGTAACAGCACAGTGGAGAGAGGATAAGTGGGGGGATTCTGGTTTTTGTTTAAAAACAAAGTGGGAGAGCAGAAGGGAGCCCCGCTTCGGGGAGGGGAGCGCAGTCCTTGCTGGGCACCCCCGCCTCCATAGACGAACTCTAGTCTGTGGGAGCCTGGGATCCAGGGATGCCTCACGTGGAGAGCTGGTCTCTCTCACTGGGATCTGTGCTGAGAGCCCAGTTACCACACAGGAGGCGCAGGGCTGTGAGGCACAGTCCACAGGCCTGGCGTGTCGGTCCCCAAGCCCACCTAGAACCTGCCTAGGCCTACAGGACAGGCCCCCCTTGTAGTGCTTGTGAGACCAGTGGCGGATTAAAACCAAGAAAAGCCCAGCCTGGCCCAGACCCAGCTCCGTCTGGACGGCACTGAAGCGCTTCGTCCTCCACTCCATTCCCAGTGGAAGCCGTGCCTGTTCCAGCTTTCCAGGGGGCTTTGACAAGGCACACCTGCCACACAGTAAGGTATGAGGAGACAACATGAAGGAAAAGGAGAGAGGACCCGGGAAAGGTGCACCCCGTAGAGACACTGTGAGCAGGCGTGTTGATGCCCAGATGGTGGCCTTAAGAGACAAGTTAAAAATGACATATATGTTAAAGAAATTGGAAGAAAAGATGGACAAAATGGATAAAAATGTGGATGGCAACAGGAAGATGAAATCTCTAAAAAAGAACTAACTGGCTGTTCTTGTTATGAAAAAACACAGTCCTGGAAGAGAAACATCCCTTGGATGGACTTTTAACAGCAGACTAGATGAGCAAAAGAAGGAAAAACTGAGAGGAGAGAGAACAGCAGAAAAGCTGGGCGTGGTGGCGCACACCTGTTACCTCAGCTACTGGGGAGGCCAAGGCCGGAGGATGTAGGTTTGAGGCCAAGCTGGCGGTTTAGAGAGAGACTGGGGAGGGGCGGGGCCAAGAGACAGAGACAGACAGAGACACGGAGAGACAGGAAATTCTTTAAAGCTCAGAACGGGGTGGGGGAGCACATTGTGAAAGGAATTAGGCACAGTGTCTAATGATCTAACAGTCGTGTAACTGGGGTTCTATAAGAGACAGAAGAAACATTTGACTAGAAAATAGATAAGAGAATCCCCCAAATCATGAAGGACGGAAAGAAGCTCCACAAATTTCAAGCAGAATAAATAAAAAGAAAACTGCAATCTAGGCACAAAATATTCAGAGTGCTCCACACAAAAGGTAAAGAGGAAACTCTGTTAGGACCCGCAGAGAAAACAAGACACTGTCTTTAGAACATCAGTGGTAACGGGAATCGCGTCAGAATCGATAGGGTTCTCGAGACACTGGAATGGCTTCTTTAGGAAACAAAAGCACCAACAAACACTAGAGTTCCATGCCAGGAAAAATATCTGTCAAGATTAAAATAAATTAAAAACATAACCGAGAAAGAGAGCTGACGTATCTGCAGTGCAATAACAAGACAGGAAATGCTAAAGCGAGTTCTCTGAGCTGAACTGACCTGCGGTGGGTTCACAGATGCGCGAGAAAGAATGAAGAACCACGGTAAGGATCAATATAACAGAGTATCTCAGTTTTTAAAAAAATATTGACTATTTAAAATCACCAATAATAACTACTGGGGGATGTAAACAGGTGAGGAAGGAAAATCAAGTAAACAAAGGATAGACGGAGACTTGCCCTCTGTGAGGTATTTACACAGCTGGGAGTTGTAAAATATTAGTGCAGTATGGGTAAGATACGGAATGATAAAATCTTCCCTGGTTATTTTTCAAGTGCCACTTTGAATATCTAGAAAGCTCCATACACTTACAACCTACTTTTCCATCCAGCGATGTTCCCCTAGGAAAACTCCCTGAGTGACACAACTGCATTCTGTTTTAATGTACCATTTTCCTAGTATTGTTTGGGAATAAAATAATACAAACAGCTGTTGGAGGGCTGGCTGTTGTTGGAGGCTAGAATTTCTCCTAATATGGTGAGGAATGAAGCTGCAGACGGGCGCCTGTCGGACCATCGGTGGGCCTGGGAACCAGCCTTACGTAACTCGGGGCCCGAGTGGAAGGTCATGGTCTCTACTCTGCCCTGGAACGAGGAGAAATATCTGCATCCTAAGTAAGAAAGTGAAAGCCCTTCCAAGGGTGTCTGTCCCAAAAATGCTGTCTGACTTCTCTGCCAAGAAATGTTGATCATTGCAATTAAAGGATTCTTTGGTTGGATTGCCTCGTGTGAAAGCCAGGAGTTATGCGGCAGGTCGTAAGCGAATGCCGAACATCTGCTGTCTTGGCCCTGGCCGGGTTCTGTGAGGATCTGTTCCCTGCGATGCTATCAGTTGGCCCTGTGCTTGAGGGAGCAACTGAAATGTAACTGGGATGATCGGATTAGCCCTAAAGGTACCTTCTCCCGTCTTCTGTCACTCACTCGCTGTTTCCCAGATTTGTCCCTTTGCTGAACAGGGATTGGGAATGTTGGCATGTCTGCCTGATTTTTTAAAATAAATTACACACTATGCAGCCATGGAGGTAGTGTAGAAAAATGTCCACAACAGTACAAAGCCGTTTATGGAGCAGTGATATGATGCATTTGGGAGAGGAACTTACATTGTTGCTTTCTTCAACTGCATTTTGTTTAAATATTTACACATTACACATTTTCATGTGTACTCTATTGCATTATATCTTGGGGGGTTATTTATTTATTTACCATGTGAGGGATCCAACCAGGACCTAGCACATGTAGCTCTACCCCTGAGTCACAACCCCAGCCCTGCATATTCATTTAAAAAAATTAATCTGCAAAATACAGAACTATAGAAAATTTTAGATAGCCATACACTTCTGATTCTTGTCTTGTGGAAAAAAGAAAGAGCTCTTGAAAGCCTTAGCATACAAGTAAAGAAGCAGTAATCATCTTATCCGTTGATCTCATTTTTAGCTCAGACACTTAGAATGGATCTGCCTGGTGCAACTACAAATAATTCAGCAAAAACCTCTTACCACCACTTTATCGGACAAAGCTACCTGGAACTCTCATCATAGAACACATGAGAAAGTACATATTTCACATCTTTCTGAAATGTTCTGATTTAAAGTAAATAAGCCAACTATGTTACTGTCAGTTAATGTCACAACTCGAATGACTTCCAATCAGTACTGTAAAAGGATCAATGGTTTCATTCCATAGTTTTCTCCAAAAGTGAGTTAGATGTCTGAAAGGATTCCTACAGGTATGGAGATATTAAACATGGAATTTTGGGGGTCCTTATTTACGGAAACTCCATTTCCCCTCTCTCTTTGTAATCTCGTTCATATCAGTGTGAGTCACGCACGTCACACGCCACAGCTGGATTTGCTAAGGATACACTGCTGCCCAGCACGTCCAAATTTAACTGTCTCACATGAGTCACGGTTGGACCTTGCCACACCTTTGTTCTCAGCACCTCTTTCCACCTCAGGGGTACTCTTTCAGGTAATGCCGCTCAGACCACAGGCTCGTTAGTTTAATTCCTCCTCTACGCATGGATAAGAAGGAAAGTTCAGAGGGATTCTTTGACAAAAGCTGCAAACTGTGGTGGCTGGGTCCAGTAGGTCCCCCAGAAGGCCTCATTGTGCTGAAGACTTGGTTGTTGTTGGCCTTTGGGGAAGGGACTGGATTGTGAGGCATAATTCGATGGCATTTTGGGGTGACTGAAACAGAAATAGGCCTGAGTTGAAGTGAATGGGCGAAGGCTGGCGACTCTGTCTTGCCTGTTTCTCTTCCTCTTTGGCTCTTTCCCCCTCTCTGCTTCCTGGTTGCCATGAGGTAAGCAGCTTCCTCAGCCACACATCCCCAACATGATGTTTCTCCCTTGGAGTCTGCAAACCACAGACTAAAGCTCTGGAGCCAAGAGCAAAAGTAAGTGTTTCCTCTGTTAAGGAACCTCTGGAACAATTACACAGTTACGTGCATCTGGTATATTCTCCTAGCAACAGGAAAGCTGACTGACACACACCAACTTTGAAGACGATAAAAGCAGAAAACAAATCATATAAGAACAACATGTCCATCAACTTTCCATTACAGTCTCAAAATTCCTGAGGCAGTCAATTTACAAGAAGGGCCAGTTTATCTCGGTTCATGGTTTCAGAGGTCATGGTTCATGATCTCTTGGGCCTGGTGCTTTCTTTGCGCCTGTACATCGTGGTGGGGACATGGACGGTGGGAAGGGCTGTGAACATGGTAGCCAGAAACCAAAGAAGAAGGAGCATCCAGGGTTCCTAAAAGGCCTAATTCCAAACAGCTCACCCCCTCAATACCACCATCGCCTGGGGCCAAAAGCCTCTTGGGGACATTTCAGATATAAACGGCTACCCAAAAACATTTTAGTGCCTAAAGTAACTCGGTCTTCAAGGTTAGAACGAAAGTGTTGCAATCATTTAAGCATTCTGCTCCAAGAAATGCAGTATTTGTCAGTCATGTACCGGAAAATTCAAACATTTATTTCATTTTTATGTAAAACATAATCACTTAAAATTCCTACATTTCGGCATCCATCTACCTGCTGTGCCTCTTGCTTTAAAAACAAACATTGTTGGGGCCGGGGATTTAACTCAGCTTTTCAATGGCCTGCCTTGCAAGTGCAAGGACCCAAGTTCAATCCCCGGTACCAATCAATCAATCAATCAATAAATAAATAAATAAAATCAAAACCAACATTGTTGGATATTTTTGAGTTCTGAGTGCTTTGCGTGCAGTCCTGCTAATGGATCCATCCCGGTGGGGGCCCCGCACTGTGTGTGAAGGACCAGGGTGGCCGGGCAGTAAGTGGCCACAGGACCTCCCTGCCCTTCCTGCTGGTCAGGCCCTGTATCGGGGCCACTCCTGACCCCAAACCAACCAAAGGTCTCCGTGCCCCAGGTCACTGCTCTCTTCCCCACCCGAATGTGTTTTTCTCTTGACGTTATGGGCTCTTTCCTCTACCTGTCTCATAACCTCAGCACCTAATTTTGTAAAATGTATTTGTTTGGGTTTTTTTTTTGAATTTTTAAACATCTTAAGAAGTGGACATGGCATAAAATTGGGCACCTTAGCCGTTATTAGGTGAAAAGGTCAGTGACATTATGCATGTGTGTAACACTGCACAGCCAGCCCAAGCGCCCCTCTTCCAGTCTTTTTCTTGTGTGAATCCGGGACTCTGTCCTCATCACACTAATTCCCCATTTCCCCTCCTCCCTCCCCTGACAATCACCACTCTACTTCCTGTCTTTAAACTTGACTGCACTCAGGCCCTCGCGTACATGCAGTCATGCGGTGCCTCTTGTGTTGTGACCGGCCTACTTCATTTAGTATTCTGTCTCTGCGTTCCATCCGTACTGACCCACTTGTCAAAATGTCCTTCCACTTCAAGGGTGAATAATAATCCCTGTGTATGTGCGCTATATTTTGCTTCTCTGACACTTGAGTTGTTCGGTCTTTTGACTGTTGTAAATAATGCTGTAATTATTTTGAATATACACACAGAGAGGAATTGCTGGGTCATGGGGCAATTCTATTTTTTTAAATATTTTTGAGGAGCCACCAGACTGTTTTCATAGGCACTGCACCATTTAACATTTCCACCAACAGTGCACAGATATTCTTAATTTCTCCACTTCCTCACCCAAACTTATTTTCTGTTTCTCTATCTATCTATCTATCATCTGTGGAACTGGAAACTGAACTCATAGCCTTCATGCTGAGCCTATCCCTACCCCCAACCACCTTTTGAAGCAGGGTCTTGCTAAGTTCCCCAGGCTGGTTTTGAACTTGTGATTCTGCTGCCTCCGCCTCCCAGCTTTTTTTTTTCTTTCTTAAGAGTAACTACTCTAATGGATATAAGCAGATGACTTTTTACATCTTTCTGCATCAGCATCTTGGGTACTGTATAGAAATAATGTCTCGTGTACATGTTTTGGCTGGTAGAGATAACTTATGAGTGTGAGAAAGCTGTGCAAATGTTTTTATGTTAATTTTTATACAACCACAAAGTTTTCATGCAGTACAGAGAATAAGAAAGAAGGTCCACCACTGAGTGAAGCCCATTCCCTCACGCCGCTCTCTCTACTACACTAACTTTTCTCCACTGATTTTAATCTTTTTCATTTTTGTGACTTTATTACATGAAGACGCCAGTATTTCCTCACCAATATCATTCTTCCCTCAGAAAATCGATTCCCCGCTGCCGGAGAATTAACAGGATGTTGTCCAACGAATCCCTGCACCCTCCAGCCTTCAGCCGCTCCAATTCGCAGGCCTCTGTGGACAGCGCGGCCATGGGGGACTTCTGGCGAGAGATAGAAAGCATCCGTGACAGTAGCGCTGGGGCCCGGGAGG